>NW_027493878.1:0-325687 GCF_021521415.1 Bidens hawaiensis
AGATTGCTACGTTTGCTTGCTAAAACCTGATTTTAGATTACATTTATGTAAACATTTAGGTGTTTGTTCATTAAGTAAAATAAAGGTGTTCATGTTCGTTTATGTCCGTTCGTTAACGATATAAATAAACGGTTCATGAATGTAAACGAACGAACATAAGTCATAAGTGACATAAACAAACGTAACTGAGTTAAAAACCAACTAAAGGTAAATGTGAACAGCAATATGTTAAATGACTGAATATTAACGAACAGACTAAACAAACGACCATAAATGAGCAAACAAACCATGTGTTCATGTTCGCTCGTTTAACTAAACGAACATAAACGCTCGTTTACATGCCTAGTTAGATCAAAGCAATCGAATGATTCATTACCACATCATGCATGGCCTGAACAGCTTTAATTTCTTGCCAATAATCGTCAGGTGATTTAGAAAGTATGTCGATTTGTTGTTCTTTTTTCTTTTTAAAAGCAGCCATTCTTGCTCAACTGCCCGCTTCATCAATTAAATCAATGGCTTTATCCGGAAGATATCTATCCGGAATGTATCTCGCTGACAGATACACAGCTGCGTTTAACGCGTCCAACGTGTATTTACATTTATGATGCGCCTCATATTTTTCCTGTAATCCCATCAGAATACGGATCGCGTCTTCCTGTATATTTTATATAATATTTTCAACTTCAATATTCTAATATCATAATTTATGATTGTGTACATATGTATAGATGTCATTAAGTTATACCTGATTCGGTTCTTCAATTAATACAGGCTGGAATCGACGTGCCAATGCTTGATCTTTGTCAAAATGCAATCTGTACTCGTCCATAGTCGTAGACGCGATACACTATAATACAAAACATTCTCGTTCATTAAAATAATTAAAAAAGACACATTATATAAATGGTTTTAAAATGTTTTGAGGAAGAAAAAATAAACCTGTAATTCACCCCTCCCGAGTGACGGCTTCAAAAGATTACCAATGTCAAGTCCGGACCCCTTGTTACCTCTTCCAACAGTTCCCGATCCAATTAGCGTATGCACCTCATCAATGAAAAGAATCACATCGCCTATAATGTCGCATTACAAAGCGTAAACATGTTTTAATTGTCGGTGTTCATATAACACGATCATGAAGTTAAAATATATATATAAATTGTCTGCTTACCCAACTCCTTAACCTCTCTAATTAACGAAGTTACGCGCCCCTCTAATTCTCCCCGTTCTTTTGCACCGGAAATTAATAAACCGATATCCAATGACATAACACGTTTCGTCTGCATTCACAAAAATTATCATTTTAACAAAAATCTAAATTCAAGAAACTAAACATATGTTAAATTTATAAAATAAAAACACGACCCACCAAGAGAAACACGGGAACATTTGCATCGGATATTCGAATAGCTAATCCTTCTGCAATTGCGGTTTTCCCGACCCCGGCTTGACCGAGAAGAATGGGATTATTTTTAGTTCTTCTACAAAGTATTTGAACAATTCTTTCAACTTCAGTGTCTCGCCCAATCACCGGATCAATAAGCCCATTACTGGCACGAGCCGTAAGATCCACACAAAATTGTTCCAAGGCGTTTTTACCTGCAAAATTTCCAAATATAAATTTCTAAAGGGTATTGTAACTGTCTGTGTGGCCTTGCGGTCACGATTCATTGAGAATATTCTGAAGCCCAAAAAAACGTTTACCTTTTGCACTTTCTTGTGGCTTGCTGGACGTTTTACCAAAAGACGATTTCTTTAACATCTGTCTAGATGCAGGGGGTTCCCTTCCATCTTTCGCAAGCTCTCCTTGTAGTCTCGACACCGCCACGTCAGCTAACTCGTTCAAATTTGCCCCTAATCTGAGAAAACATACTTGAAACATTAATTAAAAGGCACGCGCTATACAAACACCAGACTCGTATAGGCCTATATGTTTCGTATAGATGGCAATGTGTGCCAATAAAATATGTGACTCATATAGGCCTATACGAGTCCTATAGAGCTATACAGATCATATAGGCACCTATACAAGTCGTATATTCATTATTTTATGTTTTATAATTAAAAAAAATTACAACTTTTAATAGGATTTCATAATAAATTCTAAAGAAATATACCCTAACTTTTATTAATTTTTATACAATAACCAACCTACATCTGTCAGAGTATAACAAGGCAAGAATCTTGGACAACATGCAAAACTAGCGTCCAGAGGCGGACCCAATGCTTTAACATTGTGGTCATCGGCACCCCTAGAATTTTATTTTTTTAGTATTTATACGTTAAAATTCCGACCACGCCCCAAGAAAATTGACACCAACCCCATGGATTTTTAAAACCAACCCCCAAGAAAACATTTCCAGGTCCACCTATGTAGGCATCTATATGATTTGTATAGGCATGATGCTCTATACAAGACATCAGGGCCTATACACGTCGTATAGGCGTAGGTAACAAAGTAGGGCCGTCTTTGAAGGAGGGCAGGTTGCCCCCCCCCCCCCCCCCCCCCCCCGGCCCAATCACCCAGTAGGCCCGAAATTTCTTTTTTGAAAAAAAAAAATTATATATTTTTTTATATATAAAATATGTATTTTTAATGTTTAAACTCAATTACTCAACTCATTTAAGCTTATTTTTATAAAAAGAAATTTTGCACGACCCAAATCATAATCATGTAAGCCCATTTAAAAATTTAATTGTTTAAACACAACAAAAAAAATTACTTAAAGCCCAAATTTTTTTGCCTTCGGCCCAAAAAGCTTTAACGATTCTCGGAGACGGCCTTGCTGGCACCTATGTACCTATATGTCCCATATAGGCCTATATGATCCGTACATGCCCTGACATGCTCGTGTCTACGAAATGTGCCTAGTGTCTAAACATAACATCACAACTAAACCTCATCAAACGCAATAAAACCATGATTCTCAACTCACTTTTCAAGAACACGGCTAGCACCACCTTCGTCCACCGTCAGCAACCCAATCGCAATATGCTCGGGTGCAATAAACTTATACCCCATCGTTCTCGAATACTCCACCGCAGCCTCAAACACCCTCTTCGTACTACTCGAAAACGCCACATCCGTAGCCGAACCTGACAACATATCAACCGTCTTATTATCCCCATCATCATCACCATCACTCCAAATACTCCTAACAGCTTCCCGAGCCGACTCGATACCAATACCACTTTCTAAAAACCCGTTACTCGACCGGTCCTCAGCGATCAAACCCAGCAACAGATGCTGCGTAAAGACGGTGTCTTTTCCCAACACTTTCGCTTCTCGCTGCGAAAACATCAACGCCTTAATTGCTCTTTCGGTGAACCTCTCGAACACACCCGCCACAATAACCAACGACCCACGTCTTTTCCCGCGAAAGACCAAATTATTATTATTATTATTATTATTATTAGTGTTTGATTTCAAGGGTTTGTGGGCAATTGAAACACCGAAGTAAGTGGATCGGGTGAAGGGTTTTGAAACGGGTCGGGTCGAGATGGGTGGGGCGAAAACGGGTCGGTGGTGGATTGATAGTGGAGATGAACATGAGACATCCATTGAAGATGAACAATAATAATAATAATATTAATAAGTAAGATGAAATTATTATTATTACAGGTATATACAGAAATTGAAGAAGTGGGTTTAGATATGAATTATGATGAATTTAGTTATTATACAAATTGAATAGTAGTAATAATATGTGATTGTTATTATTATTAAGAGGATGAAGCTTACACGTTAGAGATGAAAGAAATTGGGGGTTTGGTTGATGATTTGATTACTTTGTGTGTTGTTTGGTTGATTGACGAGTTTATAATAATAATAATAATAATAATAATATGATTGGATGGCGTTAAAGTTAACGTGAAGGTGGCGGTCGGTCAACTTAAGGCTGAGGGGTGTGGGGGGCTCTAACGGGGGCGCGAGTGGGGGCTCCAGCCAATAATATTGTGACGTGTGGCAGAGAGAGAAACTGGATAAGGTGGGTGTTGGAGCCCCCGCTGGAGCCCCTGGCCCTGGTGTGGAGGGGCTCCAGCAGGGGCTCCAGCGGATTTTTTTTTTAATTTTTTTATAAATATATTCAAAAAACGTATTATTAAAAAAACTCATAAATTATTAAAAAAAACACACATTAAAAAAAACACATTAATATCTAAAAATAAAATAAAAATTAAAGTACTAAAAAAACATTATTCTTATTCTTCGGCTTGGTCTTCTTCGATCAACCTCTTTCGGATACGTTCATTTTGCTTTTCCATCAGCATTTGATCGACCGGATTTAGGTTACTGAAGTCTCTTGTAAGGAAGTCCAAATCTCTCATTCGACTTTTTTTCTTTTTGTCATTAGAGACCACCTCCATGGTTTTGTTGAATTTATTGAGGGATTCAACAAGATCGACGATGTTTACGGCTCCCCCCTCAGCCGGTTTTTTCCCCTTGGCGTCCCGTCCCAATGGCCGCCTCCTCGGCGGTGAAGACGTTTCCTCCCCCGCAATGTTTAGGTCGAATCCAACGCGGCAATCCGACCCGGCGGTATTATATAGGAGTTTTTAATGTTTTTATTTTTTAAAATCGGAGCTCAACGGCTCTTTTGGGCGGGCCCACCAGCTTTTTCTCTCTCTTCTCCCGCGACCACACTCACGCCTGCCTGGGGGCTCGCGCTCGCGCCCCGTTCGCGCCCCGGTTCGCGCCCCGGTGGTGTGGGGTTAGCGCCTGGGGGCGCGAGCGGAGGGGCTCACGCGCCCAGGTTAGCGCCCCACACCCCTCAGCCTAATAGTAAGATGCCAAATGAGTTGCTTGCTTGTTTGAATTGAGTTGAATTTAAATGAATCGGAAAGGATGGGTTTAGTGGTCAACCAAAGGCGCACGCAATGCCATATCGATGCCTTTCTCCTGTTCAAATTTTGATAGATTTCCAACATGTCCTTCTTAGGGAAAACATAATGCTTAACCGAAATCGAACCGCTTTGAAACCAATTATATAGAAACATATTTAAACCGATTGAAGCCGTAGGTTCGGAACCGGTTAAAAAGGATAAAAACCGAGTGTAACCCGAACCGATTTTAAACCAGTCAAGAAACTGGTTCTAACCCGAACAGAAACCAATTATAAACCGGTTTTAACTTTTGTTGACCAAACCGAACCGTTTTAGGGCTTGAAAATGGTCTGTACACCTTTAGACCCAACGGTTTTTAATATGGTTGGTGACGGTGTTTTAAACCGGTATTTCCGTTGGAACGGATCTCACTAAACATCATCAGATTTTACTTAATACTGTCGAGTTTTAAATAAATACCGATAGGCCTCAAAAGATAATAACGTCGTCTGACAATACAAACATGGCGGGTCTGGTTGTTTTAGGATGTACATTTTGAGAATTTTTTGGTCAAACGGATATTCTCTTAGCTTTGTTTGGTAAAATAGACATTTTAGGGGTACTTAGATATGGTTTGATGAAAATTGTATTCTGGCTTAAATTTAACAAAAAAAATTTTGGTTTTGAAGTATACAACTTGGTGATTAATGACCCACCTAATTGTTCTTTTATTTATCTTTTTGTAAAAGAAAAAAAAATAAAAAAAATAAACTTACAAGTTATAAACATATTGTTGTTGGTAGTATATTCTTGTGTTGTTAATCATGATATTTATTTTTGCTAAAAGTCATTTGAAAGCCATTGGTAGATTTACATACTTGTCTTTATGTACTGATATTAACAAAAGTCAAACATTATACTTTTAACAAAAATAAATATCATTACAAAAGAAACATTTATTTGTTACAAACTTACAATATTTAAGTTATTGTGATTTTTATATTTTGTAAATTGTTGATAACTTGATATGTATGTTCTATATTTTGTTTGTTTCTGGCAATAGTTGTACAAGATAGATTGGTAACCAATGAGCAAGAAAATTCTAAACTAAAAAGGTTAACAAAGACAGGTTTGAAGCTGAAATTTCAGTATGAACACATTCTTCACATTTTTCTTCAAAATGCATCCTTGCTTTGATCACACTTGTGTTTTTTTCCTTTCTAACTTTGGACATTTGTTGATGGTAGGTTTCATGCTATTAGAGTATCGATGGTTTTATGTATTTAAACGTGTCACATTAGCTGACATATTAGATTTTTATATGTATTCAAAAATACCAATTTTTGATCTAATGTTATGTTGACTTTCAAACATCCGTTATTTCATACGCACACGTATGTATTGTTTAAGTTTCATATTTACATGAACTTAACATCCCTATTAACTCAACGTTAACAATGTTAAACAATCGTAATATCTTCACGTCTCTATATGAGGTACAACTTCAATACCTCGAAAATCTCAAACCAAATTCAACACATCAAAGCTAAGATGAAGTATGCAAAAGACGTAAAGGAATCCACAATAAAAAGCTTTAAACATGCCATCGCATCATCAATGTCTAGGCTTTGTCTCTCTCATAGCCAAAAAAACGTCAAACTCCCCTTCTATCTCATATAATTCATACGGGGGTGTTTTTTCGGGCAAAAACATTCATCCCCCTCTCTTCTCACAGCAATTGTGTCTATGTTATTTATAATCTGTTTGACTTCAAGTGCCTCAAATTGACAAATCATGTATCGGAGATGCTAAGATCATATGTTCCTAAAAGAGTCGAAGAGGACAGTCAATGGCTGAAACTCATGTATCTAATAAATAAAGTAACAAAATTACGTAAGGAAAATGTAATACAACAAAATTATAAAGTTTTTTTTATATGTAATTATGCCTTTTATACTGCAGATTAGTCTAAATTAAGCTTTTATGCTATCATCCCAAATGAGATTAAAGTGGACAATTAATGTCTAGTCACTTCAAAAAACAAAATGATGGAAAAAATACACAAATTTAAACCCGTACCATGCAATTCTTAAGTATTTCATTTGTACGTGACACACATGAGACATCAAAGACAACAACAAAAGCAAAAAAAACTAAGTCCAACATTATGATGTCTTCTATCACTCTACACTTACCCCACAAGGCACAAGCTACTTCTAATTAACAACTTTTTAATAATTAGTAACAACCCTTTTGGCTAAACAAACACATCCCCTTAGTTCCCTCAAAACACTTCAAAATAAACATTTTGTCACAAAACATCATCTCACTTGCTCTAAAGTGAGCTTGTCAATTTTTTTATTTTTTGCCATTGGGATTAATGTTGCATCCTGTGTTAGAAACAGAAAATCGCATTGATGCAATATATGATAACTGGACTAATCCGAGATAAGCTAGTTCTTCAAAACAAAATACGATTTTGATAGATAATACTTGAACAAGAATTACAAAGAAAGACACACAAACCAGTTAATACTAATGCTACTAGCAAGGGTGTTTAATTTTAGTAAAGGAGGTTTAATTTCGGTCAAAGGGTGTTTAGGTGGGAACAACAAACATCTCTTGAATATGTATGTCCCTGGATGCGTCGGGTCTGACTCGTTTCCCTTTTGTAGGTAACCGGGTTCGTATCAAACATGAATGATTGAAACCTTAAAACATCTATGGTACAATATTGAAAACAAAGATAAATAACTGATCCACTACCAGAATATGAGGTAGTATTCATAGAGTGCAAAGTTGCTTCCAAGTAAAGTAACACTTTTAAGTTGCAAGATCATGTGTACTTGAATCAAGTAAGATAAGATGTCATTATGTACTCCATGCACCAAGTACTAGAGGTAGATGAGTGAGTGAGTGAGTGTGTCTTAGTTCATATAGCAGGTTAAAACAGGTTAACCTGAAACAAGTCATCCCGAGTTGACTGGTATTTGTTTTAGGAAGAAAGTTAAAAACAATTGATGTGCTAATTACGATTATTAGGGGTGCAAACGAGCCCAACTGCTTGCTTGCAAGCTACTCGAGTAGTTCGGAGCAATAAAGAGCTCGAAACGGGCCGGGCTTTTTCGAGCTCCAGCCGCGCCCGAGCCTCAAATAAAACTCGTTTAGTTATCAAGCCCGAGCCTTGCACATTTTAAGTTTTAGCAATTTTGGACTTCTATTTATTAATTTGACACTTCACAGTCGAGCTCGGGTTAAGCTTTGGCTTGTTTAAGATACTAAACGAGTTCGACCCAAGCTTAGGCTCGTCTTTTTTTTTTTCTCAAAATATAAAATATAATTAAAATTGTACATAAGTTAATTAGTAAATAATAAACGAGCCGAGCCCAAACCTGAAAAACCAGCTCTCGAGCCGAACTCAAGCTTTACAAAAAGAGCTCGAAACGAACTGCGCTCAAGCCCTGGTAAGTCAAATCGAGCTCGGGCTTGTTTACACTCCTAATGATTATAAAGTAATATAACTACAACAATAATCTAATCTATAACACGATTTAGAAGGTTAGCATTAGAGCCTGTTTGGCCCGTTCCTCTTTTATTCAATCTTACCCGTTTGAGATAAAACACGACCCAAATAGACTCAATTTATAAGTCGACGGTCAATCAAAAGATGAATATACAATTGCAAGATAAAGAATTATTAATAACATCTGGTAAACGAATACATTCAAAACTAAACACACTCAAAAGGGGGGTGGCGGCGCAGCTTGTTGCCCGCTTACCCACCTCTCTATTGTAATTGGATTCCATTTATTTAATATATGAAAATTTACGTTTAGAACATCAACAATACGAGAGTTTCAATGTTCAACCTGACCGTTTGTACCCGAACAATCCTTCGTCTCTGAAAGTATGTCGGATATGAACTTTATCAAAGAACAGAGCCCACCCAAGAAATTGTGATCAATAACACCATTACCATCTATAACATGAGCGAAATCAATAAGTTTGACTTCCGCGTTTGACCCAGAACCTTTTAGCGCCAACCCTTTTTCAAACATGAATAAAAACGAACAAGCATAGAAGTGGTAAAGTGTTTGATCTTCAAACCATGCTTTTAATTCCAACAGTTGAGCCAAAATCCCGTTCGGCCCACCATAAACAACAGATGCCAAAGAACAATCTGGGCCCACGCCCGGGCCCGTTTCTGTTTCTGCAGATGGGTTAGAAGAAACAAACTTCCTAAGAAGCAATTTAACATCATCTGGGCCAGTTTTACGTATATAAGTTCTATCAGGTTTATAAAACCCTGATTCATCATCAATATAAACTTGCAGCCCGGATAACCTGAATCCCAATGGAATGCTCGTGCTTTCCCGGTCCTTTTTTAAGCATTTTGCAATGTACGCCTCGGAAGCTGTCGGGGCCCATGTTCTGGCCCCGATTTTGATGTCCATTACAGACGGGTTGACACGGTTTGATGTAAGATCTTGCAACACCAAGTGAGGGTGGTCAGATCCAGTAGAAGCCTTAATGGTTTTGGTGCCATAATATACAGGGAAAAACTTGCTTATGTGGTCGGGAATGTTAACGTTTGAAGAAACTGATTCATAAAAGGCTACCTCTTCAGACCCACGGTTACCACCCTGCAGAGGTTTGTAAAACCGACCCGAATCGTCAATGAGTGGGCCCAGCTTCCCGAGCCCGGCTTCATGTCCAGCAACCTGATGATCTGGGTTCTTAAGCATGTCTATTGTCACAAGAACTGGAGAGAAATTGTAAACCAAGTTTATATAACGGTTTATAATGAAAAACAGTTGAATGTCAAAGTGCAGTTGAGAATATTGGAACAAATTGCAAGTTGCAATACCACTTGGAATCGTTCACTGCACAAGAGAATAAGAACATATGCTTAATGATCCAATTATGTACAATGCGTGTAATAAAGGTCTAAAAATAGACCAATATACGATACGTAAGTTATATTGGTTGTTTATTGATGGAGCATATTAATAGGCCTTTCTCTCTTTAACTTCTACTTGATGCGCTCAAAGTATTCTAAACCAGAGGACCAAAGTCTTCTTTAACAATTACAAGATACATCAGATATATATTCCACTTCAGATTTTTTGAGTCATATTTCAAGATTCATAATATACACAGTTTTATCTGTTCACTTTTGCAAATTGTTTATATACTACACTACAGTACTTCATAATCAAATCAAAAGTTACAACAGCATGTTTTTAATACACTATGAAGAAACTGTGTGCCACTTATGACACACAATGACACCAAAAAAGAAGGTTCATTTCAAAATTTTAAGTTTAAAGTCCAATAACCAAAAGGGTAAAACTACTATCATTACGGGTGCAAACAAGCCGAGCTGCTCTCGAGCTACTCGAGTTCGGATCGATAAAAAGCTGGAAATGATCCGAGCTTTTTCGAGCTCAAGTCGAGCCCGAGCCTCAAATAAAGCTTCTTTAGTTATCAAGTCCGAGCTCGAGCTTTGAGCATTTTTGAGTTTTACCTCTTTACCTTTTGGACTTATATCATTCTATGTATTGATTTCACACTGCACAGCCAAGCTCAAGCTGAGCTTTGGCTCGTTTAAGGTACTACACGAGATAGAGCCGAGTTTAAAGTCTTTTAAGGTTTTTCTCGAAATAAATCATCATCATCATCATAATCATACTCGGTAAATCCCGCCAATAGCAAAACTATGGTAGGGTCTGAGGAGGGTAAGATGTAGACAGCCTTACCTCTACCCTTTAGGAATAGAGAGGCTGCTTCTGGTGAGACCCCCGGCTCGATTTTCTCAAAATATATAAAAATAATTATTATGGTAGATAAATTAATTAATAATAACGACCCGAACCCGAGCTCGAAAAAACAACTCACGAGTCAAGCTCGAGCCTGAGCCTAGTCAGGCTCGGGCTCGGCTCGTTTACACACGTGTACACCACAAACTGATTAAACTAACAAAATTAAGACTAAAAGACACTTAACTTTATCACAATTTAAAATGATCAAATCACTTTCAAGTAAAAGTAAACGGACCTCATTAACTTCTTTTTATCTGAACTAAACCTCATATCATCTCTAAACACATGCAATAAACAATTATATAACACCAGGTTTAACAAAGCTTTCAACTTTGACTTCAAAAATGTTGTAAAATAAAACAAAACAAACAAGAAAACCCATTGGGGCATTTTATCGAACACCTGATATGCATAAACAAAAGCCAATCTCACAAATCACCCAATAACTATAACAGATATATAAGATCACCCCTAAATAACTCATAGATCAACAAATCAAGTTCAATATATCAAATAATCAATATAAGCATCATAACCCCAAATTGAATTCAACTTCAATGCATGAATTGAAACCCATTTCACAACGAATTTGAACTGAATTAACAACAATGGATGCACAATCGAAGGTAGATTATAATTGGGTGTAATTAATAATATGAAAGATTATTAATGTAGTATTAAAATAGTGGAAAGTTAAAGATGATTTACCTGAAAGATTATATAACTTTTTTATTCTGCTTTAGAGAGAGAGAGAGAGAGAGAGAGAGAGAATGTCAACTGATTTAGTTGATGAACTAGTTTTAACATTCTTTTTATATGAAATAATATATATAAGCTTGAACATAACGATAAGTGAACTCTTTGACAGAAAGTTTGTTTATGTTAATAAACGAATACACATGAACACGTGTTTTGTTCGTTTATTTTTGATCATTTATGTCCGTTTACATTATAATAGAAAATAATTAAATATTATCTTGAAGAATTTGTTCATTTGTATTCATTTATGTTCGTGAGTTGTTCGTTTGGAACTTAAACAGACGAATATAAACGAACACATAAATCTTTATTTTCTAAATAAACAAACACGAACACAAAATATGTGTTCGTGGTCGTTTAAGCTAAGTGAACGAACACGAACATGCTCTTGTTCGTGTTTATTTTATTCATTTACAGGTTTAATAATATATGAATCTAAACCAAATAAATAATTAATTGGTTGCGTTACGTAATTTTTTTAACGGGGCACTGAATCCTTTAAGCGGACTATTGCTAAATTCACTATAACGGGATACACTCGTCTTTTGTTTCGGGAAAAACCTTCTCTTAAGGCCATGAACAGTAGCCTGAAGGCATGACATTATAGTGAAATAAAACTGTTCAGATTAATTATTCAACTAGTGAACGAGGGTGATATAAAACCGTTCAGTCTCTCATCGGCACCAGGTGCTGCTAAAACTAAACGATGGCTGCAGGAATTAAGCCTGAGTCACATGAAACACCACCAAGACTCTTCCTTACCATTACATTACGTAATTTTAATCTCTATTTTATCACTTCAAGTTTAGTAATAAAACATAGCTTATTAAATGTAACAACTCATACATAATTTTAGAACATAGTAATTTTAGTTTTGGGCAGGGTATAGATTACACTATTTTCTTGTATAACTATGAAAAACTTGTTGGACGTCACGTAACGTGAAACGCTCATGTATGTAAGGTTTTAATTATACATGGTCTAATACATAGGCTGGTGAATTTAATATTCATGTAATTGGGTTGTTTTGGAGAAAGAATATCATACTTGAACAGTGAGTGTTATTGAGCTGGTTTCCTCTGAAAAACAAATGAAACTTTTTATTTTTCTAGAAGTTTTCTTTATAGCAAGAATTATTAGATGGTCTAACGGTTCCTTTTTTGTTTGAACTTTAGATTTAGATTTAAAGCTATTGGTTTTTCTCTTAAAATATATTAATGGGTTAATGTCACCTTTATAATAACATTTAAAAAAAATGATGTTAAATATTATTTAATGACATTATGCTCTATATTATTGTCTATATACACATTAATAATTTTTTGAATATTGTTACCCGATAAATTACATTAATGTTATATTTTTCATCATGTGTAGTACACGGGATGAAACATGGAAAATATACATATCATAAGTCCTGGACTGAAAAAAAAACATAATGCATACATTTACTCTGTACATTAAATTAATTCATAAGTATTTTGAAAATCACAATTGAAATAACGGATCTTATTTGTTATTGTTATTTAACAAATCCTGTGTAATGCACGGGGTCAAAAGCTAGTTAAATAATATCAACTTAACCACTAGTTTGGTCTAGTGGTAAAAATGTACGCCTTCAACTAACCGATATGGGCTCAAGTCTCAATGGGACACACATGTCAAATGGGTGGAAATAATTAATTTAGTAGTTTAGTTGTTTAAAAAACTAAGATCAACTAACAAACACATATAATATTATTTTTTTTAAAGTTAAAGTATGTAAATTAAAAATAAAATATAATTCGTTTATGTTTTGTGCTTCATGCAAAGACATTAACTTGTTCACGTTTGTTTGATTATTTTACATCATTCAAATGTAAAGATATATAGGCTTTGTTAGATAGTTATGAACATGTTTGTTGATTTTTAGATCCACCCGATCGTCTAGTTGTACCTAACATAATTAGCATCTTGCTATATCTTCTCGAGTGATTTTAATAAAATTTTGTTTGTCGTTAAAAAAAAAGGTTAACAAGTTAATCAGAGGGGCTTGCCTCAATGGCCAGGAACATAATGGATGATCCGGATGTTCCGGGTTCGAATCCTGATTTCGACCGGATTTTACCAAAGAATTATTAACTTGCCGTGCCTTCGAGCGGGGTGAGCCAACTGGGTTTTACCGGGAACGCTAAGCCAAACTCGGATGCTAGCGTGGAACCCGATCATGTCAACATAGTTGGCTTGAGTGGGGTGGTGGGGCGTGACATGTTCGCAGAGTGAGATAGCTTAACTGTGAAAGTCATCGTTTGAAAAAAAAAAAAAGTTAAAGTGAATTTGGTCCAGATTTTCATGCACCAATAAGAATATATAACTTTATTACTCTTTTGTTTATCTTAAAAAATTTAATAACAGGATTGTAATACAAACATAGTATTATATTTTTAGATTAGATATATTAATTAAATAGTCATGGGTTTTGTGACTATATGAATGTTATTCAGAATTTCTTATGCTTTATTTGATTGACTCGCATTTTTTAGTAAAGTATATATATTTTTTTAATTAGGCTAATAATAGTTTCCATTGTCCTAAAGGACCTAAACTAATCATTCAATTTTAAGTTTCAATCATTTAATTTCTTATTTTATTTTTAATTACTTTTATTAAAAAATTTGTAAATTAGTGACACCTCAAATGCATTGAAAGGCTAATTTGAAATTCTAATCGTTTGAATTGAAAACTACACACCCTATATTATGGAGAATAAAAATTAGAGCGAATTTATTAAAAATACAAACTCAGATCTTATTCTGATTTTAAATTAGCATGCAAATATCATTTAACAATATATTTTTCTAGTAAAGTGCTATATTAGGTATATAATATTTCTTAACAATATAATTTTCTAGTAAAATGCTATAATAGGAATACAGTATTCCATCACTTTTAACTTTTTCAATCACAGTTTTATTATTTGTTTTGAAAAATCTATAGGTATCAATTTATTTCACACCAATGTTTCATTGAAAGTATACCTTTTCTTTTAGAGAACTTTGACAAGATATATAACTTTACTAGTTTTTATCCCCCATATTACAGGGATTGTGATTCTTTTTCGTGTCTAATATTCATATTTTTTTTTGCATTCTAATTTTATGTATTAGAAAAAAGTTAATAATATACTTAAGGTCTGACGATGAAATAGTTTCACAAATAAATGACATATTATAACCCGTTTAAAAGCTATGGGTTTGGTGAGACGCATGACCCGTTTATTTTTTTTACTATAAAATTATTTCTTATTATAAATAATATATTTTTCATAAAAAATTGGATATTAATATTTAGTATATCCTTACTTTATAAAATTTGCATATCAAATACTTGATGAAATTTATTTTTAAAACAGTGAGATGTTATAACTCATTTAAGGTTATCTAGGTATGGTGAGACCCATACCGTGAATTCGGGTCAAATGCACTTAAAGTCTTTATTTACAAATAAAACAATATGGTGGCTTGAGTAAATGTAAGAAACAGTCATAAAGCTTTTAAATGTTTCGTTTATTTACGGAAGTTGTTTTATATTATTTGTTTTATAACATTTATATATGTTTTGAATTTTATTTTTTTATTGTATGAAGGTTAATAATATACTTATGGTTTGATGATAAATTGTTTCACAGATAAATGAGATGTTATAACCCGGTGTAAAAGCTATATGGTTTGATGAGACCCAAGACCCGTTTATTTTTTTACTATAAAATTGGTTTTTTAATTATAAATAATATATATATTTTTTTAAATAAATCATATATTAATTTTTAGTAAATCCCTACTTTATAGGATTTTTTATATCAAATATTTGGTGAGATTAGTTTTGAATTTAATGAGATATTATAACCCGTTTAAGAAATATATGGGTTTGATTAGACCCATACCCATGAATTCGGGTCAAATGCATGAGAAGCCTCCATTTAAAAATCAAGAAAATATGGTGACTCCAAAAAAAGGGGAGCGACCGCATCGCGACACATAGGATTTTTATGTTTTCGTTTATATATATTATAGATGTTTTCCAAATTTAAAATCTTAATCTAAACAAAAAAGGTATAATGTGATAATTTAGTCTTCTCTGCTTTTTTTCTCTCTTCATAAACACTTATATATATATTTTTCAGGACGATGGACGCATAACTTAAAATTATATTTGACGATTAAAAACATTTTTTATTTAAAAAAAATAGATAACCTGCTCAATAGACATAAAAGAAGATCATGTTATCAAATTAGTCTAATAACAAAACAATACAGAACAAAATATACAGAGAAAAGGTTATAATATTTCATAAATAAAGTGTGTTAGTCGACGTGTCATTTGAAAAAAGCTTATCTATTTAGTTGTTTTATTTAATGACCTATCTATTTAGTTGTTAATAAAGATAATTGATACGGAGTATATCATAAAGATTATCTATTTAAGTTTTTGATAAACACAATTAATATTTGATAACACTATCTCTTGACTACTAACTTAATACGCTCTAGATTTTTTATATAAAAATTATAATCTTAACTATTTATAGTTTTATACAAACTTTCTTATTTTTGGTATTTTAAATTTTTAATTATTTTACAAACATTAAAAAATATATTTTAACATCAACTTTAATTTTGACACGGAGACACAAAGACACAGGTGTACCAAACCCCACGTGACTCACCACACGTGTCACATCCCAATAGGCTACCCCATCCGACGTGGCATCAAAATCTCGTCATGGATACAGATCCAGTGGGCCCGAACTCCAACACTCCAGAACTAGTCAGAATCATTTGAACAAAAAGGCTTATGGTATTTTTGGTAATTTACCGTAAATAGAGGGGCAAGTTAATCACTTCCTCTTTTGGTATTTAAATAAGGAATATTGAATGATATTAACAGATAATAATCCCTATTTATTTTATCATTACTGGCGTTTATAAATTTTAAAAAATCAACTCCAATGATTCTCACGTTAAAAAAATTTAACGACGTTATATTATTCCGAATTTCAAATTAATATCTTAGGACTTTTGATCGTAAAATGATACAAGTTTATTAAATTAATGTAAATTTAGTTTAAAACGGTGCTCTAGAATGATAAAACATTGCTTCAATTCAAGTGTTTGAACTCACAATTAATAAAAATCAAACCGTTTGAATCACCGTTTCGAGCTAAGTTTTACGTCATTCGACTCGTATCATCCATCCCATCAAAAGCCCTAAAGGCTAAAACGTTAGTTTCAAAATTCGGAAAGAAAGGATAGCATCACCCGAGGGTAAATTTTTTAAATTTGAAACCAGTGTCGATAAAATGAATAATATTTAAAAATCCAATAAAACTTTAAATATATATAAACAAATTCCTTCTCTTTTTATGTAACAAAATTTTCTCCGCCGGCCTAACTAATCTAATACATACCCACTGGTTTCACAGTTTCGAACACGTTATAATTAATTTAGCTTTTTAATTAATTATTTACTACGTGTGGATTTTGTTAATTGGTTATAATTTGTGTAATTGAAGCTGTGATTTGGTTGATTGATCGATTGAGAGGAGCTTAGCAGGCTGTTTTCAGGTATTGTATTGTTCGGATCTGAATCTAGACTTAATATTTCGTGAGTGCTTGTGTTTACATGCATTAGGTTATAGTGTACTGTGGTTTTGATTAGTGTTGTTCATAGATCAGTGATTTATGATGATTTAATTGAGATTTAGGATGTGATTGAAGTGTTAATGTATGCATTCGTGATAATTATGTGGATTTTCAATTGATAATTGTATATACATGCATTAGGTTCGTGTTGTTTGGTAGATCGGTGATTATTTGAGATTTATGATGTGATTGAAGTGTTAATGTATGCGTTTGTGGATAATTTAATGAATATTTGTGTTTACATGCATGAGGTTATGGTATACTGTGATTTTGATTCGTGTTGTTTGGTAGATCCGTGATATAGGATGATTGATTGAGATTTATGTGATTGAAGTGTTAATGTATGTGTTCGTGATTGTTATGTGGTTTTACTAAGCATAGTTTGTGAATTTGCGTGTTTAGATGCAGGAGGATACGCTATACTGTGATTTTGATTCGTGCTGTTTTATAGATCGGTGATTGTTGGATTTATGATGTGATTGAAGTGTAATTATGTGGTTTTATTAAGCCTAATTTTATGAATCTGCGTATTTACATGCATGAGGTTGATCTGTGAGGTTTTCTGAGATGATGGATTGTATGTTAGTGGATTTTGTATATGTGTGTTATACCGGAAAGGCTGAAAAGAATCATCTTTTATAAGTCTTGTAAGTGATAATAGCTTGATTTCTGGTTCAGATATTTTGAATGAGGTAGGGTATGCAACTTTAAAACAGGGAGTTATTAAAATGTGTAATGGCAGCGGTGGTTAATTAATTATGCTGTAACGATTAAAAGCTAAAGACACACTGTTACTTGGATGACATGAATTTTCAATTATAAGGATGCCGATCACCTTAGATGGCGATAAAATGTTTTATGCCTGAATACTTATTTCCCTGTTAGTTTATACGGTGGTTGGACATTGCTTTATGTGACAATTAGAAAACTATGTGCCGTGCGTTATTTGAGTTGTTAGTTTTAATAATGCTTGATGTCTTTTTTTTTTTGGTTTATGTTTTGTAGATCTGTAGTGATGGCACAACCAGCTGCAAACTCACGATGGCTGAGAGGAAAAGTGAAAGCGGTTTCATCTGGGGACACTTTGGTGATTATGGGAATTACCAAAGCAGAAATCCCTCCTGAAAAGACTATTGTTTTGGCTCATCTTTCAGCTCCACGACTAGTATACGGCCTACTTTAACATAAAACTCCTTAAATGCCCATCTGCCACAATAGAATATAATAAATAACACATCAGTTTTTATTTTTATTTTTATATTTAGGCACGTCGAGGTGGCCAAGATGAACCATTTGCATGGGACAGCAGAGAATTTCTAAGGAAGCTATGCGTAGGAAAGGTCCGATACATACAACCTTTTGCTGCTTTCTTAATCTCATGTTGCACTCGCATCATTAACTGACGCTAATCTGAATATTTCATCTTACGTTCTTTATTTTTTTCCAGGATGTTGTTTTTAGAACAGAATACACCATCCCAAATTTCTCCCGTGAATTCTGCAGTGTTTTCATTGGTACAACAAATGTCGGAAACGAGGTTGTCACTCATGGCTGGGCGAAGGTAATTTTAATTCCTTTATTAGCATATAGTACTACGGGATTTCACCTTTGCATTCAGCTTAGTCGGAATTACTGAATTCAGGTTAAGGAGGTTAAAGGAGAGGTGACTCCTGAGCATACTGAACTGCTACGCCTTGAAGAACAAGCCAGACAACAGGGCATAGGTTTATGGAACAGGGTTAGTTACCGTTAATCCAAATGATTACTTTTTTTTTTTGGTTCCACACATGTAAAATAAAATGATTGTTTTTTATGTTGTCATTTTTATTTTCGTTTTAGTCCCCGGGTTCTGTTGAAGCTTCGATTAGAGACCTTCCGCCGTCTGCTGTTGGTGATCCCAGTAATTTAGATGCAATGGGCCTCTTAGCTGTAAACAAAGGCAAACCCCTGGAAGCAATTGTGGAACAAGTTCGTGATGGGAGCTCACTTCGTGTTTATCTGCTTCCAGAATTTCAATTTGTTCAAGTATTTGTTGCTGGAATCCAGGTAGGAAGTTTGTTAGCATATACGTTCTTTGTTGATACTTTGCTGTTAACGTAACAGTATCATTATTATGTTTTTTTTAATAGGCACCATCAATGGGAAGAAAACAAACACAAGATTCTATAATAGCATCTGATGTCCCGTCTGATGAACCAAATGGAGACACCAATGGTGATTCTCGCAGCCCCTTAACGTCAGCTCAGCGAATTGCAGCCTCATCAGCCTTTAATGAAGTTTCGCCTGATGCCTTTGGAAGGGAAGCGAAACATTTTACTGAGATCCGCGTGCTTAATAGAGATGTATGTATACTGTTAGCTAAATGTTTGATTATTCCAGTGGCAAAGATATGATCTAGGGGTGTGCAAGAAACCGAAAAAACCAATCCGAAACCGAAAAAACCAAAAAATCCAAACCGAAAAAACCGAACCGATACAAAAGTCGACGGTTTGATTTTATGTTTTTGTAAAAACCGCACTAACGGTTTGGTTTTGGTTTTACATGTAAAAAAAACCAAGAAAACCGAACCGAACCGAACCAAATTCCTAAATTTTTATTTTTTTTATATTTTATATTAAGTAATTTATAAGAATTAAATAAATATGTAACTCCAATATTTTTGATAATATGCATAACAGTCTATTATTTTACAATTAACAAAATTATTTACACCTGAATTCATTATATGTTGCTAACTTTTTTTTCGGTCTTAAATTTTCAAGCTCAAATGGCAAAAACCGAAAAACCCGAAACCGAACCGAAACCAAAACCGAACAACCGAAACCAAACGGTTTCAAAAACTCCAAAAACCGAAGTTTTGGTTTTCGGTTTGGTTTTAGCCAAAAACCGCACCGAACCATACCACACACACCCCTAGATAGAACTGCTGAGTTAAAAATTCATCTAGTTTGCTAATGACTTAACCTACAGGTCCGCATTGTTCTTGAGGGCGTTGACAAGTTTAGCAATTTGATTGGTTCTGTGTATTATGCTGACGGTGATTCACCAAAGGACTTGGCGATGGAGCTAATTGAAAATGTATGTTATGTACTGTTAAGTCTACAATATGTTACTTGATACCATTTTAAAAAAGAAGTTTTGACTTTTCTATTTTGTTATTGTATTCTTATGTAGGGATATGCAAAGTATGTTGAGTGGAGTGCAAGTATGATGGAAGACGAAGCCAGGAGGAAGTTAAAGGCTGCAGAACTTCTCGCAAAGAAGAATAAGTTGAGGCTATGGACAAACTATGTACCTCCATCCACTAACTCAAAGGCAATATCCGACAATTTCACTGGAAAGGTTGGTCGAAGTTTGCTTCATATAAACTCCTCTCGATTATCTAAAGTTCAACTGAAGATTATTATTATTTTGTTTTTATATTACAGGTGGTTGAGGTTGTTAGCGGAGACTGCATTGTTGTTGCTGATGAATCTCTTCCGTTTGGCAGTCCAGCAGCTGAGAGACGAGTCAATCTTTCAAGTATCAGGTGCCCTAAATTGGGAAATCCAAGAAGAGATGAGAAACCTGCTCCGTATGCCCGTGAAGCCAGAGAATTCCTAAGAACAAGATTAATTGGCCAGCAAGTATGACACTGTTTTTTAGAATATGTTTTTTTAAACTGTTATCTAAGATTGTAGAGATAGTTTTAAGGGCGAGTTGGTTAATGCGTTAAAACACTGCATGTTGAAACTGGTCATAAAATTATGATAGAAAAAGTAATTTTAATCTTTGAAATATTTGTTTAAACATAGGTTCAAGTTTCGATGGAATATTCTAGAAAGGTCCCACTTGCGGATGGATCTGCTGCTCCTGCCGGGCCTGGAGATTCACGGGTGATGGGGTTTGGATCAGTCTTCTTGTTGTCTCAAGGGAAGGAAAGAGAAGATGTGTCAGCGACTACCCCTGCTACCGCAGCGAGTCAGCAGCCAGGTGTAAATGTTGCCGAGCTCATCATCGCCCGTGGGCTGGGCACTGTCATTAGGCATAGAGACTTCGAGGAAAGATCAAATTACTATGAGAATCTCCTTGCAGCTGAATCCCGTGCTACTGCTGGTAGAAAAGGGATTCATTCTGCTAAAGATCCACCGAGTATGCATGTCACAGATCTGTTAACGGTTAGAAACTCTCAAACCACTTTAACTATGAGTCTATGACCATCATAATGGTCATTGTTTTTTTTATTTATTTAAAATTATTATTATAGTTTATAAATGAATTCGGTTTTTCCTCAGACATCAGCCAAGAAAGCCAAAGATTTCCTCCCGTTTCTGCAACGTAACAGGAGGATGACAGCTGTCGTTGAATATGTTCTCAGTGGTCATAGGTTTAAACTCTTTGTCCCAAAAGAAACATGCAGCATTGCCTTCTCATTATCTGGTGTCCGATGCCCTGGTCGTGACGAGCCTTACTCAAACGATGCTATTTCACTTATGAGACGCAAGATTATGCAAAGGGATGTAGAGGTGATATTCCTTTTTTACCCCTGATGCTTGATATTTATTAGCTCTTGATATTTACTAAGATTATTTTGTGGGCTCAGTTTGAGGTGGAAACAGTTGATAGAACCGGAACCTTTTTGGGTACCTTGTGGGAATCAAAAACTAATGTCGGGGTCTACCTTCTAGAAGCCGGCCTTGCAAGACTTCAGACAGGGTTTGGTGCTGATAGGATTCAAGATGCTCATCTTCTTGCTCAGGCTGAGCAGTCTGCCAAAAAGCAGAAATTAAAGGCGAGTATATTGGTTTTAAATTCATATATTAAGTTTAAATTAGATTTTGGAATGGACTCTGATTGACGGTTTTGTTGCAGATATGGGAGAACTATGTAGGAGAGGAAGTTTCTAATGGTGCAGCTAATGATACGAAAAAGAAAGAAGAGTTTAAGGTTATTATGATTTTATTATTCCTTTATATTGTTACTCTATTTAACGGTTAATCTGTTTGATTTGTTATTTTTATTAATCAAATGTTACTTACAGGCGATTGTGACTGAGGTTCTCGGTGGAGGCAAATTCTATGTCCAGGCTGTCGAAGATCAGAAAGTTGCTTCTATCCAACAGCAACTTGCTTCTTTAAACCTCAAAGAAGCACCTGTGATTGGCGCATTCAATCCAAAGAAGGGCGATATCGTCCTTGCACAGTTCAGTGCAGATAACTCATGGAACCGAGCCATGGTGAGTAGACGGATTTATACTCTTCAAAGATTCTCTTTTTAGTATGATTTTAATAAATTGTTTGTTTATTGACGTGTAAGGTTGTAAATGGTCCACGTGGCGCTGTTCAATCAGCTAAAGACAAATTCGAGGTGTTTTACATTGATTATGGAAACCAAGAAGCTGTTACTTACAGCCAGTTACGACCTCTGGATCCATCTGTATCCTCTGCACCCGGGCTGGCTCAACTTTGCCAGCTGGCATACTTGAAGGTACCGTCGTTGGAGGAGGATTACGGTCAGGAAGCAGCTATGCATTTGAGTGAAAACACACTTAGTGAGCCGAAGGTATTTAAAGCAGTCATTGGAGATAGAGACAACTCCGGAGGAAAAGTCAAAGGCCAAGGAACCGGAAATATTCTGTTGGTAACTTTGATCGACGCAGAGGCCGATACCAGCATTAATGCCATCATGCTCAAGGTCCGTAATCCGTATGCCTGGTTTTTAGCGCGTGACTAGGGGTGGTAAATGTGATCCATGGGTTGAATGGATTGTATTAAAATGTATATAATGGGTCAGAATGGGTCAAACTAAAAAAAAGAAAATGATTAAAACGGGTCAAAACAGGTTGACATTTATCGAGTTTTTTTTCTTTATGGAACGAGAAAAACGAACAAAACTTTTTAGTTTTTGATTTATATTTCAAGTTATAATTTTTTAAAATTTTTTAATGAGGGGTTTTTGAAATCTCAACCCATTTTGACCCATTTCAAAAACCCCTCATTAAAAAAAAATAAAATAATTAAAAAATCATAACTCAAAATATAAATCAAAAACTAAAAAAGTAAAAGTACTAAAAAGTTCCCTTCGTTTTCTCGTTCCAAAACAAAAAAAAAACCTTCAAGAAATGTCAACCCGTTTTGACCCGTTTCAATCATTTTTTTTAGTTTGACCCATTCTGACCCATTATATACATTTTAATACAACCCAATGGGTCACATTTGCCACCCCTACGCGTGACATTTGATTACAAAATTATTTAGTTTGAAAAATAATATTATTTGTGCAGGGAGGAGTGGCAAGGCTGGAGAAACGGAGGCGATGGGAGCCTAAAGACAAACAACAAATGCTCGATGAACTAGAAAAGTACCAAGCAGAAGCGCGCACTAAAAGGTATGGAATGTGGGAATACGGTGATGTTGAGTCTGATGACGAGGAAAACCCGCTGCCTAGTGCTAAGAAAGCTGGCGCTGGGAAACGTTAAGTTGAGAAAGAAACGGATGCAGTTGGGAGAGAGCGATGACATGACATGACATGACATGCTGCAAACAGAAAGTTTATCTTTTCGTCTGTTGGAGATTTTGCCGTTGTTTTGTTACTTGGTAGAGGACAGTTTTGACAGTTTTGTTTCGTTGTTTCGTTCTTTATTGTTGTTTAATTTATATAGACTTAATAAGGCCTGCAGCGGTGGTGTTAGGATAGGAGTTTAACTGAGACCATAAGCGGATGTTTGTTTGTTTGTGATATAAGTTTACATTCCGTGTTCTTTAGACTTATGATTATTTTTCTTTTAAAGTTATGCTACAAACTCGCCTGCAGTCATTTGCAGGTAATAATCGGCTTATAAAATATAATAGGTTTAGTTTTTTTTATATCTTAAATTCACTAATAATAGCAAAAAGTTTGTAGGAATAAGTTTTGTTACATGTAATAAGCTATTAAGCATCCATATACCTTTTTCTTTATGTGAACATGAAACTACATATAAGCATTAAAAGTTGCAGTTAACTTCATGACAAACGATGGCTCCTCACCGTCCGATGGGGAAAGGAGAGACTGGAACACATGACGTTCGGCAGCCGGTGGATTAAAGGAGAGATTGAAAGAAGGGGTAACTCAAATCGATACCTATCGGTGGAGTGACAATTCAACACAACTCTTTTTTATTAACAGTACCATGTTATTTCTTGTATTTATTCTGTTAAAGAAGTTTGAATGATGTGTTGTAATTTATTAAAAGAATTGGAATTTGTAATGCATTTGGTTGACAAAAAAATCATTTTGGTTTGCTAATTTGTTAAAAAAGTCAGAATGTGCTGACGGTGATGTGAAGGTGGGGTGGGGTGGGGTGGCGTGGGGACGGCACTGCGGTGTTGTATTGTTGTGGTGGGGACGTGACGACTTCAATGGTGGTGGAGGCATTAGTGATAATGGTGACGACAGTGGCAATGACAGTGACAGTGACAACATGTTAGGAATGACACTAAAATTCCAATTTCTTTGAATCCCGGTGAACTTACCCTCGTAATTTTATTTCTACATATAAGACCGTCACGACCCACGTGTATCGCAACAGCATTAACTGAAACAAGCAAAGAGACATCTAGAAACGACGATCCAATCAAAACTCTTATTTTCCGTTTAAAATCTTCCGTTTATGTTCGAAAAAATTCGATAAAACTTCCTAAAAAAGGAAAAGAAGAAAACAACTAGTAAAAACTAAATATTGCATTCTACCATAAACTGAAGCTTATAATCTAGCACACTTAGTTCTCTTGCTTTGTATCCTTTTGATCCTCACATACCTCACTTGTTCCTGTCTTTCCTTCATCTTTCTTTGGCACCACATTTACCTTCACCTGATAAAAATAAAAAATAAAAAAAAATATTAAAAAAATCATTATAACAGAAGATGAAGTTTTAAAAAAAATTATAACTTAATTCAGAAAAAAAAAAGTACTTACTGCTTGCTTCTTCTTCTTAGCTAACAAGATCTTGAACAAGGGACTAACAATGACAACAGCAAGTGAAATAATGATTCCAACTACAACGTTCGGTTTTTTCTCCGCCTCTTCGATTAGTTCCTGCACAAACACAAATTTAAACCGTAAGGATTTGTGAAGGTTTTAGGCCGGTTTTGGGTTTGGGCTCAAGATGGCGACAAAGAAAACATGGGCTCAGGCCCATTATTTGTTTCTTGTTCATTAAGTTGTTAACCCTCGTTTTCTCCCTATATATACCATGTTACGTAATTTTAATATTTTTTATTTTTTAAATTTGTGCTAGTAAGAAAAATCCCAGTTGCAGCCTGTTGGTGTAGGTCCTCTGCTGAGACTGAACCACGTTAAAATTCTTGTGTCACAAGCTTCAAATATTTATAAATGGAATTTTTTTTCTTTAAATATATGTAAATTGACTTACCACAACCTTCATCTTGTGGTCACCTAATATAGGTAGATCAGCAATCTTGTAAAGCACATCAAACACAGATTTCTGCAATTTGTTGCAACCAAATTAAAAAATTAAATTTTAAAAAAATATATATAAAAAAATAAAAAATATATATATATAAATTTTTGAACTTATTTAGCTTAATTACCTGGATACCCTTGAGGCCACTAAGACTAGCTGCGCGTTCGTCCGCGGTTTGCCTCGCCTTTTCAACTAAAAACTTCGGCATCCACGTGGTGTCTCTAACAGATTTAGCACTCATTTCATCACTCGCAATCAAAATATTATCAAACAATATACCATCCTGCATTGTCCAAATCTCAATACCAATAGCCGCAACAGGGTCAAAGTCCGGTTTATCAAGGTCAAAGTAGTCTACGTTCGGGATCTCACGAGGCTTCCAAACACCCATGTAATTCGGGTTATCAATAAGCGGAGCATACCACTTACCTTTATAACCCGGGTTCCTTTTCATGGGCCTTTTCCACTCTCCACAGCCCGGTGCAGCTTCACATCTCGGGTTGTCAATCATTGGAGCCTCCCATTTGCCATCCTCCTCATCATCCCAATCCTCGGGCTTTAATGCTTCCGGATCGTCGATTTCAGCTGGCTCGTCATCTAACCATCCGTCTGGCTTCTCAACATCCATATCCAAAATCTCCATTGGTGCGTCTTCATCCCAGTCTTCGGGCTTTTTTGCATTTGGGTCGGGTATGCTTTTAATATCATCCCAGTTTTCGGGCCTTATATCATTCGGGTCAGGTACAGTTTTTGCCGGTATCAAATTTGGTTCAAAGTCTTCGGTTGACATAAAGTTAGCTTTCTTTTTCTCTTCACCATCAATCAATATCCTCAACTCGTTATCCGGTTTCAATACCGCAGTATACGCGTGGCTCATTGTATCATAAGGGACTGCAGGTGGAGAACTAAGATGGTGTTCAATATGCTTTCCGTTTTTCGGGTTCTTGTGGTTCATAATAAAATGAACCTTGTTTGTGGCCCCACATCTGTCGGGGCCAAACATGATCGAGTAAGGAGACTTGTTGTTGAACTCTTTAGGACTCCAGCCTAATCCCTGCGGTCGCAGATACTTTAAATATGCACCACCACATTCGAGGCCGTTTTGAAAACGAGCTTCGAATTGTAGAATAATAGTCTGGTCTTTAAGATCTATAGGTTTGTTTAATTCTTTCGCAATTGCGTATTTTCTAGCCTGCTCGCTAACCAGAAGCCCATAATCGTCATGGCCTTGGCTCTTAGAGTGGTTCCATACACCTGAGTTTTCACATCAAGGAATGGAATATTAAGTGTGCAGTCAGGACACAAAACTGTCACATCAGTGTCACATAAGTCAACTATAGTATAACTGTCATATAAGTTTGTACACGAGGTATAACTTTTGCAAATCACCTTAAAACGATCTTGTATAACCTTTTCCACATATCATATGGACACATATAAAACCTTATCTTATTTACATACACGTTGTTATAACTTATAACCGTTTTCACATATCATACGGACACATATAAAAACTTTGTCTAATTTTCATACATGTTGTTATAACATTTTTCACATATAATATGAGCACGCTTAAAACCTTATCTTATTTTCATACATGATATTATAACACTTTTCATATATCATACAGACACAAATAAAACCTTATTGTATTTTTCATACAAGTTTATGATAACTTTTTTTCACATTATCATATGAGCACGCTTAAAACCTTATCTTATTTTTCATACATGCTACTATAAAACTTTTCACGTATCTGCATACAGACACATATAAAACCTTATTGTATTTTCATACACGTTATAACCTTTTTTTTTGTTTCACGTATCATACAAGCCGTATAACTATATAGAAGAAGTTATACAGACCGTATGATCAATCCGTGGTGTGCATAGATGAAAGACTACATATTATCATTCCTACACCGTTCATTAACGGTTTTTAGTATATTTTCGCGATCAACCAAAATTAAAAACTAACATTTCGATAAATGTCTCATTGATCCGACGTGATACACAAACAAATCAATGAATCGAATTAAAATAGATCTCACCTGAATAATCTTCATTCTCAGAAACAATCCAACTACTCTCCTCAAACGACTGATCAAACGACTCGTAAAATATCTAACAAGACAAAACAAAATCTTTAGTAATTCCAAAACTAACAATATGATCCTATATATATAACACATTACATTATAACTTTATAAGCTCATCACTCACACTGCCTGAAGAAGCATTTGTCTCCAACGCGAATAAAGCGATCAAAATCAAACAAACGAACCGCAAGCGATTGATTTTCGGTTTGCATGGTGCCATAATCCGGAGATGAAACTTGAAAGGTGGTCTGATATCTGAATTCTCTTTGTTTGGTTTAGTTTTTGTGAAGTATACAATATATTAATTATTACTATTATTATTAAGTGAGATTAGTTTAAGCAATAAATCAGTCCATAAGAGACTGCCACGTGTGGTTTTTGGCATGCAGCAAAGTCCGAGATCAATGTGTACGATTCGTAGAATACGCTTTATTTATATGATACATGTATTTTATCTTTAAAATATGTATTAATTACAATATTTGAAGAATATATAAATTATTTTTTTATATAGAAAAAATTTATTTAAACTTGAAACTCATTGATTACGCATTTAGCTTGTGTGAATTAACACCACTCGATAAGTCATGGTTTGGATTATTAAAATATATTATTATTTATATAAAGCCAAAAATTAAAATTATATTTTAAAGGCTTGTTATGACTTGTAATGTGTTATATAGCTATATATTGTATGAGTTATGGTAAAACCTTATAATGGAAGGACGATTTGCTTGGATTGAAAGAGTTTATGATCGTAGTAGAAAATTGGGTAGCGAAAAATTGTACGAAGATTGTAATAATAAAGGATGAATGACGAAAGTGTTATATTTATAGTGTTTTTATTCGTACCCTTCCCCGCCCGGACCCATTATATAACATTATATAAAATAAATAAACGTATAAAATTATGTAGATGATTAGATTATGATTACAAATTAGTGTTGATTAGTGAAGCCAATGCACAATATCTTAGTGAGTGTTAAAAGTGAAACTACTATCTGCGTGAGTACGTGACGATAACATAACAACATTTCACTCATGTGACATCAGCATAAACAAAAACATGACAATTTATGACCTGCCATAACTAATACGTGGAATGGTTAAACTCTTTTAACTCAAATTTAACGGGTTATTTGGTCGTCGTCATCACCACCTATAGGTGGCCACTGGCCACCCAGTAGACATTCTAACCACAACACCACCGACTATAGGTGGCCACTGACCACCTAGCTGACATTCTAACCACAACACCACCGACGCAACACAACTGAAGCAACCTTTGTCTAGGGGACGCCCGATTATCAAACAACACACAAACATGGACAACACCGAAAAATTAACAAAGACGAGCAAATGTAATTACGGACAATACCGAAAAATTAACAAAGATGAGCAAGTGTAATTAATATGGTTCAGTCAAGATGACCTTCGGTTATCAAACAACACAAAACAAACACAAACAATACTGCAAAAGAAAAATTAACAAAGATGAGCATGTATAATTAATATAGTTTCAGTCAAGATGACCTTCGATTATCAAACAACACACAAACATGAACTATACCGACAAATATGAGCATGTGTAATTAATATGGTTTAGTCAAGATGACCTTCGATTATCAAACAACACACAAACATGAACTATACCGACAAAGATGAGCATGTGTAATTAATATGGTTTAGTCAAGATGACCTTCGATTTCAAACCACACACAAATACGAACAATACCGACAAAGATAAGCATGTGTAATTGATATGATTCGGTCAAGATGACCTACATGTGTTCACGAACCAAAAAACCATTGACATTAGTCGAGGAAAACTTTTAACTTTGCTTCTAAACTATAATCCGATATAATCTGAAGAAGCAGATGCATTATATTTTGCTTATTTACACGCTTAATTGTGTCTCAAGCCTCTTATGAAAAATCTAAACTAGCTAAATTAGCACATCACATTTTCAAGCATCAATCTACAATGCTCAAGTGGCCGTGGCTGGCTTCTTCTCCACATCAACTCCCACCGACTTCAATGACTCGGTCGATGGCTTCTCGTGCCTGAGATTCCGCAAAACAAATATCAACAATCCAGCTGTCTCTAACCAATGTTTTAAAAACCGGTAGTTTCTCATACCGAATTATAGGGGTGTGCAAATTAACCGCCATAACCATTAACCGAACAATAACCGACATAACCGAACCGATTTTAACCGATAACTGACATAACCAGCGGGTTGGTGTAATGAATTTTTCAAAATCGCCAAATAGGGGTCGGTTATGGTTAAAGATAATTTCGAACCCGCCAAAACCAAACCGCCATTTACAAGATTCTCAACTTTATGGAGTATGATTAGGCACACTATTGATAATTTGTTAAGAATTAAAGAAAGTAATAACTAATAACACTCTTATTTTTATACTATATGATTAATTTTACTAAAGAGTTAAACCATTAATTGTTTGTTTGAATATAATATTATTAATATTAAGAATTATATAATTTATTGAACTATTGAATGTCATTTCAAGTTTTTTAGTACCAAATTTTTAGGCTCAGTTATACATTAATTGGTTTGATCACGATTAACTGACTCATAACGATTAACCGACCCATAACCGACTCGATATAACCTTCAAAACCGATTAACCAAAACCGCCATAACAGATCAGTTATGGTTATAATTATCTATTAACCGACATATTGGTTATGCGCTTGGTCTAAAACCGCCCCAAACCGACCCATGCACGCCCCTACCGAATTATGTTAAAAAAATAATACAGCCGAATTGAATAATTTACCCTATAATTTTTTTTATATAAACGCAACTTTCAACTCAAAAAATAGCTTAACATTACATGACTTAATAACAAAAAAAAATCCAAAACTAATTCAAAGGTACTTGATTTTCAAACAAAGTTTTCTTTAAATAAAAATGTGTAAAACTTCTTAAATAAAAATAGGTAATAGGTTTATGACATCGTTTACCTGGTTACTCATTTTAATTCGGTGGTTCGATGCTCTAGCAAACCACTTAAAAATACCGGCTCTAAATACCAACTACTTATTTGAAACCCAGTATAACCGGTTCAACCGGCCAAAACGAACTGATTTCTAACACCGTGTCCAACTTACAATTAAGTTCATGTTAACTAATAATAATAATAATAATAACAATAATAATAATAATTACTTTGCATAAGTATCTCCACGGATTTGATCAGGCATGATCTCCTGTCTGTCCGCGTCCTGGACGTGTGCAATCTTCCTGAAGAACGACTTCTTAATGAAGTCGTTCGACTCCTCGGCCACCTTCTCCGGCTCCTCCACCTCCGACAAAGACTCCCTCTTCGACTTCTTCACCGAAACATTCGGTGATCTCTTTAGCTGATGCGTTGCCGTGAACGCTCCGATGCTTACCGCCATTAATATCAACCCCAGTGAGATGTAAACCGGGGTGTATGCGCCTTTCAACGACCTATTTAATTACCCAATTCTCATACTCATTAAGATATGAATGGACACATGCAGTATGATTATCAATTTGCAAGTACATGACCAGATGGGTGTGCTTGGTTCGGTTTTGGGCTAAAGCGAACCAGAAACCATAACTTCTTTTTTGAATTTCAAAAACCGGTCCATTTTAGTTTTTTTTTTAATAAATTCCTGTTCTTTTGGTTGTCTAGAGTTGAAAATTCGGGACCGAAATAAAATTTTGGCCCAAAAGAATAAATTATCGGTTTGTTGATTAATAACGACCTAATTATTACTCGTTTTCGCTAAAATAGCTAAAATATTTGAGTTGCATATTTATTTAACTTTTATAAATTACTTAAAAGCAATGGATTATAAATGAAAATAATCTCTATATTTGGTCCGGTTTTTTCAGTTTTTATTAAATGCAAAACCGAAACCGAACCATAAGTTCGGTCATACTTGTTAAACTTTAATAAATTACTTGACTCTTAACTTTTTATAAATCTAAAATATTTGAGTTATATATTTATTTAACTTTTATAAATTACTTAAAAGCAATGAATTATAAATGAAAATGATCACTATATTTGGTCCTGTTTTTTCAGTTTTTATTACACGCAAAACTGAAATCAACCCATAAATTCAGTCATACTTGTTAAAACTTTAATATATTACTTGACTCAACTTATACAAATTACTTGAAACAATGGACTATAAATGAATATCTCAATATTTGGCCCGGTTTTTCCCGTTTTTATTACATAAAAAACTAAAATCGAACCATAAGTTCATTTATATTTGTTAAAACTTTAATTTAATAAATTACTTGACGCATAAACACATAATAAAAAAATGAACATATGTAAATCCAGTTTAGCTTTTGGGTTTTTACTAAAATATTTTACAAATTACTTAAAAAAAAAGTGAAAATCCGTAAACTCGGTTTGAGATTTTAATTTTACGGTTTTTATTAGATGCAACCAAAACCAAACCGTAAACATTTGTTTTTTTTTGTTTTTCTTTTTTCCAGTTTTGAATCAGTTTTTTCGGTTTCATGCACGCACACCTCTACGAGTAGGTAATAAACCGTAAAAAAATTACTTGGTCTTGGGAGAGGCTGATGTAGCAAATGTTGGGCTTCCTCTTGGCTTAATAATCCCCATTGATTTCACCAAATTCTGCAAACACTTTCTTATTTTATTATTATACATATATATATATATTATATATATATATATATATATACATGCATATATGAACAATGGCTTAAAACTTTAAATTAAACAAATAACCGGTGCATCTTTTACTCACAGTTACTCTGAATGCCATATATTGAAGTTGGAAGTAGATTTAAATGTAACTGTAATCATTTTATTTTGATGCATAGAAGGCTTATATATGGGAAGATGTGACACGTAAGTTGAGAGTGGTGACACGTGGCGAGGTGAAGGAGTGTAATGGTTTCGGTGGATGAGTATGGAAGAGACACGTCATCTATTCACCGACTATACTTGGATTGTTTTTAAGGAAATGTGCCAATAAAAAGTATAAAATAAAAAAACAGTTTTTGTATAAGTTAAATAAAGTGTTATGTTCACAAATTAATAAATTTGAGTTTGATACAGTAAAGAGTTCGACTATTTCTTTTAAAAAAAATATAATGTAATTTTTTATAAAATTAAATAGATATATTTTAGAGAATATAATCATAACTATACAAAAATATAAATAAACGTGTATAAATAAAATAATTAAATAATTTATAAACAAAACAATCAGAGTCCAAGCTTTATAAGTTGAAGCTTGAACCTCTATCGTAAAAAAAGCTCGTTTGAAATTGACTCAAACCGGTTTGTAAAGGAGCTAAACTCCAGTCAATGTAAGATCACTCATTGGCTTGCTCTTATAGTTAAGGCACAAAAGTTTTAATATTTTATTACCAGTGTACTAGGCCCAAATTTTATAGCATAATCATCGGATACATTCCTAAAAAACCCTGGTCGATGATTTATTCACTTAGTCAGACATCACCTTCTCACTTCTCATATTGTCACCACAACAAGTCGATTTCTCACTAGTTCGTTGATGGACATCCCTCGCAGGGAGTCAACACTTCTCACTTCTCCGTCTGACACTCTTGATTGACTGATATTATCGACTAAATCATATGTTCAATCAGACTTCTAGGAATGGTAGTCGCAACTTTTTGTTTAGTGGTCAGTTAAAAAAACGTTAGCTGAATATTTTTAAACAACGAATTTATACTTCAACAACTAACTAATACCAGCATGCGAATTATTAACAACCAAATAAAATTCATATAAAAAAATAAAACATAATACACAAATGAAAGAAGAGCACATGTGACATGACTCTCACTTATTTTTTGAAATGGTAACATTTTAAGTCATTATAAACACAAAATACATGAACTGATAACCATTATGAACTCGAGCACACGATGAGGGGCGTTAGTTGGTGTCTTGCTTTTACGAGGAGTATGGTTTATTGATTCACCACCGCTTCCCCTTCCCCCTTTCTGTCCTTTTGCTAACGTCATGGTATCATGTTTAATGAAATCCCGATTGCCATCAAAAGTTACTGACTCTAACCCTGCATCATAAACAACTCCGATGTATCTAATACAAATTTTTCGTGTAAAAGGAACCTTAATTAGGTCATAGGAGCCTTTACCTCGAGATTCTTGGAGTAGAGCTAGGCTTTTTGAATGTTCAATCCTTTTATTTTCGTGAGCAAGTCTTGATGGGATTTGGGTAGAAAATAGAAAGATGAATAACCAAGAAAGCATGTTGACCTTTGTTCTCTCCATTTTGATTGCTTCACAAATCACACTTGCTACAAGTAAAGGCATATATAAGATTGTTGGATATTGAGAGGATTTATTCTCTTTTAACACTTTTGCTTTTATTATTGTTAAAAGAATATTATTTTAATCAAAACATTACTTTCTTATGTTTTATATCTTTTGCAATTGAGAGCTTATTACATATTATATAATAGAAATAAAAACCTCTTTTCGTTATCTACAATGGTAACAATGTAAAGGTAGGTTATACTCGAAGTCTTGCTTGCAAATCACTTTATACTATAATAATACAAATAAAATAATAACATCAAAATCGAAACCTAGATATACTTAAAATCGTGTAACTTAAAGTTGTAAGGCTCTTTTACCGGTAACCCTACTTTAGTGTTGGATTTACTCATAAACACAGTTCTAAATATCAGAGTTAATTAAAACTTTCGCGGAATAATAACGCTTCAACCATAACATTTTACATAACCATCAAATCTTGTTTTATAAAATATCCAGAGTTGTTTAAACATAAAACATAGTCTTTAAAACATCACAACATTTCTTCGAGATGCCAGTATCTTCGGTCCCATGCCATGTGTCTTCAATCATGCGAGCTGCCTCAACCTATTTGCCTGCGTGCATACTAAAAGTCAGCTACGCTGACTGAGTTCTAGTTAATCACATAACTTACTTTACATACACATATACGTTCCCGAAGGTACGCATTACATACTTAACATGTACTTTATTCATCCATACACATTTATAGCTAACCTTACGTTTAAAGGGCATTTCACCCTACATACCTCGGATATTATTAGGGTCCGGTACCCTCCATCCTCGGATATTATTAGGGTCCGGTCTCCCTTCATCCTCGGATATTATTAGGATCCGGTCTCCCTTCATCCTCGAATATTATTAGGGTCCGGTCTCCCTTCATCCTCGGATATTATTAAGATCCGGTCTCCCTTCCTTCCATAACTTCATACCATACCTGTTCTTACATACTTTTCTTGACAATACGTGCAATCTTCGAAGAGCGTTCACGTACCATCAACACATCATACATACATCATGCATACATCATATATAGTCATACATACATCTTATCTTACTTCATACGTATCAATCACATCTTTAGCTACCACCTGACGGTACATGCAATATCCGAAGATCGTTCAGGCATCGTCAAGCAATCATCATACATAATTCATACAAGGCATACACTTACCACTTATGGTAAGTGTATTAACTATCACATCGAGTATGCACACAACCCTAAAAACATAACAAGGAAGTGGGGCTAGAAACTCACCTGGAGTCGGTTACGTTCACCATTAATTGTTATCCCTCTCTTCAGTTGGGCACGGCTAATTGTATAATAATTACATGCATCAATTAACTATCACTACTCATCTCGCGTTTCTAGTCTAATTATAACCCTCAACGAAGGGTCCGGGGGCAGCGCCCCTGGCAGCGGGGTCTAGGGGCGGCAACCCCTAGCAGGGTCCAAGGGGCAGAGCCCCTGGCTGGGGTCGAATTGGCCAATTCGTTACTTCTTTACCCTATGACGAATTGGCCAATTCGTTGCTTAATAACGAATTGATCTTTATAGCGTACTGAGCCCTATAACGAATTGGAGCTTATAACGAATTGAACCTTGTAACGAATGACCCCCCTTTTATAACGAATTACCCTTCGAACGAATGAGGGTTCATTCGTCATTTCCCATAACGAACTGTCTGACGAATTGCGTATCGAAATGCTTAACGAATTAGGCTAATTCGTTATTTTTTCTTAACGAATGGGCGTGCCCAGTTCATTACACGCGTCTAGGGTTTAGGGCATCTGACAGAATGTCAGATGTCCTTTCAAACATTCTCTTCACCGGCGGCGCCGCCTTTCCGGTGCCGTCGTCGCCGGAAAACCGGAAATCTCGCCGGAAAAACGAGATCTCTTCGTTTCTCCACCATTTTTCACCGTTTTTCGTCCCGTTCGATCCAGATCTGAGCTAGGGTGACCCCTAAGCTCATCTTAGGTTCGGTTTATATCCGATTCCCCCAGATCTCGTGACTTTAACGGTTTAAAGGTGTCGGCTCGTCGTTTCATGACTAAATCTAGCGGGTTTAAGCTCATACAACATCATATCATTACCTCAGGTCGATGCTCGGTTTCCTTCTTGGTTTCGGCTTAGGCAAGGAGAGAACTAGAGAGAGAGCTTAAGTGTGTGTTTTGGGTGGTGTAAGGGATATGTGTAAAATGAGGGATTTAATGGTGATTATGGTTTATATATTTAGGGGTCATGGGCTTAAGCCCATGGTCTTTCCTTCTTTCTTTCATACCCAAGTCCATAACCCATATCCATTTAACCCAACACGAGCCCAACTCATATTCTAGTTATCTAAACCGATAACGACCCACTATAAAATAGACAAAATTTATTTTATTATTATAACCAAAAGTAGGATGTTACAGAAGTTTACAGTCCGTTTAATCTTTTTATCTAAACAAGTCAAACAGGTTGTCTTGTTGTAAACATATTATAATCAAGTTGTAATAAATGGGTTGACGTGTCTACCCTTTTTAGTTATGGAATAAGTTGGCCAACTGGAACACGAGCTATTTAACTAAGCTGCTCAAACAACTTAACCAAAACACAGCCTCGTTTAATAAATTGAGTTAGATATAACAACTCAAAACTAGAATAATTTTTATATAGGACCAAGAACTGCCTCTTTTAACTAGATTCGAAAGTACAAGGTCATAGTTAGGTTACATTGAGTATGTTATATTGGTGGTTGTCAGGTGTTGGTATTGAAATGATTTGAATTCCTTTTCGGTTTTTTATGAACAAAATCCAAAGTTAAGGTAGGTATTGGGGAACCAAAACAAGCATGGAATTTAAGACAAAAGTCACAAACGTAAGGGAATAAGATACCCACTTTTTCAAGGGTGAAGATGAAGCTATGCATCTTGTTTTAGATGTGGCATAGTAACAAGTTTTGTGAATTTTTAAAACAACTTGTCATTTCAATTAGAATGTTTACTTAAAGGATCTCTATAGGAAATCACATGCTCAAAAGAAATAGGTAGAGAGATTTTGTTGTTTTGAGGTTTTTAGTAGGAAGACGTGAACGGTAGGATATGTTTATATGGGGTCGATCGATGCATGTTGAATAAAAATTTGTGGAGTAATCAGAAGCCTATGAGGATCTGATTAGGTGTGTAATATCAAGGAAACTGAGAAGAAATCGTTAACATTCAGACAAAATGGGCGAAAATCAAACTACACGCCGTTCAAATTAAATGTGGCTTATATAAACACAACATGTCTAAAAGCAAGTTAAATGACATAAATAAGACACCTGAATATAGCACCTTCCATAACATAATTGCACAACATAATCCGTTTAACATGATTAAATATAACCACTTCTAGGTTTAAATGAATTAGATGGACTAAACCAGTTTAATTAGATTAGACATACAAAGATTAGAGGTGCTCAAACCGGTTAACCGGTTAATTGTAAAACCAGTTAGAGGTCAACGGTTAGATAACCAGTTTGACTGGTTATTCAGGTCGGGTACTACTCAGTTTTGAGTCAACAAACCCCGAAAAAAATTTGATTTAAAAAAATAATTAAAAAACCTAAAAACCGGTTTCGGTTAACCAGCTTGTAACCGGTTCCAGAGTTCAATACTAAAAACCAGTTTCTAACCCCCGGGTAAATCGGTTCTTTTTTGGATCGGGTTCTAACCGGTTAAAAAATCGGGTAGGATGTGTACCATAGGCTCTATTGAGGATGCAGCCTTATTAGGCTAAAGCTTTAAGCCTTTAACCAAGCAAAGGCCCAAATAATAAGGACTGGAAGCCCAAGCAAGAAAAACTGGATCTCATAAAATGTCGAATAAAAAATAAAAATGAAAGGAAACGTGGACGGCAAGATTCGAACCTGCGCGGGCAAAGCCCACATGATTTCTAGTCATGCCCGATAACCACTCCGGCACATCCACATTTTTGTTATTATTTGAAAAGAATAAGTCAAGATCATATTATTGTTTGAATAAAATGATTAGTATTTGTATTAGAAAATAATAGCGTTATTTATTTGAAGTAAAAATGATTTATGGTATCTTTATAACATCTTGAATACACACACAAAGAGTTGTTTATTTTTAACGTATCTGATTTTCATCTAAGTTATTATGATATATATAAAGTTTAACGTGGATTAAAAACATAAATTATCCGGTAAAGAGACTTATATAGATGTTTGTGTGACTCGTATTCAGCTTAGAGTGTATATCAACATTTTAAAAAACACAAAAAAATAAATACATCACATTGTCATTGAAATTAAAGATATCATCAAGGGGACATCCATCAGTGTCTCATAACCAAAAGGTTGAAGATTTAAACCTACGTCGACAATCACATTGTATATCAAGTATCAACATGTTAAAAAACACTAACAATAAATACATTATAGAAATTAAAAGAAAACAAAAAAATCTTGGTTCAAATAGATGTGTGTCTCATAACTAAAAGGTTGAAGGTTCAAACTCTACTATTAATGTGGGCTGTGATGTATATATTTTGTAGTTTCCATCTTTTGCTACTTAGTTATTCAATTGCAATATTTAAACTTATATATAATAAAATATAGATATAGTGTTACAATTCGTCAAAATATTTGACTGTGAATCAACTTCTCTATTATTAAACACATGTACATTTAATATTTATGGAAAAAAATGACTCACTCCTCTACAAGCCTTTTGTAAAGGGTGAGTACAAGCTTATCCAATAAAGTCATCTAATCCATCTTTGCCAACAAATTGTGACGTGTCCATGAAGTGGATAAGCCTTAGGTTTTTATCACTTTCTTCATCATGCCTAAATCTCAGTTCTTTCTTACTCACACACTTTACCTCCACATAAAGTAATGAAAGAGTGAGTCAAAATGATTAATGTTTTCTTTCCAAAAATAAAAAAGTTGTAGTGATGGTGATGCAACTTTTTTCACATTAGCTAGTGTATATCAAGATTATTCCATTTGGATTCTTGATTTTTGAAACATAAAACGGTATTAATGGTAAATTAATGGAAAATTATAATTATAATATGTTTTAAGTCAATAAAAGGTTGCCACCCCACTAATTAGTTGTTTAAGACACACATCAAGATTCCTCCTTTAGGATTCTTGAATATGATGAGTTGGGTGGTCCTAACTACTTACACATCTGTATCACCTTTTATTATTCTCCTACATTTTGTTGCTAACAATTAATAACCACTTTAAACTACTTTCCCATTCATCTATTATAGAAAATATAATAGAAAATGTTAAAGTAACTAATGTGTTTAAAAATGTTAGGGAATGAAAGCTTAAGTAAGAGAGACAGGGGTGTACGTTTAGCCTAACTCGTTCTTTACTGTTAGTAGATTCATTCTAGATTTGCTCTAAGATCATTCTCTAGATCTCTCTACAAATATTATAGCTTTTTGAGACCCAAAAGAGGTAAAAGATAAGATATATAAATCTTTAGTGGTGCATCATTATATGACTAAATTTGAGCATAAAGACAACAGGGGGCCATTAGCTAGGAAATTTTGAGAATAAAGACAAGGGGGACCATTAGGAAAATTCCATTATCGACCTAGGTCTCTTTCTCCTTTTAACTAGATGACTAACTATGTCGAAAATCGCGTTATATATATGTATACATCTCAATGGAGAAATGAGATAACCCATCAACCATCATCGAATCAAAGATGTGGCGAAAGAAGAAGAAGAAGATGATGATAATGATGGTTATGATAAGAGATCATTCTTCACATGCATAATATGATAAACAATACCCTTTTTTATTTGATTTTTGTATAATCGAATGGATTAGGGAAAACGGGGGATAATAGTAAGAGGCAAGTCATTCAGGCAAAGGGAAGGTGACGCCTTTCTTCCAGAAATTTACTTGTAATTGTTTTGTCTTTGTGTTTCATTTTCTGTTGTCTTTGTTGTGTATGTTATGAGTCGAGTGGGATTTGAGTTGATGTCATCATTATCGTGGTCGAGTTGTAATTTGGTGTGTTGTTTTTCTTTAGGTTTCTATGGTTGATGATGTATTGGTGTCATTCCATGTGAAATCATAGCTATGTTCCCCCCTACAACTCTAATTGAACTTCTTGTTTTGAAATTTCATAGATCTTGCTACATACATTTTTTATGTGTTTCAATTGTTTGCATAGTAATCTTGAAAAGTTGATTTTCAAACTACAATAAGTTTTGGGCATGTTACAAGCGACTTGAATATGGAAAGAACACTGTCATGATGACTTTACACTTCGTATTTACGATTCAGAGATGTTTTATAGTATTATCTTTTAATGCCCAAGGTCAGAACATCAAACCAACCTGACTATAACATTTCATGAAGTGTAAATTGATGGAAACAAAAGGTAGCAAAGAGCCTTGATGGTTAAGCAAAAGAAAATAAAAGAATTGAAATGAAAAGAAAAAGAAAAAAAAGAAAAACCAACACATGAAGCACAAGGTGGAAATCAAGTAAAGTGGCTAGGGTGAACCTTTTGAAAAGAAATGTGTACACAAATAGTTTCAAAAACATATATTATTGAGTCAAAGATCATGTATGCTCCAAATTAATAAATAAAATAACTAGTTATATCCTTTGATATTAACTGAATGGTGTTGTATGATAATTGATAATCATAACATCTACTGATCTACATCTTACACAACCAACAATATTATTGGTTTTGTCTAATGGGAACTTATGACTTTGTTTTAACTAAGTGGGCGAGACTTCTCGGATTCATCCCCATACTACTTCCACTTATAAACTACGCACTTAACTCCGAAGCTTAATCAATAACCATAGCATCTGACCTCTCACGCAACCAATATTATTGGTTTTGTCTAACAATTGTCTTAACCAAGTGGGTGAGACTTCTCGGATTCATCCCTATACTACTACTTATGTACTATGCACTTAACTGCAAAGCTTATCTTGTCCGTATCAAAAACACTCAAAATGTATTGATGGTATACTACTACTCATATACTACGCACTTAACTCTACAAAGCTTTTCTTATCCATATAAAAATCACTCAAAATGTATCGAGGGTATTTAGGGTATTTAAGATCAAACATGACGTATTATGTATGAAGTATGAACACATTTCTCATATTAATGATCACGATCGATGCAGAATTCGTCTAATATGTTATAATAATTCGCGGACTTAACCTCTTTTCCTTTAAACTATAGTCATTATCTAAAGACAAAAGTTGCCACTAAAGGTTAACATATGATCTTAAGAGCTCTTAAGTCTTAACCAACCTTTTCTTATGGGCCAACAATTTCCTAAGAGGCCAAGTCCAAACCGGCTTTAGTACTTTGAGGTTATAATAAAAATATTTAAAGATAACAAAACATTCTTGTTATCCTTTTTATTTGAAAATATTATAATGTTGATGATTTATTAAAAAATCACATGTCCTTTGCCCTTTCGGGTTTTTGATGGGTTATATGATTGAGAAAGTTGTTTACACCAAAGATACACCTACATAGCTACTTGCTAGTATGCATATGCTTACCTTATTTATACTTATTTATTCTAAGAGCATACATTGCATAAAGAACAAATACAAAATTTGATCAATGCTTTACTATCACATTTTAAAGCTAAACACGAGAAAGCGCGTCTTAATAACCAACACGTGTTTAGACCTTTTGCGTTTGATACTTTTGGTTAGGGCTGTCCTAACTTGTCAGCCATGCCATGATAAGACACGATGATTTGTGGTACTAAACATGACCACGACACGATAACTAATCGTGTCAAATTTCTCAAACACGAACATGTTTACTAACAGTTTAACATGTTAAGAGAGTTGTTTAAAGACACAACGAATAATACATGTGTAATGAAACAAAATTTTTCAAAACAAGCATTAAAGTCTTAGTTAATACATAATCCATAACAAATTTGAAACAAAAAACAAAAAATTCATCACATACTTGAAACAGAAAACCATAAAAGCATATCATAACATCCATTAAAAAAATAATATTGGGTTCTGACGTACATGAGAAAAATGTTGTATCCAAGTATGACTTTAGGTTTAAGACTTTAGGAGTGTATATTTATTTATTTATTTTTCTAAATTAAAAATCTGCACAGGTTACTAACAGGTTAACAAGTCATTAACCTGCTAGGACACAAATTTAAACATGTTTTAAATAGGTGGACATGTTTAAGACATGAAACATGTTAACTCAAACCCAAACCTATTAAAACTCGTACCGTGTCGTGTTAACATGTCTGTGTCATAAATTGACAACCCTACTTTTGGTTTGTCTGTGCTTGAGACTACGGAGCTACTTGGTCATGCTCAGTGGGTCATGGATCATAAATAGTAATGTTATTACCCCAAGATCTATAAATATAATTTAAAATGATTAGTTTTGCCATTCAGGAAGGACTAACGACACAGCTTGTTACCAGTTTGCCTTCCATTTCGATGTAAACACTACTCGATATTGAGTCATGATTAAACTATAGTATTATTATAGGCCACCTTATCGTCATTTCCTTTCAATGGAGCACTTTGACGGGATTTTTGCTTGGTCGGTTTACTTTTCTTTTTATAGAAACCTATGATTGATTGCATTTATTTATAATTTATAAACAATAATTATATACTGAGTTATAGGAGAAAACAAAAAACTTTAGGAAATAGTGAAATAACATATCATATATAAATCTTTTTTTTTATAAATTTTATCCGTTTATTAAAAACTTAATAAACGTGTTAAGTACCAACAGTACCTCTTTTCATGCTTCATTGGTTTATAAGAAATAGATGAAATGTTTTGTGTCTAGGCGATCCGTCATTTGAAATGACAAATACTAACATTGTTGTAGACTATGTCAGTGTTTGTCTAGTGAGTTGAACAATTCCGTTGCGTTCTACTATTTCAAATAAAGGAACCAACATGAAACACATTCCGTCATTTCAAATGACGGGGATCATGAACGGTGCAAAGTCAAGTAAGATGCTCAAGGGACAATACTGTAATGGTTCCGATGTTGAAATGACAGATTAGGTATGTTTTACAGTGGTTCCATCATTTGTAATAGTGAAACATGTGTAAATTGTCTAACTCAGCAAATAATCACTTATATTTAGTATGCAACAATGCTAGGATCTACTATTCCAAATGACAAATAATTGAGACACCAATACAGGTTTATATTATGTTAGAAACCATTTAAGCTTTTCTTTTTCTCCTATTTTCCAAACAAAGAATAAAACAAAAGTCCACTTTTTATGCTTTATAAAATCACAAATTGTTTTGACCAGTGCAAGGACTCCTCTCCGGGCCCAATTGTGAAGCCCTTTTTAATGGCCCAAGCCCAATATTAAATGGCATGTAGAAATAAAACTCATTAAAATATAGCAACATGCCAAGTTGCCAACACATGTGACAAACATGTAGTATAGTAGTAAACCATATAACTTACCTTACACAGACTAATAACTTATTATACAGACTCTGCTTATTCAAAATTTACATGGATCACAATATTAACAATAGCTTCATATAGTTACTCAACCAACCAAGCGATAACTCGGCCTAAGTGACATTATTTTGTAGTAACACATCCTTATATTTTTCACAGATCATGTTCATAAAACTTATAGTTTTACCAACTAATCCCATTATCGCATATAAGAAAAAGTAGCCGCTCAAGCTGCAATGGATTGGTAACCATCTTCGCTTCGTTTCCTTCTTTGATAAGCGACTAAAACAGCCGCACATATTGCCAATCCGAAAACAGCTAAACCCCAAGAGAAGATTAGCACTTTCAAATCTTCATACACCTAAAAACCAAATAATAAAAATTTAACTTAGTGTAACATTCGAATAATATATAAAGAGTGAACTGCAGTTTTCGTCACTGTGGGTTGTCTAAATCTGCAGTTTTAGTCCAGTAGTTTTAAATTTGCGATTTTCGTCCCCGTGGTTTCATTTAACTTGCAATTAAACCCGAATTCACTAATCTCGTTAAGTCTAATCCATCAGTGTGCCCTTCACGTGAGGGCAATTTTGTCCTTTTTTCCCAAATACACCCCCGCCCCTCACGTGAGTGGGCTTGCGGATTAGGACAGAGGTTTATTTGGGGAGAAAAAGAACAAAACTGTCCCTCACTCTGCTGAGTTTAACGACCAGACTTAACGAGGTTAGTGAATTCGGGTTTCACTGCAAGTGTAATGAAACCACAGGGATGAAAATCGTAAATTTGAAACTATTGGAATAAAACCACAGATTTGGACAAACCACGTGGACGAAAACCGCAGGTTACTCATATATAAATGGTATAGATTGAAATCTTACTTGAACCGAATGATTTAATTCTAAAGAAGACTCGGCAACAAGAATATAGAACAGTCCCATAACTCCGGTATGACTCTTTACCGTGCTGTAGTTAGACTCCAAAGTTAAAACTTCGCCTTTAGCTATCTTCACGGACCCCGGTTTAGGATAACAAGTGGACATTCCTACAATGTAACCAGCTTCGTCCCCTGCATCGTTTCCTTTTCCATATATAGGTTTAGACGAGCAAACTACTCGTCCATCCTCTCCATATAGAGCAGAACCTATACCGCCACTATGCTGGTGTGCAACACCGTAAACAACATCACCGGCAATTGGGAACTTCACACTTGACCTTCTGCTGCTGGTGTAGTCATTAGTAGCAATTCCAGTGGTAGATTTTTCAATATCGTACTCGATCTGTACGTTGACAGTTAAATTATTTACCAAGATAACAAAAGGGCTTCAACTTTTTACTACAAAAATGATAATTGTTTACTAAGAAAACAAAAAGATTCATTTTTTTTACTAAAAAGATGATAGTTATTTACCAACATAGCAAAAGGCTTCAATTTTCTACTAAAAAAATAATATTAATTTACCAAGATAACAAAAAGCTTCAATTTTTTTTTTTCTAAAAAGATGATATTTATTTACCAAGATAACAAAAAGCTTCAACTTATTGTACAAAAAATATGATATTTATTTACCAAGATAACAAAAAAAAAATTTCTTACAGGATGATAATTATCTACCAAGATAACAAAAAGCTTCATTTTTTGTATTAAAAAGATGATAATTATCTACCATGATAACAAAAAAACTTCAAATTTTTACTAAAAAGATGATAATTATCTACCAACTACCAAGATAACAAAAAGCTTCAATTTTTTTACTTACAGGACGATAATTATCTACCAAGATAACAAAAGGCTTCAATTCTTTACTTATAGGATGATAATTATTTACCAAGATAACAAAAAACTTTAATTTTTTGTACTAAAAAGATGATATTTATTTACGAAGATAACAAAAAGCTTCAATTTTTTTACTTACAAGATGATAATTATCTACCAAGAGATAACAAAAAGCTTCAATTTTTTACTTACAAGATGATAATTATCTACCATGATAACAAAAAATTTCAGATTTTTACTAAAAAGATGATAAATTGTTTACCAGATGAATCAGATGACAAAAAGCTTCAATTTTTTACTAAAAAGACTATTAAGTATTTTACCAAGATAACAAAAGATCACAAGATTTTACTAAAAGAGTTGACTTTTGTAAGTCTAATGTCAAAAGATGATCACTATCTATTAAGTCAAAAGATGAGTTCCAAGCTAACTTACAAGACAATCATGGATTCCTGTTTTTTCCCAAGTATCAGTCACATCAAATATGAAGATTTTAACGGGTACAATGGCGTCGCTCCAATCGACCCACTTAACCGTGTACCTCAAGTAAAGGCTTCTTTGGACACTTTCAACCCCATTTTTCACTTTGCATTGTACTCCATCATAGCAACAAAACAACCCTCCCGCGTAACTTGGATCCATTTGTCGTCCGTATTCATCAATTGTCACATTATATAACTTGCATCTGCATGAAAATTATATAAAACCCTTTATGTTTTAGTTTTCTTAAAAAAATATTATATATTTTAATTTTTTTTATATATATTTAAATAAAGGGGCCCATTTCTACTCGCTCCGAGGCTTTAGATTATTTTCAGGATTCTCGGAGACAGCTCTGCATGCAATAAACAAAAAAAATGATTTTAATTACATGATACCTGCATTCGGTACACCCCATTGGATCTACTGCACCTCGAGTGTCGATAGCATGGATATTAAACAACCATTTCTCTTCATAACCTGCAGGAACTTCAAGCGGATTACCAACTTCAATCCCATACGGATCAGGCACACGCGTGGACGTTTTTCGTGTTTCGGATCCCAATCCAAAAAACTGAGTAAGACCATTATTGCATACTCCATCATTCCCAGCAATGATGAAATCTGAATTGTGAAACCCGAGATTACTACTATATTTTTTATCGTCAACGCCTATTCGTTCATAGTATCGTACGGCAACCCAGTGATGGAGATAAGTATCTTGAAGCGGAACAGGGTTCCCTGCTTCATCAACAACTTCAGCATTGAAACTTTTTAACGCGATATGACCTTTTGGAAACTCGATGTCGTGGTAGAACTTGTTTGAAACCGAACCCGGATGTTGGGTTATTTTGGGTGATAGATACACCATGGATTTTAACCCGTTTTCATCGATTGTTACACGAGCTTCTGAATTTTGAGTGCACGTTGATAATATCGCGATAGCTAATATGAACACCACACTTTGAATAACATGTGACATCTTTAATCCTTGATGTCAATTAATCTGAAAAAAAAAAATATAAATACTTAAACTTTGGTTATACCAAAACAACACATGATTTGGTATTGCATATTAGGTAGATTAAACAAACAACTAATTGAAAACTAATGCTTCAAGATTATCATAACAGTAACTAAAATACTAAAATTAAAACTTAGTGGTTCATCAAAACACGTGATGAGTTTGGATTGAATAACTCTCAGTCTTATGAACCGGAAAAATATAACTTTAAAACTGATTTCAAACTCTTAACAATAATCATAACTTTAATCAATTTATATATATATACCATGACTCCGTACAATTACAGATGAACTCAAAGTCCTTATTATGTTTATCTACTAATCTAATTAACTATCATAATTCATAAATCAAATACAACTCATTTAACAGTTCCATAACTGATTCGATTAATTAACCCAATTCCATAACTCAAAACCGGCCCATCAACCCAACCCGACACCATCTTATGTTAGAGTGGGAATTACGTCCAACAATTCACTATTTCTTGAATTGAAGTCACCAAGGAACAATATTAAAAGCATCTTGTAAGAACAAGTCATATTGCAATATACCGAAAACCTATTTCATTTTAATATTTTTTTTAATAAAACTCTTTTTTAAACCGAGCCAATGTTGGACGTAATTTCGGACTCTAAGACACAATTTTGTGAACTGTCAAAGCGCCTTCATCTCTACTTTATCTCTATAAGAATGGTGCGTTCCGAGGTGTGAAGTGGGAGGGACCCATAATGACAAGTCGGTCATAGTTGGGTACTTGGGTTATGTTTTCTAATTATTATGTAATTATAATTAGTAATGCATTGGCTAACAAATTAGGTTAGTCTATATAAACCGAGTTATGGTTAGACATTAAGAAAACACACGTGATGCAACCCACCAAAAGAACACACGAGGTGCAAACGAGTTAGCGTCTGAGAGTTGTAATCAGCTTTTTGAGTTATATTTTCTAATTAATATGAATGATGGTTAGTCGTTCACTTCGTGTTTAGTTATCGATCGGGACTTGAGCCAAACCATCTCGGTTTAAAACCGAGCCTAGCCGAGCTCATAACCCTCGCTCGGTTTCAAGACCGAGCCATGCCATCAGCTTGGTTTAAAACCGAGCCAAGCCAAAGCTCATAATTTTCGCTCAGTTTCAAACTGAGCCGAGCTTGCCGTGAACAGCCCAACAAGAAAGTATTCAAAAACTAATAATCAATCAAGAACACCCATGAATGAATGAATATGATTAAACTAAAAAAAATAATTAATCTCTTACCTTAGAACAAACAAAGTCTTGGATATTACATATTACAATAGATTTGATGAAACTGAAAGTCTTAAAAACAGTTGTGTGACGGCATCGCTTACGTAACCAACAAATAATAATAATAATAATTTGTGTAATCTAGAGACTTACGTGGCTTGGTGGGGATGAAGAAACGATTTAATCTAAGTGGTTGTGTTTGTGTTTGTGTTTTGTTTGATGTTTGTAAATATATGACCGATTGGTGTATTATCTGACAATGAAAAGAGGACAGATGAGGGTCGTTGTCGAATTTATATCATATTATTATTTTAATTTAAAGCTTCTATTGATGATAGCGTACCGTAGTGTGAACGATAGCATGAATAAATCAATCAAAGGTTTGTTTTTTTCAATCTATAATTAATCACAACATACGTCAGCACAGTGTGGAACATGGAAACTGGTAAGCGCGTAAGATATTAACTTGTATTGAATTAATAAAAACGATAGTAATTGTATACTTGAATTAAGAAAAATAAAATAATCGTTTTTTGTGAGTTTTTTAAAAGAATATCAGTTTATGAAAAAGTTACATAATTATCGTTTAGAAATCGTGGAGACAGGGAGGGGGAGTTGGTTTAACAATGAATTTAAAATAAATATACGGGTGAATATGTAAGTAGTCTTTAAAGAACCAAAACTTGGGTAAAGATGATGTGACAAAATTGTACATGTTTTTAAATAATCACAAAAATTAGTGGACGATTGTGCGTAAAAGACAAATTTTGTGATACCCGGTAAAATAAAAGGTATTATTATATTTCATAAACGAGATTAAGACATGTTTAGGCCGGATTAAGTGAAGATTAAGACCCATATATTAAATATAGTATTTTAACCTAAGAATGAAGGGATTATATACATTGTAAAACATGTGAGAAGTGAGACAGAATAAAGAAATTCCGGTGATAAATAACGGAGAAACGAACGAATTCGGTTAAACATGTGAAAATTCAACCCGACATTCAAGAAAGTTTCCAGGGGTGAATCCATTTGAATATTTTAGAGGATCGAAAACCGAGAACGCAGGTGAAAACATGGCTCAATTCAGAGTTATAACGAAGCGGGAAAATGCAAATTAGTACTTTCGAACACGGTCGTTAAAGCACATGTACCGATGAGCTTGTAAAAGTTGATATTATCTCCGTATTTGAGGTTTATTATTTAGATAAATTAAGTCAAATAGACACCATAATTTTGGATGAGTTGTTTTTGGGAAAAAACAACACTAGTTTTATTAAGTTCGGAATAACACGAAACCGACACCGGGGTAACGATCGTCAATAACTTATTAACGGGAATAATAAGTCAACGAGAAAAATTTAAGTGGAGAACCGAATAAGAATAAGTATTTTGACGAATTGTATTTGGAAAATAGAACGCCACTCGAAGTAGCGGGTTCGTTGGAGCGAGAAACCGAAACACGATCGAAAAACTCGTTTAAATCCGGCGCCTATATAAGGAGGGTTACCCCCACTTTACACCCAATTTAAGTTCATAAATCTGCATTTTAGAGAGAAGCTACAGGAATCCGGCAAGGTGGCCGGCGGTGGTTCGCGGCGGCCGGCGGAGGTCCGACACGGTGGTCCGGTGGCGACCGAAGTCCGTCTTCTACCCGGAACCATTTTTCGACGTCCCGAACGCGATGGTAAGCTCCGTTTGTCCTAAATCTGAGTTTAAGTTTGTTAAAAACTCGTTTTAAAATCTGGACAGATTGTAATAGTTTTGCATGTCCGCAAAGATCGGTCTATAACTAAAGATCTAACGGTCCGATCATCTTGATATTTTTATAGAGGGTTCATAACCCATAGATAATCATTTTGAACGGTGAAGATGAGGATCGGACCTGTGACATCTGACCCGATCCGACCCGACCCAGGTACCCGTTTCTCCGATCCGATCTCTTTCTTTTATGATTTAATATTTATTTATACTTATACTTTATTTTTAATAATAATATTTTCCTTTCCGCCTCTTCCTCTCTTTTCCTTCCCGCCGTCCCGTCCCTCTTCTTCTCTCCGCCTTCTTTTCTCTCTTGTCGCCGTCCCGCCCTTAAGCCTTGAACCCCTTCTCTTTTTTTTTTGTGTCCTTTGTTTCTTCCCGCCTAAGGTTGTCAGCGCAGCTCCACGCGCCAGACTCCTTACAAGGAAGCCTGCGTGATGACCAGTTGTTCCTGCGATACGCGAGGCGAACTGTTCTCGCAGCGCGCTAAGAATTGTAGTTCTTCTCGCAGCGCGCTAAGAACGGTAGTTCTTCCCGCGACGCGCTAAGAATTGTAGTTCTTCTCGTAGCGCGCTAAGAACGGAAGTTCTTCCCGCGGCGCGCTAAGGATAATAATTCTTCCCGCGGCGCGCTAAGGATAATAGTTCTTCCCGCGGCGCGCTAAGGTTTGTTCTGTCAGCCTTCGCCCTCGCGCGTGCGCTCGAGCCTTCTCGCGCTAAACCCCTTTGAGTTTTCTTCTGTTTAATCTAGCCGTTTGCTTTTGTGATGTCTTATCTTCTGTGCTGTTGACCTGACCTATCTTATGTCTGAAAAGTTACTTTCGGCGCAGCATGCGCACCAACCCCATTGGTTGACAGAAAAAGTGACTGACATTATCTTTTGAGATCTGCTTTTCCATGCTTGACCAGTACCTTTATCTGACCCTCCCATGCCTGTTTACTGTTACCTGTCAGCTTTTCCTTTGCCCCCTGCAGCTGCCATATCTTTTGATATCTTTTGCTTTTGGAATCTTTTGCTTTTTGAGATCTTTTCCCCTTTTCTAGGGATTGTGTTCCCTAGGGTTTCTCTATAAATAATAATCTTATTTTCTTTCTAACACATCACACACAAACACTTAATTTAACCTCCTCCTTGCTCTCTCTGCCGCCTCCCTCTCTGCCTCCGTCTTCCTCCCTGTTCTGCCCTGCTTTTCCGGTAATATATATTATATATAATAATTTACTTATTAATTATGCTAACTTAAAATCAAGACTTAAAACCAATCATTAAAACAATAATCTTATTTATAGGTTAACTTGTGCTTGTTTAAAGTTGGTTCTTGCTTTATCTTACACCGCATCGTTTGTCAAGTGAGTAATCTCGTACCTAATCCCTTTTTATTTTTAATGTTTTGGGATGTTCATGTGTTCATACAAACTTAGAGTCTTAAACTTGTTTATGAACTTTAGTCGCGCAGTATCCCATGTGTTGAGGACGTAGACTTGGCTGTTTATTTGTATGTGTCATTAACCGTCTTGTCGGTCTATTCCGCAGTTCTCATGGTACCATTAGATGAACACGGGAGAACAATCGTTTATGATTTTCTCTTTTGTTTACACTTGCACAGTCTTTCTTGTTTGTGAGCTCAATTGTGAGCACTGGCAGTCTATGAATCTTAGAGTTGGTCCCGATCAGATTACACCCTTGTTGAAAACCAGACATACACATGTTGCGCGCAGATTTATTGTTATCTATGTATTGTATTAAACTTGATTTCTCACCAACACGCAAGTGTTTGACGTTTTATTTTAACACATGTTCAGGTTTGCTGTAGCTACTTTTGGAGCTTGTGGACACGTAGGACGTTTTTTTACTTTTGGACCTAGATTAAAATGTATCAAGACAAGTTATTATTGTTCGAATATTTTGTCTTATAATATATTGATTTATGTTGATTTATGTTATCTTGTGTTTACGTTGCGCGTGCGTGAATGAATATATTTATTAAATATTGACACCCAATAGTGTCACGAGTAATGAAACAATATGTGGCGCCCCGATGTATAATCCGCCTTTGGTCGGGGTGTTACAGGACCTACTTAAGCTGGGTTTCTAAACCCGTTTTAGTGTTCAGCTCCCTGGCGGATTTTGAAAACACAGCTCTAATGAAATGCAGATTATCGGAGATCTGACCATTGGATATAGCTGAAAGTTTCGGTGAAACTTCCTAACATATAGATATTTAATTCCACAGAATGGATCGATGATCAGAAGTTTAGATGGTGAGTTATAAGCTTCGTAAGTTACTGGTCGGATTATAAAACGAACATAGTTTCTTAAAACGAGTTGCATGTAGGTTTTGAGGTATCGTATGGACGATACGAGACCGGAGAAACGTTCGTGTCGCAAAAACGAACGCGTTGGTATATCCGGATCACATTGCATGCGGGTTTTGAGTAGATTTCTAGACTCGAACCGTACAAGAGGAGGTAATTCTTTTATATATTTAAGTGTTGGAAAAGATAGCTAACGAGAGATTAATATAAAAAAATTGTTATTGAAAATGATATCGGAAATAACCTGGACAATGAAAATCTTGTTAATAATTATTTAGAAAACCGCTAGATAACATCGAGTGATAAAAATGGTACAACTGAGACTTGGACGATTTCGTGCGTTAGTATATATTTATACACACGATATTTGGACTGAAATAGTTTAGCCTGGGACCACAATAAATATAAAGTAAATAAATAAATAAATACTTTTAGAACATGTAAACTTTTATATAAAATATGAAAACAAAGTTTTTGTATTAAGAATATTACGTTTCGGTATAAATAATAATAACGATTATATTATGTTTTGTTAAAAAGAGTGGTAAATAATATATTTGTAAAAAATCAAACACGCGTCTTTTAATAAAAGAATATTATATTTTAAAATAAATATATATACCTTTATTAAATAACGTCCAAGTGTAGTTTCGAAATCATATATTAGTTTTATAACGATTATTTAAAACTAGAGTGTTCCAATATATTCATAAGATATTTCAAAACATTCGATTCAGTTACGATTTTTTCTAAACAATAAAAGTTCATAATTTAGTTATTAAAATTATAATAAAATAGACACGTAAGGATAAATAAATTAAGTTATGATAGGATTCCATTTGTATCTATATTTATGTGTTAATATACTTGATATTAAACATAGGGATCCGGTTATCATTTGGATGACTATTAATAAGATCTTGACGTTGATTGGTATATTATCACATTTAAATGTTATTTGAGCCGAGGCAAAGGTGAGTTTTCTCGTGAATCCCCACTTTTAAATGTTTTAATGATTTATAAATGTTTTTGGGGGAAAAATATGTAAAGAAAGGCCTATATATTTTACAAATTGTGTTAAATAGGATGAGTCATTATGAAAGGAAAAACCGTTAACCTAGAGAGAAAGGGCCTAAAAATATTGGTAATATTGGTAGATCTATCGGGGCGACGCCCCCCACTCTTCCAGTCGCTCTGGTTGAAAATGTGGGAATAATTTGATTTTGGTATGTATCAGGTTTATCATATTGATAGTCATACATGTGTTGTACTCTTTGCTCGTTTACAACTAACACGTTTTGTTTAAGAAATATATAGCTATGTTTGGAAAAGTGGAAATTAAATTCTCATTGAAAAGAATGGTGAATAATGAATATTACCATTGAAAAGAATGGTGAATAACGTAATTTCGGACTCTAAGACACAATTTTGTGAACTGTCAAAGAGCCTTCATCTCTACTTTATCTCTATAAGAATGGTGCGTTCCGAGGTGTGAAGTGGGAGGGACCCATAATGACAAATCGGTCATAGTTGGGTACTTGGGTTATGTTTTCTAATTATTATGTAATTATAATTAGTAATGCATTGGCTAACAAATTAGGTTAGTCTATATAAACCGAGTTATGGTTAGACATTAAGAAAACACACGTGATGCAACCCACCAAAAGAACACACGAGGTGCAAACGAGTTAGCGTCTGAGAGTTGTAATCAGCTTTTTGAGTTATATTTTCTAATTAATATGAATGATGGTTAGTCGTTCACTTCGTGTTTAGTTATCGATCGGGACTTGAGCCAAACCATCTCGGTTTAAAACCGAGCCTAGCCGAGCTCATAACCCTCGCTCGGTTTCAAGACCGAGCCATGCCATCAGCTTGGTTTAAAACCGAGCCAAGCCAAAGCTCATAATTTTCGCTCAGTTTCAAACTGAGCCGAGCTTGCCGTGAACAGCCCAACAAGAAAGTATTCAAAAACTAATAATCAATCAAGAACACCCATGAATGAATGAATATGATTAAACTAAAAAAAATAATTAATCTCTTACCTTAGAACAAACAAAGTCTTGGATATTACATATTACAATAGATTTGATGAAACTGAAAGTCTTAAAAACAGTTGTGTGACGGCATCGCTTACGTAACCAACAAATAATAATAATAATAATAATTTGTGTAATCTAGAGACTTACGTGGCTTGGTGGGGATGAAGAAACGATTGAATCTAAGTGGTTGTGTTTGTGTTTGTGTTTTGTTTGATGTTTGTAAATATATGACCGATTGGTGTATTATCTGACAATGAAAAGAGGACAGATGAGGGTCGTTGTCGAATTTATATCATATTATTATTTTAATTTAAAGCTTCTATTGATGATAGCGTACCGTAGTGTGAACGATAGCATGAATAAATCAATCAAAGGTTTGTTTTTTTCAATCTATAATTAATCACAACATACGTCAGCACAGTGAAACTGGTAAGCGCGTAAGATATTAACTTGTATTGAATTAATAAAAACGATAGTAATTGTATACTTGAATTAAGAAAAATAAAATACTCGTTTTTTGTGAGTTTTTTAAAAGAATATCAGTTTATGAAAAAGTTACATAATTATCGTTTAGAAATCGTGGAGACAGGGAGGGGGAGTTGGTTTAACAATGAATTTAAAATAAATATACGGGTGAATATGTAAGTAGTCTTTAAAGAACCAAAACTTGGGTAAAGATGATGTGACAAAATTGTACATGTTTTTAAATAATCACAAAAATTAGTGGACGGTTGTGCGTAAAAGACAAATTTTGTGATACCCGGTAAAATAAAAGGTATTATTATATTTCATAAACGAGATTAAGACATGTTTAGGCCGGATTAAGTGAAGATTAAGACCCATATATTAAATATAGTATTTTAACCTAAGAATGAAGGGATTATATACATTGTAAAACATGTGAGAAGTGAGACAGAATAAAGAAATTCCGGTGATAAATAACGGAGAAACGAACGAATTCGGTTAAACATGTGAAAATTCAACCCGACATTCAAGAAAGTTTCCAGGGGTGAATCCATTTGAATATTTTAGAGGATCGAAAACCGAGAACGCAGGTGAAAACATGGCTCAATTCAGAGTTATAACGAAGCGGGAAAATGCAAATTAGTACTTTCGAACACGGTCGTTAAAGCACATGTACCGATGAGCTTGTAAAAGTTGATATTATCTCCGTATTTGAGGTTTATTATTTAGATAAATTAAGTCAAATAGACACCATAATTTTGGATGAGTTGTTTTTGGGAAAAAACAACACTAGTTTTATTAAGTTCGGAATATTGGTAATATTGGTAGATCTATATGAAAGGAAAAACCGTTAACCTAGAGAGAAAGGGCCTAAAAATATTGGTAATATTGGTAGATCTATCGGGGCGACGCCCCCCACTCTTCCAGTCGCTCTGGTTGAAAAGGTGGGAATAATTTGATTTTGGTATGTATCAGGTTTATCATATTGATAGTCATACATGTGTTGTACTCTTTGCTCGTTTACAACTAACACGTTTTGTTTAAGAAATATATAGCTATGTTTGGAAAAGTGGAAATTAAATTCTCATTGAAAAGAATGGTGAATAATGAATATTACCATTGAAAAGAATGGTGAATAACGAAATTTTTTTTTTTATCATTGATAAGAATGATGAATAAATGGGAGTAAAGTCGGGAACTGTTACACCCCGGATTTCTTTTATTAATTGAAAAACTCACCAACATTCGTGTTGACAAAATTATTTTAACATACTTTTCAGGTGAATGAAGAAAATGGATGCTTCGTGAAGGATTTGGGAAAATGGTGTTGTACGTTTGAATGAATGATAGTTGGACTTGTAATTTAAAATAGAATCGTGCATGTATGACACGTGTAAAACTCTGATATTTAATAAAGTCCAACTTATGGTTAATATGATTGGTTGAACAGCGTCTGTCACCACCCAAATTAACTAAATTAAGTCTTCCGTTGCCAAGTTAACGATTTTAGGGTGTGACAAATTTGCCCTCTTAAACTATTAACCACATGCATTGAGTGTTGCGCAATTAGCGTTTACCTACTAGTTGAAATAGCCTGTTAGTTTTTTTTTTGTCAACAACGTCTAATTGTGTTGTACCCTTGTATATGCCACAACAATCACACTTGAGAAGAACTTTGATCACATGACATGTAAAAAAGGGCCTTGTATACGTCTAATTGTGTTGTACCCTTGTATAAGCCACAACAATCTTACTTTTTATGATTTTTAGTGTAAAAAAGGCCCGGTTAAGGTTTAGTTTGATGTAGCGATTTCTAATTGGCTCAGTTTGAAATGTTTACGGTCTTGTAAGATAAAAGACCATGTTCGTTTTGAGAAAAGAAAATAGTTAAATATGTCTTTTTTGAAAAATGAAAAAATGTAGTCAAACATGTATACTTTGATAATTTTCCTTTGAAGTCTCACTGAAGTACTATACTACGTTTTCGTTATACGATAACTAGTGGCGAAATATACTTAGGGCCGGGGTGGCACCCCCCTGTTTTTTCGCATTGGTTTAAATTGACCAGTTTTCGTCTGAAATTTTTTATACATAGTGTAAATTTAACAGTTTCTGATCGAAAATTTGAGCCCGTCCCTCGTTTGTGAATTTTTTTTAATGCATTTTGAGCCCCCTCCCTCCCCTCTCTCCCCTGTATCTTAGTCCAAGCTTTGCCACCATGATATTAATCACAATTTTTAGTCTTCAAGTAGTATAAAAGTCAAGTTAAGTACATAAAGTTCAATTTAGTTAAACGAATAACTTTATTATAAAAACAATTGCATCAAAATATTAGGGGTGCTATAACAGCAATGTGAAGTATTATCATGAACCACCACTTGCTACCATCACGAACCACCAGTTGCTAGTTGCTACCATCATGAACCTCCATATGTTATTGCTGTGATCCACCACCAATATACCCTTGTGACTTGTGAGTACCCAAGTGAACCCAAGAAAGTGAGAAACCTTAGGCGAAAGAATAAAAACGAAGAACATTGAGAAGAAATAAATAGTTATGGTGCGATAGTTAGATTGAACGAAAATGAGTGAGAAGAGGAAAGCAGTTCTAGGGGGTGTTTGGCCTAGCTTTTTTTTTTTTTTTTTATAAAATAAGCTTAACTTGGTGTTTGGTTTAGCTTTTTTAGCTTATGCTTATAAGCTTATATAAGCTAATTTGAATAAGCTTATTTGAAGATGGTTTTTTAGCTTATTTGAATAAGCTTATTTGTTTAAGGGTGTAAATTACTCATTTGCCTTCAAATGGTGATGGATTAGTAATATTGAAGCAACTTATAACTAAAACAAATTAAAGAATGATGGATTTAACAACTTATTAAGATGTATAATCAACTTGTAGAATATAAGCTACTCCAAACACTTAAGAAGAGCTTATCAAATAATAGAAAATAAGCTATAAGCTTCAAAAAGATATAAGCATAAGCACAAAAATATAAGTTAGGCCAAACACCCCCCTAGTGCAAAGTTAGCTATTGAGATGGAGGAAGGAGAAGTGTGATGTGGTTGTATGGAAAAAGGTGGAGGGATGGGTGACCAAAGGTTTTTTTTTTAAATACTATTCTGTGTTCCCGAGTTCGTTTAACTCAAGAAAGGAAAAGAAAAGAATCATTTTTCTTTCTTTACCCTTTCGTTTCCTTTCTCTTCCTTTTCCTTTCAGTTCCTTCTAAATTGAAAGAATGTTATCCATCCCATTTTACTCTTTAGAACACACTACTTTCTTTTCTTTTCATTTCCTTTCTTTTGTTAAATGAATCTCTGGAACACCTTTCTTTCCTTTCCTTTCCTTTCCTTTCCTTTCTCCCCATAAGTAAACCCGGGAACACATTAAAGAGGAGAAAGATATATAGGGCCATGTATTGGAACTTGGAAGTTAAACCTTAAAACGTTTTAAAAAGAAATTGAAGCATGAATGGATTTTCACTTGTTTGGTAAAACCGTTAAGGGTTAAGCTTTGTATGTTATTTTTACTTTTACTTTGACATGTTGTCGGGACAAGATTTTAATATTTTATTTAAAACATTTTTTATCTTTGTATTAAAGAATAAAGCATTTTCTTAAAAATGTTTTCTGTGATATTTATCCCGACGACATGTAGTGGGGAAAGATTTTATGTTTTTTTTCGGGACAGAGCTATTACGACAAAACTTTTGCCGACTACATATCGTCGGGATAGAAATTTTAGAGTTATACCAACTACCTGTTGTCAGGAAAAGTTCTGAAACAATTGTCGGGATAGGTCTGATTTGTTGTAGTGAGTATTGTTTTTTTAAAGATAAGAGTTTTAGTATAATTAATGGTTAAGGTTTATCTAATTTGTGTGCAAATTTTATTCAATAATAAAGAATGATAAAATCAATGGCTTTTAAAGAACATAACTATTCTCTGTGTTTTTTATTTATTATAGAAGAGATTATATCTCTATATATATAATAATGAAATAAAGGAATTGTATCCTACTACAAATAGGAAACGTATCCTAATTCAAATAATGATAAAAAAGATAAACTAGGATAAAGATATACATATTAAAACTTAAATTCCAACACTCACCCTCAAGTTGGAACGTGTAAATCAACAACGCCCAACTTGCCAAGTAGGAATTTCAGTTGAGGTGCACCTAATCCTTTGGTGAAGAGATCAGCTATTTGAAGCATGGAATCAATGTGATACGCACTAACTTCTTTACTTTCGACACGCTCACGAACGAAATAACAATCCATTTCGACATGCTTAGTTCTTTCGTGGAAAACAGGATTGTTAGCAATTTGAATAGCCGCCTGATTATCACAAAACAATGGTGTAGGTTTGTCCAATGGGACATCTAATTCCTTAAGTAGCCAACGTATCCACAATATTTTGCTAACTGTGGATGCCATGGAACGGTATTCCGCCTCGGCGGATGACCGCGAAACAACTGATTGTTTCTTTGTTTTCCATGAAATAGGTGTATAATAAGCGCATATCCTGTTCGAGAACGCCTTGTGTACGGACAACCAAGCCAATCTGAATCACAATAGGCTGTAAGATCAAATCCTCCGTCTCGTGGTAAAAGAATCCCTTGCCTAGGAGTGGCTTTAAGATAGCGAAGCACACGATGAACTGCATCCAAGTGATTTTGTCTAGGATCAGCAATAAACTGGCTTAAGATGTTAACAGCATATGTGATATCTGGTCTAGTGGCCTGTAGGTAGAGCATTCGACCCACCATTCTTCGATATTGATTGTTGTCAACCTTTGGTTCTGATTCACCTTTATCGAATTTCACATTCAGCTCCATAGGAAACGAGCTAGGACGACAACCTTGTAACCCACAATCGGCGAGTATATCAAGGGTATACTTTCTTTGGCTTAATACTAATCCTTTGGATGTACGAGCAACTTTTATTCCAAGAAAATACTTGAGGTCCCCTAAATCTTTGATGCTAAAAAGCTTGTCGAGGTATTTTTTTTACCATTTTGATCTTATCGTTGTCGTTCCCAACCATAATTACATCATCAACGTATATTAATGCTGCCACAAAACTACTTCCCTGTTTATGAATGAAAAGAGAGTAATCTGCTTTGCATTGCTTAAAACCGAGTTCAAGAAGCGACATAGTAAACTTTTTGTACCAATTCCTTGAAGCTTGTTTAAGCCCGTAAAGAGACTTTCTTAACTTACACACCTTGGTCTCTCCTTCCTTAGAAAACCCTTGTGGTATTTTCATGTAAACGTCTTCATCTAAATTCCATGAAGAAATGCATTGTTCACATCAAGTTTGTGAATTTGCCAATTTTTCTTCGTCGCCACGGCTAGAAGTGTTCTAACAGTGACCAATTTTGCCACAGGGGCGAAAGTGTCATGGTAATCGATTCCTTCTTGTTGTGTGAAGCCCTTTGCAACAAGACGAGCCTTGTAGCGCTCAACTTCCCCATTAGGCTTGTACTTTACCTTATAAACCCACTTTGAATCTATAGCACGTTTTCCTTCTGGTAGATTTTCAAGGGTCCACGTCCCATTTTGTTCAAGGGCTTGAATTTCTTTTTGCATGGCAGTCTTCCATCTTTCATCCTGCATTGCTTGGCTAAAGCTTTTCGGCTCATCATTTGATTCGATGGCCGCCAAGAAAACCTTATGAGAGGTAGAAAAATTATTGTAAGAAACAAAATTAGAGAGAGGGTATACCGTGGAGGAACTTTGATTGGTAACGGGACGATTGGGATCAACGGATGGGGGAAGCTTGACATGGAAGTCTCTGAGACGTGTTGATTGAATTCTTTGTCTCTTAATCCTTTCTTGTCCATTATAAAACTGTTGGATTATACTCGTTTCATGGCCCAAGTTTTGTGATGAAACTAATTCATCGTGTGGGTCTTGGGCTGTGTTGGTAGTTTCCGAACTAGGCTCCGTTAGTGGCTGATCTACTTCACATGATTCACTAAGTGGACCCTTATTTGTGTCAGGCAACTCATTAGGCTCATTCAATGAGATTTGAGTTTTATTAATCTCTAGTTCTTGGTTTTCTAAAACTTCCTCGTTTTCAACTAGCCCATGATCAATATTTTTCTCATTATTTATTGAATAAAACTCTAATTCCAAGATGTCATCATGTTAGCAATCTGTAATAACATGCTTAAACGGAAAGTGATCTTCATGAAATTTTGTGTCTCTGGACACAATTATTTTTTTCTTTTCAAGGTCGTAGATTTTATACCCTTTCGTCCCCGGTGGATATCCTAAGAAGACTCTGGGTTTTCCTCTCATTTCAAATTTATCACCGCCAGTGTTTGTGTTCCTATAATATGCAAGGCAACCAAAAACCTTCATAAAATCATAGTCCGGTTTTCGGTTGTAAAGAAGTTCGAAAGGGGTTTTATTCCCAATTACCATTGAAGGTAACCTATTGATGATGTATGTGGCCGTCAAAACACACTCGCCCCAAAATATTTTGGGAATGTTTGCTTCAAATCTTAGTGCTCGCGCCGTTTCTAGAAGGTGTCGGTGTTTTCTTTTAACTACACCGTTCTGTTGAGGGGTGTGTGGGCAAGTGGTCTCGATCAAAATGCCATTTTCTTTGTAATAGTTCAACATTTCATTAAATGTAAACTCTCCATCATTGTCGCATCTAATTCTTTTAATACCTTTGCCAAATTGTGTGTTTATCATCATAAATCTCTTAGGTGCCCACTAGCTTCATGTTTAAATTTTAAAAGAAACAACCATACCGCCCTACTATAATCATCAAGGAGGGTGAACGATATCTACCCCAAATATCACAATGTAATAAATCAAAACATTCAACGGTTTTTGTAATACTATCTGGAAAAGTAGATCTTGTATGTTTAGCTTTAGAACAAGAATCACACATCTTATTAAAATTAACGTTTTTAAGAAAACTAATCTCATTGAATTTCTCAGCGGAAGCATGACCCAACCTCTTATGCCAAGTGTTATTAGTGATCGCCATTGCCTTTCTTTCATATTTAATCATCCCCATCTGATATAACCCCTTCTCGTGTCTACCCGCACCAATCAAGCTCCTCGTGTGTAGGTTCTGCATTACACAAAAATCAGGAAAAAATGAGACAACACAATTCAGATCGTTGGCCAATCGCCCAACGGATAAAAGATTACAATTAAAATCAGGAACAAATAGAATGTCCTTGACTTCAGAACCTCCTTTAAGTGTGCAATTACCCCTTCCTTTAACAGGAACTTTAGTGCCATTGGCTATTATAACGGGGGCTTCAAAATTACTTTCGCTTTTGTTTTTAAGGAAGCTAGGGTCGTAGGTGATGTGCTCAGTGGCTCCTGAGTCCATCACCCAGTCATCGTCCCCGTTCCCTTTACCTGCGAAATTTGCCATACGTGGTGTCTGGTTCTTTTGTATATTATTGTCCCCTCCAAAAGTGTTGATGAACAGTTGATATTGTTCCTTTGAGAGACCAGGGATGGGGCTAGCATTAGTTTCAACATAGGCAGCTTTTGATCCATCACGTTTAGCTTTGTTACCGGGCCACCACTCAGGGTAGCCAATTCGTTTGAAACAACCCTCTTTTTTGTGTCCGTCCTTCACGCAAAATGTGCAGTGATCGACAACATCAGTTCTCTTTTCTTTGCTCACAGCCTTCTCTTTGGTAATCGTCTTGTCTCGGTTGTTAATGTTGCTTTCCCGTCGTTGTGGATAAACAGCTTTGAAAGCCGCTGCCTCTGTTACTGGTTTCTTTTCGAGAGAGATAGCCCATTGCCTTTCATCCTCAGCCACGAGGTGATAGGCGTTGCTTAACGTCGGGATCGGTTTGGTAGCCAAAATTTGGGTCTTAATGACACCAAATTCGTTATCTAGACCCATAAGAAATTCATATAGTCTCTCTTTCTCCTTTGATTCATTGAGCTTCTTCCCGATATCACAGTTGCACCCGTCACACGTGCATGGTGGCATGGGCATGACGGACTTGATTTCGTCCCACAAGCTTCGGAGTTTTGTGTAGTAGGCTGAAACGGAGGCTCCAAACTGTTGCGTTGTTGTTAAAGCATGCTTCAGTTCATAAGCCCTAGGGGCACTTTCTTTACCAAATCTTTCAAGAAGATCGGACAAGATTTCAAATGCGGTTCCGGCAAACTTGACGCTGCTCCGTATTTCTTTTTCGATGGCTGTTGTGAGCCATCCTTTTATCATAGCGTCACAACGCATCCAAGGCATGTAGTCAGTTGCGGTTTTTTCAGGTTTCTTGAGGGTTCCGTCGACGAATCCCACCTTGTTTTTGGCGAATAGGAAGTTCATCATCTCCTGCGACCAATCACTGTAGTTGTGGTCATTAAGGGTTTCGTTTACGTGTAGTTGTTTTGGGTAATCTGAGGGGTGAATATAGAGCGGTGAGTTAGGATCGGGATTATTATCGGTTTTGTTGGATTCTGGTTTGTCTCCAGCCATGATCTAGAGGAAGTTGTGATTAGGCTTAGAAGTTGGGTAGGTTTAGAATGTGATCGTAAATCGCTCTGTTGCCATGATAAAATCAATGGCTTTTAAAGAACAGAACTATTCTCTGTGTTTTTTATTTATTATAGAAGAGATTAGATCTCTATATATACAATAATGAAATAAAGGAATTGTATCCTAATACAAATAGGAAACGTATCCTAATTCAAATAATGATAAAAAAGATAAACTAGGATAAAGATATATAATGAAGAAAGTTTTAATCAAATTCCAACAAAGAAAGAGTCAAGATCACTATTAGATCATAAAATCTCTGTTCTCTTTACTTTTTTTTACCTTTAAGTTTATTGATATTTGTTTTGTGTATGTCATCAAATTTTGGCCATCTGGGTGAAGAAATTATGGCACATGAACAAAGAGAGACAACGGGAAGAAGGGAGACTAGGGAAGGCATGGAAGAGAGCAAAATCGTAATAGTTTGCCGACAATGGCAATGTTGGATAGAGTTACATGTAACGACGGGCATATGATTTTCTTTTATGGTGACAATAATATTTAGAGGTTGGTTGTCTATCACTAAATATACAAATTTTTTGTTAGGGTATTGTCGTATCATAAAACCATATTATAATTTACAAATGCATAACAAAAATATGTCAATCGTTATTAGAAATTCATAATAGCAACACAAATTCTTATTTATTGCTTTTGTTATTACTTTTAGTATTTAACGGATCAAATAAACCTAGACGTTTGGTTGGAAATTTATATGTCAGGCATCATTTTAATTTTTTAAATAATTGTTTTACAAACTATGCGATTTTTCCAAAACAACATGTCATAGAGGGTCACAACGCCGAAACAATATTCATCGGTGGAGTGCGAACTCACTCAAATAATAATTCACATGGTCGGTAACGCACTGAGTAGTGCGTTGGACATGTGTCATCCGTCAGTGGTTTCCCCTACTATGCGTTTTTGCTTCAGACGTTAAGAGGGGAATGCATTTCCAGCCCCCGATAAAAATTGATTTACAAAATGTTCATTTTGGGGATTTTCTCTTATAAAACGATATATTTTTTACTTTTCGTTTAAAAAATTTTAGAATGTTATTTTTATATGAACTTTTGTTTTTTAAATTTTAGCTTCACATCCACATAAAATATATCTGTAGTAATTAATTTCCTCATGAATATACCATTATATATCATATATGATACACTTGTCCTATATGTCAACCAAGTTTACATATATTGATAATTGATAAATCATGGTAACTTTATTTTATGGTAAAACTATAGTTTTACCAACTAATATTAGATTATTTTCATCCGGTTTTCTCCTATCAGATGATGTTCAAGTTGCAATAGGCACATACCCATCTTCATTCTGCATTCTTCTTTTATAAGCAATCAAAACACCAGCACAGATTGATAACCCAAACACACCTACACCCCAAAAGGCGATCGGTATGCTTAATGATTCTTCATTAATCTGCATAGAAAAATTAAACAAAAAAAATTAAAAATATGATAATTGAAATTCATGTTATAAAGATACCTTATACCGGGAATGTTTTATGTGTATAATTTTAAAATTTTATATAAATGTTTTTTTGATAGCCAGTTTCATTATTTTCATAAGTCAAGTTGAAGAAACACGGATCCGAACCCCGGGTATGGGTCCTGGATCCAATGAGTCTACGGGGTAAAGTACGATAATTACAACTAAGATATGAGTATAGCTTCCCAAAGTCCAATGACCGGAACCTGCAAAACAAACACCGTGAGTCTCGTTACAGGAAGGACAAGAGGGGGGGTCTTCCTGTAACCACCCTAAGATCATGCTGATGATGCGGGAGGCGAGGGTGTGTAGCATAATGATGTTGCACCATGAATAAATTTTTCTGTTCTTTTTTTTTTAAAATAAGCTCCTCCATCTCTTTTGTAATCCCTTTTTGTATGAATAAAGAAAGCTTTTTATTGCATCCGTCACACTTTGTTTATGTATACATCTTTTTTTTATATTATAATATAAGTGTTTTCGGCGGATCTTCTTTGTGTATGAATAAAGGATTATGCAATAATACAAGTCTCAAATGACTGAAATGAAAACTTTCATAGCTAAGGCATAAGCCGAATTACAAGAAACGAAATTACAAATTTTCTTAACATCTAGTTAGGCCCGCAGGCCAAAAGAAAAACCAACTAAATGTAACATTTTCTTAGTTGGGCCCCGTTCCAGGTTTTAGGGATCTCTGTCCCGTCCAACCTTTCAAGTTTGTAGGCACCTTTGGATAAAATTTTTTGGACTTTATAAGGTCCTTCCCAGGTAAGAGCCAACTTGCCCGAAGGCTCTTGCCCGGAGGCTTCATTGTTGCGGAAGACAAAGTCTCCCGCATCGAATTCACATCTTTGGATCCGAGAGTTATAATATTTTTGCAACTGGCGTTTATAATTATGCTCTCGAATTGATGCCAATTCCCTCTTTTCCTCAAGGAGGTTAAGGTTCATCCGGAGTTCATGATCATTATCTTCGATCATGAGAACTCTGGCGGATGGGATTCCGATTTCAGCCGGAATCATGGCCTATGTGCCATAGGTTAGACTAAAGGGGGTTTCGGAGTTGCTGGAATTTTTCTGAGTGCGGAAAGCCCATAGTACATGGGGTAATTCTTCCACCCAACCCGTTCTTTTAGTTCCTAGTCTGGCCTTGATTCCTTCTTTGATGGTCCGATTAGTTCGTTCAACTTGACCGCGAATTGTGTTCCGTTGTCCGCGAATTAGTTCGTTCTCTGGTGAGCTACAGAGGTGAAGGTTTGAGAAATGTGTAATTCTTTTAGCCATTCTTGTAACCCACTGTCCGCGAATTGTGTTCCGTTGTCACTAACGAGCTCTAGGGGGAGGCCGAAACGACATATGATGAATTCCCACAAGAATTTTTTAACACTCGCTGCTGTTATAGAAGCAAGTGGTTTGGCCTCCACCTATTTTTTAAAGTAGTCAATTGCTACTATTAAAAATTTGACCCGTCCAGGGGCTTCAGGGAAAGGTCCCATGATATCAATAGCCCATTTTTGGAACGGCCAGGCTGAAGTGACTGGAACTAACTCATTCTTTGGTCATAGCGTGTTAGGGCATGCCTTTGGTAAGAATCACACTTCCTGATTTCATTTACAGCATCCAAAGTGCATCCCCGGCCAATAGTATCCGGCGTTCATTAACTTCGCCACGACCATTCGCGGGCCAGCGTGAAGACCACAAATGCCTTCATGAACTTCTCTGATTAGGTAATTCGCGTCCTCAGCATCCACACATCGTAGTAGTGGTCCGAGGAAGGAACGTCGATACAAGACACCGTCAAGTATTTGATAGTTCAAGGCTTTGTGCGTTATCTTCCGGGCCGCTGTTTTTCCTTCCGGGAGTGCTCCGGACGACAGGTATGCTGTAATCGGTGTCATCCAGGATTCTACTCCCGTTTGGATCACTAAGACCTGATGTTGCGGGACAGACGGGCGGTCTAATATTTCGATGCGGATGTCTTTGGCAAAGTGTTCGAAGTTTGTTGAGGCCAATTTACTGAGGGCATCCGCTGATCTGTTCTCACTTCTTTTTATTTGAATGACTTTGCAAGAAGAGAATTGGAGCATTAGATCTTTCGCCTGTGACACATACGAAGCCACGATATCATTTTTCGCTTCGTATGTGCCGTTGATCTGTCCCGCAATCAACATGGAATCGACTCGGGCTTCCAAATGCTTAACCCCAAGCTTTTTAGCTATCCTCAAGCCTGCCAAGAAAGCTTCATATTCTGCCTCGTTGTTGGTATTTTTGAAGTCCAACTTTATGGCATATGTAAACTCATGGCCTTCGGGATTGACTAGCTTGAGTGTAAGGCCCCGAACCCGGTAGCCCTACTTTAGCGTCGGATTTACTCATAAACACAGTTCTTCAAATCAGAGTTTATTAAAACTTTTCGCGGAATATAAAACATCAATCATTTGTTACAAAACGTTAAACCTTTTCTTTGATACCATAACACAAAACTTTATATTTAAAACATCTTTACTTCTTTCTTCAGATGCCAGCCGTTCAATCCATGCCGTGTGTCATCCTCATGCTAACTCTGTAATCAGCTCACCTGCGTGCATACTAAAAGTCAGCTACGCTGAGTGAGTTCTAGTTAATCGAACGCCATACAATACATACACATACATACATATCCGTAGATACATATTCATACTTCACTAGTTACCCTTCTGTTCTACTTACATACTTGCTACCATACATACATACATATCTACAATCACTAACCTCAGTCTACCGAGAGTACTTTCATAGTTCACCGTCTATACCTGTACTCAAGGTCGTGAACACGTACAAAGGTCCGCAGTCCTTACCTATGTTCACCCTTTATGGTACGTGCAAGGTCCGCAGTCCTTCCCTATACCATCCTACATCCACAACACGTACAAGGTCCACAGTCCTCCCCTATGTTGCAACCTAAACCATAGCACGTACGAGGTCCGCAGTCCTCCCCTATGCTACCACAATACAACTACAGCACGTATAAGGTCCACAGTCCTTTCCTATGCTGAGGCCTATCTATAATACGTATAAGGTCCGCAGTCCTTAACTACGTTGTCGTCTATTATCTGTAACACGTATAAGGCCCACCGTCCCTATCTACGTTTACATCTATCATCTACTTTACGTATAAGGCCCGCAGTCCTTAACTACGTTTACATCTATCATCTACTTTACGTATAAGGCCCGCAGTCCTTAACTACGCCATCACCAGCCGAGTCTATGTCCGACAAAAGCTAGAGGGATTTGCCATCCTAACTTACTATGTCGAACGTAGAACTCACATACCATTCGTGTACCTGTATACACCTACTTCACATATACAATAATTACATCATAGCATAAGAACACCCTAGGCGTTCTTTACATCATCCATTTAACAACCATACCTCTTGTCGATACGTGCAATATCCGAAGATCGTTCACGCCCCGACAAGTATTCATTTGTAATGTTCATACATCTTCGATGTATAATATTCGTACCTTTATTTTTGACCTGACAGTACGCGCAATATCCGAAGATCGTTCGCGTACCGACAAGCAACCATTCATATCCATCACATATATCACATATGGCATACACTTATCACTTAGGATAAATGTATTAACAACACATCGAGTATGCACACAGCCCTGAAAACATAACACATAAATGGGGCTAGAAACTCACCTGAATACTGTTACGCTCTCCGTTAATAGTTATTCCCCTCTTGAGCTGTGCACGGCTAACTGTATAATATTTACACGCATCAATTAGCTACTACTACTTATGTTGCGTTTCTATCTTTATATGACCCACAACGAACGGGGGTCCGGGGGCAGCGCCCCTGGTAGCGGGGTTCTAGGGGCGGCAGCCCCTAGCGGGGTCCAAGGGGCAGAGCCCCTGGCTGGGGTCGAGCTGCCAGGTCAGCTTGGAAAAATTTTATTTTCGATAACTGCCTTAACACATTTTCCATTAGGTTTTTAATTTATTTTATAAACGAACTTCGCTTCAGGCGAAGTTAAACCTTAGGCGAACTTGGCTTCAGGCGAAGTTATACCTTAGGCGAACTTGGCTTCAGGCGAAGTTAAACCTTAGGCGAACTTGGCTTCAGGCGAAGTTAAACCTTAGGCGAACTTGGCTTCAGGCGAAGTTAAACCTTAGGCGAACTTGGCTTCAGGCGAAGTTAAACCTTAGGCGAACTTGGCTTCAGGCGAAGTTATCCTTAGGCGAACTTGGCTTCAGGCGAAGTTATCCTTAGGCGAAGTTACGCTTGAAGGCGAAGTTACGCTTGAAGGCGAAGTTACGCTTGAAGGCGAAGTTCATCAGGCGAACTTAATCTTGCAGGCGAAGTTGTCGCGCTGCAGATCTGTTTGCCCATAACTCCTTCGTTTCTTAGCCAAATAACTCGATTTTGGTACCCACGGAACCGTATGATCGGCGCCTACAAACCCCAACCATCAAATCGGCCTAAAATCGACGTTTTAGGGGTCCGATTTGGGCAGTTGGGTTTCGGGTCCGGTTAACCCATCCAATCCTAACCATTTTCAGTAATAATAGCTTTGTTAGATTAGTTCTTACCTTACCAACTCAGATCTATCAACAAATCTCGGGTCTCGGCTTCGAATCTAGATCGGTTAGAATGTGTGTGTTTTGAGGGTGTAAGGAGTGTGTGTTAGGGAGTTTGGTGAGAAATGAGATATTTTGGGATTTTGGGGGTATTTATATCCCTGAAATCCCATTCTCATTTAACCTATCTCAATTAACCCAAGTCCATAACCCACTTCCATTACCCGACACTAGCCCGACCCATACCAACTCCTATTCTTTTATTTATTTCCTGATAACCCGAGAAAACTTCCCATCTATTAATAAGTAATATAATTAATATTACCTTTGAAATTTCGGGATGTTACATTGAGGCCTGCGCCACATCCCACACTGCTTGAAGCTCCATCCGTAAATAAGGACCAAATCTGTCCTGATTCCGGGGGTACTTGGGGTTGTTGCTCAATCAAACATTCTTTTTCTTTGTGATGCGGGACCTCTGTCACGAAGTCCGCCAATACCTTCCCTTTGATTGCTAGCCTAGGTTTGTACTCTATTGCGTGTTCACCTAGCTCGATGGCCCACTTGGCTAGTCGTCCAGACAATTCAGGCTTGCTAAGAACGTTTTTGAGCTTGTATCCAGTCAAGACATTGATGGGGTGTCCCTGAAAGTATCTGCGGAGGCGTCGAGCATCATAAACTAGTGCCAAAACAAGTTTTTCTAGCATGGAATATCTTGTTTTTGGGTCCGATAGTGTTCTGCTGAGGTAGTAGATCGATGTTTGAACATTCTTGCGATCGGTCAGAAGGACGGCCCCAATGGCAATGTCTGAAGCTGACAGGTATAACGTTAAAGGTTCTCCCGCGTGGGGTGCTGTTAACGTGGGAAGTTCCATCAAACATTTTTTAACCTCCAAAAAAGCTTCTTCGCCCTATGCGGTCCACTTAAATTGTGCTTTTTTGAGACAATTTCTTAAAATTGAAATGAAAGGATGGGACTTAGCTGCATGATTTGCCAAAAATGATTCAAAGCAACCAGTCGACCATTTAATGTCTGAACTTCTTTGAGGGAAGATGGAGAAGGCATGTGGGCTATAGCTTGAACTTTATCTGGAATAGCTTTGAAGCCCGCATCCGTGACAATTACTCCCAGAAACTTTCCCTCTTCCATTCCAAATGAACACTTGGCCGGATTCAACTTCATATTGATGCTCCTCAGAGTTTTGAAAGTTTCTTCGATATCCCTCAACATCTGGTCTTCCTCAACACTTTTTATTACGAGATCATCCATATGCACTTCTAAATTTCGACCAATTTGATCTTTGAACGCTATGTCCATTAATCGTTGATATGTGGCTCCCTCATTCTTTAGTCCGAAAGACATCATTTTGTAGCAAAAGGTGCCATGATCAGTGCGAAATGTTGTTTTGTCCTCATCGCCCGCTGCCATGCGGATCTGATGGTAGCCCTTGTAGGCGTCCAGGAAGCATTTGAATTTGAATGGTGCCACCGCATCAACCTTGAGATCTATTTCGGGCAAGGGATAACAATCTTTGGGACATGATTTACTTAGATCTTTGATATCGATACACATCCGCCATGACCCATTGCTTTTGGGGACAATAACTGGATTGGCAACCCAGGTCTGATAACGAATTGGGCGAATGATTCCAGCTTGTAAGAGGTACTGGACTTGCTCATTCATTGCTTTTGTTTGTTCCGGACCCATCTTACGTTGTTTCTGAACAACTGGCGTAAACAACGGGTTTACTCTTAACTTGTGTTCTGCAATATTCCTCGGGACACCGGTCATATCTGCGGGTTGCCATGCGAAAACATCAACATTCTTTGACAATAACTGTTTCAAGAAAGTCCGTACTATCTCGGAAATAGCAGGTCCTATTGTTACAGTTTGATCAGGAAATTTTTTGTTCAAAACCCATTTCTCTGGTTCAGTCCTCATAGTTTGTTTTGGAATCTTGCTAGGTTTTGAGCTCTCTGTTGCAAAGAAGTGTCGATTAACATAAATTATTGCTATGCCGGTGTGAGTTGGGACTCCTACTGCACCGTGTGCTGTGGATGGGTGAGCATTGAAGCCACCAATCGCTTCTCGTCCAAGAATAATGTCATGCTTTGATGTTGCTGGTAAAACCAGAAATTCGACCTCTTCTGTCCTAGAATGAATTCCATCACTTAAGGTGACTGGGAATGAGATTACCCCTCGCGGATGCATTATTTCCCCTCCGAATCCCGATACTGGAGCGTGGATGGGTTTTAATATTTTCTTATCGTCCTCGTCAAGCTGTTCAAAACATTGTTCATACATAATGTCCGAAGTACTACCGGTGTCGAAGAAGACGTATTGGGAACGGTAATGTCCGAATTGAGCAGTGATGATCAAGGGGTTTTTGTTATTCGGTACCCCTTTGATTCGAGGAAAAATCACTGACTCATTCTTCCATTCCTCATCATCAGACTCCTTCCTCTTTTTTCTTGTATCATACCCGCCTTGTATCATATGGACGTTTAAATCTCTGACTTGCTTTTTACTCGGACCCTGGATATCCCGTGCGGGAGCTTTACCATTGTCAGGTTTTCCAACTTTTACCAAGTGTCCAAGTTTTCCAGACTTTACAGCTGCTTCAATTTCATTTTTTAATGGTCTGCATTCATTCGTATTATGACCAATGTCATCATGATACGAACAACGCTTTTTCGGGTCAAGGAATGATCTTCTCGTCAGTGGCTACGGTTTTTTAAAATTCACATTCTCCGTAGTGAGAATTTCGGCGCGTCTTTGAAAGAGGAGTCCAATTATTGGGGCCTCGGTTCGAGGGTCCCGTTTTGTTTTTATTGCCTATGAGGGATCGTGTATCAAATGGTTTTGGTGCTTCCGTACTTGGCTGAAGTCTTGACCAGATAGGGCCTTTCGCCTGTCTATTTGGTCTCGAGGTTTGAAACTCGACTTTAAATTTTTGCTTTGAGTTACCACTTCTTAACGTTTTTTCGGTGTTCGCATACACTTTTGCTGCAGTCATGAGATCGTCCCACTCTTTTGGCATTCCAGCTCTGCCCGTAAGTGTGCGGACTAAATCATCACATCTGACGTTTTTGCGGAAGGCACCCCGAAGCATGGCTTTGCTTATACCACCGATGTTCAGGCTCTCATCATTGAACCTGGTGATAAAATCTTCTATAGACTCGTTATCGCGACGAACGACGTCTAAAATTTCTGATTGATCTCGAGTATGTTTCTTCTGTTGACTGAACTGTTGAGAAAATTTCTTCACCAAATCGTCCCAGCTAGAAATTTCACCGTTAGGTAACTTTTCGACCATTCTCTTGCTGCCCCTGTTAGTGTCAACGCGAACATGTGACACCAATAGGGAAGCGTCCAACCACTAACACCGCCTACCGCCACAAAGTTCTGGAGATGATAACTTGGATCAGTCATACCATTGTACTTACCTACCGATGTAGGTATCTTAGCATTAACAGGAAATGGTGTTGTGGCAATGCTTGCTATGAATTTTGATTTTTCGGCGAAAGCCGCGGGGCGGTATGGTTTAGTTAAGTCTCGTTCAGCATTGCTGTGGTATTCGGTGTGGCGGACTATGTCATGCGGACGACTACTCCTTGCTCTGGAGCTCATCCCACTACCTCCGGTATACGTACTGTATTCACCCGGTTGATAAGTTGAATCATAGCTATCAAATTCCTCCAAGTAGGATGGCATTCGCATGTCTATGCGAGAACGAGGGCGTAATCTCGGTATTTCACCAAACTCTGGCTCCGCTTGCTGACTGTAACGGATCTGACTTCCTCTCACTGTTGGTGGAGGAGAAAGAGAACTCCGGGGAGATTCCTCATAATCCAGAGTACGAATGTGAAACCTTTCGTTACGTTTTCTGCGTTCATACTCAACCACCAAACTTTGTTGTTGCGCGTGGAGCCACTCTTCAGGACTTAACGTTCCTCCAGATCTATAGTTACGTTGTTGAGATCTCGCCCTATCGGAGTCGCCCGAGTTGTTTTCCGGATCAAATATCGACCGGTTTCGGCGGGTCTCTTCTGCAATTTGTTTGAGATTACCCAAATTGGAACCTTCCGGTGCCGAGGCACGTCCCATGTCTGTGGGAGTGAGGCCGGTCAGTGCTGTAACATTTTCTAGAGTAAATTCCCCAGGTGTTACATTGGTGATTCGTGACCCCGGTGCTGTGACACGTTCAAGAGTACGGCCACTTGGAGTCGTAATCCATGCAAAAACACTGAGATCCGGCGGTGCTTCTATGTTAGTTACACGTGAATCTGGTGCAGGGGTTCCCGTCGGCCCTTCAGGAAGGTTACTCATATCTAACGAACCAAAAAACCAACTGAAATTGTTGCTGTTCTAACACCAAAAACGGATGGTGCCAATGAAGAAACACGGATCCGTTCCCCGGGTATGGGTCCTGGATCCAATGAGTCTATGGGGTAAAGTACGATAATTACAACTAAGATATAAGTATAGCTTCCCAAAGTCCAATGACCGGAACCTGCAAAACAAACACCGTGAGTCTCGTTACAGGAAGGACAAGAGGGGGGTCTTCCTGTAACCACCCTACGGCGTGAGAATCAGTATCGTTCGTAAGGGAGAAAGTACTGAAGTAAATAGATTAAGTGTAGTCAGAATGCATATGAGTGAATGAAATCCTCATACCGTTTGACAAGGTATTTATAGCCGAATGGTGTAGGAAGATGATTGGGCCAGCTGTCTTCTTCTAGAAGATCTTTGATAACTGCCTGGACACGTGTCTTCTTGCGATAGGTTGAGTTATACGTCCCATGTGCATGGGTGTAACAACCTGGACACGCGTCGTCTAATGATAGTATGGATTGCACCCTGGCCATGTGCACGGTTATAACAAACTGGCCAGGTGTCCTTTATTTATTGGCTGTTCAGTCACGTATTCCCCAAGTAAGAATCATGAACCTTCTTCTAGAGAGTATTTGAGTGATGACAGCTGTCCCGCTGGCATTGTCTTCTGGATGTTTAGGCGGACAGACGTTCCGTCCTGCGGACGACTTTTGAGGATGCCAGGATGTTTCCGTGCATGTTGTGAGGACGTTCCTCCTCATTCGTGATATGCGGGTGGTCCATGTGCCCCGCGGGTGGTTTATAAGAGGATTCTCTGTGGCCCGTGGGTGGTACTTAAGGGTATTTGAGTCTTTTTGGTACCCTACCTCTACACAAGTGTAATTTTAAAACTTTTGTATTTATAAAGAATTGTTGTGATTTCAATCTTGAAATCCCTTTGATAGTCTTTGAATCGTCGATGAAAGATTGATCTTATAAGTGAGAGACTTCCTTGTTCTTGAGTTTTTTAACTAAGGAAAGAAAATGAAATGAGAGGGAAGGATAAGAAAGGGAAGGGAAGGGAATTAATTTTTTTTTAGTTAGGTGTGTTCTTGAGTTGGAAGGAAATTAGAGGAAAGAAAAGGATAACTATGTTAAAAATTGTTATCCTTAGTAATCATCTCATTTTTTGGAGGATAACTTATTGGGAAAATACATTAATTTAATCCCTCCTAAGTACTCCTACTCCTTTCCTTTCCATTCTAAAAAAACTCAAGAACACCCATATTTTTAACTATCCTTAGTTTTCCTTTCCTTTCCATCCTTTAAAAAAACTCAAGAACAGGGTGTTAGAGCCGTATGGGACATTGTTGAAGGAATAACTCCGTGACAGTATGGAATCAACAAGCTAAGATGTAAACATAAGTAAAAAAAAGAAGTATATTCTTGTGCTATTAATGAAAATGACTTTATTGAAAATATATAGGCCATAAAGTGATAAAACAAAATCAATTTATTCGAAGACACGTAAAGAATATCGAATGGAAATCTTACTTCAATCGGTTCACTGAAATTATCAGAAGAGTCCGCAACAAGAATATAGAAGTGCCCCATAACTCCGGTGTGGCTCTTTTCATTGTTGTAATTAGATTCCAATGTTACATATTCACCTTTAGCTATCTTCACTGATCCCGGTTTAGGATAACATGTGGACATTCCTACAATGTAACCAGCTTTGTCTCCTGCATGCTTTCCTTGCCCGTATATAGGATTAGACGCGCAAATGATCCGTCCATCCTGGATAAAATTAACATTTTTTTTTGCTTCAAAATATACATTTTAGGTACTTAAAGATACAACTGCTAATGAATAAACTAAAATATTTACCTTGCCATAAAGGGTAGAACCTATACCACCACTATGCTGGTGAGCAACAGCGTAAATTACATCACCATCAATAGGGAGGATCACTCTTGACCTCTTGGTGCTGGTAAAATCCTTGTAAGTAGCAACTCCATGGTAGATATTTCAATATCACACTCCATCTGTACGTCAGCGGTTTAATTTTCAAAGATAGCAAAACGCTTCAAAATTTCGTTTCAATGGTATTGAATATTGGTAAATTCTATGCCAAGAAGAGATGATGACTATTTATTTACTTACCAAGATAACAAAAAGTTACTATTTTTTTTCAAGAAGAAATGCTGGATTTTCATGAGTGTTAATATATATATATATATGTAAATGATATACAACAAATGCTTAAAAATGTACTCACAAGGTGTTCAATTTCACAAGTTAATATAAAAAGATGTAAGCTACTTACCAATTTAACAAACCACTTCAAAATTTCATAAAAATTTAGAGGTTTTTTTCTCTTCTAAAATCTTGAACTTAAGAGATTGTAGACTAATAAACTGAAAATGAAATTAGTAACGAAAATTAATTTCAATAATCACACTTTTTTGCAGTTGACCAATAATAATCTCACCTGATAATATTTTTGCTACTAATCCCACCTTTTACACTATTTTTCTTACTAGACATCCGTTAAAAAAAACCTTAATTTCATTAAGTTTTATCAAAATTTCAAACTAATGTTTTATGTTTTTTATTGGAAGAATAATACAAGTTGATTGATGTAAAACATACCTCAAAATGGTGCTCTAAACGACGAAACGATGATTCAATTATGGTGTTTAAACTTCCAATTAACAAAAACTAAGTCGTTCGGAGCACCGTTTCGAGGTAAATTTTACATCAATCGATTTTTTTTCTTCTTTCAATCAAAAACCATAAAACAGTAGTCCGAAATTTTGATAAAACTTAACGAAATTAAGATTTTTTTTATTTTTTATGAAGGTCTAATGGGGAATAATAGTTTAAGGACCGATGGCAAGTATATTCTCAGTTGGATTATTAACTGCAAAAGGATGAGATTAGTAAAATCCAAATTTCCAATTAATGTATACCTCGTCATAACGAGCAGAGCCTATTTCACCATACATCATACCACCGATGGTATTTGTAAACTCCTTAGTAGCAACTCCAGAGGTAGATTTTTCAATATCATACTCGATCTGTACGTTAACACAGTAATTATTCATCAGTCACGAATCTTAGATGATAAAAAGCTTCAAAATTTACTAATAGGTGTTGTAAATCCGTAAGTTTTTGACAAGTGAAGGAAAATAATGGAGCATGAGGTATACGGGTTGGCGTAAAAGATGAAAGGTTTAAAAAAACTGTAAGGCAAAGCTATTTTCATAATTTTTAAAATTTGAACAATTTTCATATTTCTTTTTGGTTTAGGCTATTTTGATGATTTTCACATTTTTATAAAATGATAACTTACAAGGCAATCATGGATTCCTGTGTACTGCCAATTATCCGTGACATCTAATATAATGATTTGAACAGGAACTATGAAGTCACTCCAATCAACCCACTTAACAGTGTACTTCAAGTAAATGTTTCTTTCAACACTTTCAACCCCATCTTTCACTTTGCATTGTGTTCCATTGTAGCAACAATTTACTCCTCCCACATAATTCGGGTTCAAAGGCGCGCCATATTCGTCTTCCGTCACGTTAAACAAGTCACATCTGCATCCCAAAAACAATTACATAATAAATACTAAAACACTAGTATATTACATTTTAAACGGCAAAAATATTATTAAAATGAAACTGGCCAGTAAGAAACTAGACATGACAAGACAAAATTATAAACTGTTGTACCTACACTCGGTACATCCCTTTGCATCTACTGCGCCCTGAGTGTCAATTGCATGGATATCAAACATCCATTTCTCTTCATATCCTGCAGGAACTAGAAGCGGATTACCAACTTCTATTCCATAAGGATCAGGAACATGCGTGAACGTTTTTCGTGTTTCGGACCCTAATCCGAAAAACTGGGGAAGATGATCGCATATTCCCGCATTCCCAGCAAATATAAAATCGGATTGTTTTTCGTAGTATCTTAGTGCAATCCAATGGTGGAGATAAGTATCTTGAAGAGAAACCGGGCTCCCGGCCTCATCAACAACTTCAGCATTGAAACTTTTTAGCGCGATATGACCTTTCGGGAACTCCATATCGTAATAGAATTTTTTCGAAACCGAACCCGGGGGTTGGGTGATTTTAGGTGATAGATACACCATGGATTTTAACCCATCTTCAAGTGTGACACAATTTGGAACACATATTACGAATAAAGCTATAGTTGACGAGAAAACTAGACTTTGAGTACCAAGTGATATCATCATGCAAGATTAAAGTGAGTATCAATTGGTGAGGAGGTTTGATTTTATTGTGTTCATTGAAGAGCAACCTAATCAAATTTCGAAAATGACCAAAATGCCCTTTTGGTATTTTGGTCAGAATAAACAGTTTGTCCATTTGAACGGGGTTTTCCCAACTTGTCCACCTCAAATTCAGTCGACCCACCTACTTAATAATCATCATCCGAATGTATTTTTAAACCAACCATGCCATGCCACATGTCAATATTCGTTGAGACACCCATATTTTTGTGAGAAAACCGCCAAACTGACGGGATTCTTTAGTTGTCTCGATGGGATTTTTTTAGGCGTTCAGACGAGATTCTCTTTGTCTCACGACTAGATTTTTGTGGCTTCCAACGTGATTTATTTTTGGCGACTGCCAAAAATTTTTTGACTTCTGCCAAGATTTTTTTGACGCGTGTTAGAATCTTGTTGGTTACAAATCTCATTAGGTGATGATTATTACGTAGACAGGCTAACTGGGTTTGAGATTGATATTACGAGAAAACGCCCGGCAAATAAACATTTTGTTTAGCTTTACTATTAAAACACTGGATTCGGCTTCCAACGATATTCTTTCGTCTTCCGATAGAATTTATCTCATCGTTTGACAAGATTTATTTTGGCTTCCAACAAAAAAAAATTATTTCCGCCGAGATTTTTTTGACGCATGCTAGAGTCTTGTTGGTTACAAATCTCATCAGGTGATGAATATTACGTATGGATTTTGAGGTTAACATTATGGGAAAAAGCTGGTTAAATAAACATTTTGTTTACTTTCACTTAGGACTGTCAATTTATGATATAGACCTGTTAACACGACACTGGTTTTAACAGGTTTGAATATGAGCTTAACAGGTTTCGTGTCTTAAACAGATTGACCTATTTACGACATGTTTAATTTCGTGTCCTAGCATGTTAAAGACCTGTTAACATGTTAGTAACCTGTGTAGATTTTTATTTAAAATAAATAAATATATATACACTCCTAAAGTCTTAAACCTATAGTCATTCTTACAAAAGACATTTCACTAATGTCCGTCAGAACCTGATATTATATTTTTTATGTATGTTATGATTTGTTTCTAAGATTTTTTGTTTCATGTATGATATGTATTTGTCATCTTTTGTGTCTAGTATGTTATGGATTATCCACTAATTAAGATTTTTATGCTCGTTTTGAAAATTTTGGTTTCGTTACACATGTATCATTCATTGTCTCTTTAAACATGCCCCTTAATAGGTCTTAACAGGTTAACATGTTACTAAACAGGCTCGTGTTCATGTTTGGAAAAAATGACACGATTAGATTTCGTGCCGTGTACGTGTTTAGCCCAACAGGTCATTGTGTCTCATCCTTTCGTGTCCGACATGTTATGACAACCTACTTTCGTATACAATTAATACGACCGTCAAATAAAAAAATCATTACACATTGTGTGGTTTTCATTTACCGAAGCAGTCAAGTATCAACGACACTCAGATATCATAAATGGCATTGAGGGTGGCTTTTGTGTACAAGTGTACAACTAGCCATGAATTAAAAGCTATACCAAAATAATATTAGTTGAAGATCTGGTGTACTGTGACATCGTTTTGATTTAGAGAGTGACATGAGATAATATTAGTTGTCGAAATGCCTACTTTATTAAGATTTCAATAGCTTGCATTGAAGGTAGAAGCTGATAAAGGGGGGCTATAGTACGTATATTTTTAAATTTTAAAACGAAGTTTCTTTAATAGTACACAGTAGATTTTTTATTTTGTCAAATATCACAATTCAGCTTTCTAGGATTGATATATTATAATAAATATTTGTTGCTGGAAATTAAAATACCTGTATTATTGTTTTTTTTAATGGCCAACGAATAATGTCCGGCTACCTGAGTAACCAATGACAAAATATGACTACATACACCCGCGATCGTAGACATCTCAGGGTAGCCCTGAACCCATCATCACTGAGTTAAAACCCAGTTATTATCGAATACGAACTTAAAATCTTACGGCCTCTATCACAAACTTTCACTTCTTATAAAGTTACATCATACATATAGCCTATGTATAAGCTTTATCAGAATTCGAGCTATATGTATTTTTTAAATTTATTTTAAAGGTTAAAATAACGTACATATACTCATATAGTCGATGTAAACAATGTATGCTATAACACAAAAACGAAAAATTAACACACTCTATATTTAGGCACTCTTTGTTGAACAATTTCCATGAGTATATATTTAAAGTTGTTTTGGTGTGATTTAGATGTTAATTCACTATATATTACGAAAATTAATGCCAATAATATTATGTATCAAATTCATAATAATGTATCAAAGGGTCAAATGTGTAACTAATTTTTTTAATTATATTTATAAAAACTTTATAGAAAATTTTTAATTTTTTAATATTTTCTATTTTTATAAAGTTAGGAAAAGTTCAAAAATCTACGAAGCTTTATAGAAATGGTTTGAACTGTTTTTAATTTTAAGAGATCTATAAAAGTTGAATAAAGCTTTCTTTCAAAAACTTTATAAGAATGAAATATATATAAAAGTTTGAAAGGAACCGCCGGTCTAACCGGTATAGCCTCTTTTGTTTAATTAAAAATTGTTGCTGCTAGTGGGTATCGATCCCTGGTCAACAGCCATAACGAATGCATTATCATTCCCTCACTAGCCACCCAGCCAAACCATTTTTTTGTTAATAGTGATGTAATACATATCCTTTATATTGATAGAAACATTGTATATATTGTAAATGGAAACGGAAGTTGACTGTTATTATTATATAAATAGTGTATATATATCTATTTATATATTTATGACATCATCCGGGTCAATATCCGGTCCGACCTTCTGGGCCGGTCCGACCATTGATCTAGTAAGACATCCGGGTCGATATCCGGGTCGGGTCTGAAAACATTGATAATAATATTAAGAATGCTACTAAACATACTGAAGAGGTAGGTCCCAGCAGAGCCCAGTTGGTCCCGCAAGACTCACCTTGAACAGGGACGTCTGCGCAAAGGCCATCTGCTTCCGCAGGACCCACCATGCTCATAGAACCTTACGCGCAGTACGCAAGCTGTACACGCAGGGAAAGCCTCCCAATGGTGAAGTACCACGCCTGTTCCCGCAGTTGCGGATACAAGCCATCAGGGAAGGCTACCCGCAGACAGCAGGGCTACACGCACAAGACAATAGATACTTCAGTAGTCACATGAAGGAATGAGCAAGGCGGGAACAAATCCCGCCAAAGTGAGCCAGTCCGTATGATTCTGAAAGATCTGTACTATACCTACCAAGGTATGGATAGAACAGACAATCTGATCAGAACAGCCCATGAGCCAATCACAGGGTGACAGCTCACCGACAACAGTACGAGGAGGAGCACCCTCTAGTACTGTTTGTCACTATTAGCCGCTGCCTACTCACCAACCCTTACTGTAGGGCGTGCGCAGCCTACAGTTGGTGAAATAGTTACTGTTGGCCGTAACCTATTCACCAACCAGCATGGCCTGCGTATAATCCACAGTAGGTAGGACGTGCATAATCTACAGTTGGAGGAATAGTGCAGCCGACATAGTTACTGTTGGCCGTAATCTATCCACCAACCAGTATGGCCTGTGCATAGTCCACTGTTGGTAGAACAGGAATACTATTCAGCCGGCTGTACCTTCTAGGAAACCTACCTTCGGCTATAAATACTCCAACATCTGGGAATGGTAAGATTATCTGCTATCCAGTTATCTAGCAATCTCTTAATATACACTTATATTCAGAGCAACCTAGTCTGATTCTCACGCCGGAGGGTGGTCACAAGGAGGAACCCCCCCTTCTCAGTGACGAGCTTACGGTGTTTGTTTTGCAGGTCTCCTGAAGAACAGCCTTCTCAGCTAGATCTCATCCGTGGGAAACATTACTTAACCCCCAGATTATCTATAATCTGTACCGGGTCACTTAGTGTTTCTTCATTGGCGCCATCCGTGCTTAAAAGCTAGAACTATTTTAGTTTTTTTCACAATTTCTGAAGAAATGGTTAACGTTACTCCGGTCCAAAGGCCTGTAACCGACCAAGAAACCCCGATAACAACCCCAGCAACTGGGGGGAACACCGGCGGTTATACAATCCTTACGAACACTACCCCGACTACCCAAGCCGGGGCAAGTGCAGTAAATATTCCACTGAGGTTCACCGATACCCAGCTGGAAAAAAGAACGAGGGTCCCTCGCCAAACACTAGATCAAGTGAAGGCGTGGGCCGAAGCACGGCAAAGAGAATTCCAAGCCGAGTTGGATGAACGCTTGCGTTCAGCTCAACAGGCCGACGAATTCGGCAGTACTCGCCAACACCTCAATATGAGCAGTGACTGCGAGTACTCAGAAGACGAGTTGGAGTCCGATACCGACGCGAACCCTCGCCATAAGGCGAAAGGGAAGCGTAAGGAAACGGACGTCCAACCAAAAAGGAATTTTGGGGAAGCTTTTAAACCAATCGCGGAGAGAAACCCGCGTGACTTCTCCAAGACCTTTAGACCAACTGCTACAAATGCAGGAAAGTCAAAATTTGCAAGGGACATTGCGGAAGCAATCGCCCCGAGAAGTGCCAAGCAAATGTCCAACATTGGCACTTATGATGGTCTATCCGACCTAGACGACCATTTGAACAGGTTCATTGCGGGGGCTACCGTCAGCAACTGGACGGAACCCACGTGGTGCTACATGTTCCAAATGACTCTGGTCGGAGCGGCCAGGGCATGGTTCGATCGTTTACCGATCCACCACATATATGACTGGGCGGACTTTCAGAACAAGTTCAGCCAGCACTTCAGCCAACAGAGGAAGTACACTGAAGAGCAGTGGACGATCCTCAACTGCGTGAGAGAAGATGATGAATCTTTACTGGACTTCATCACTCGCTTCAACTCTAAAAAGCTTAGTCTCGGCAACATAAGTGAGGATCTGGTTCGCGCCGCCTTCATCTAAGGCGCCGAATACCCAGAACTTATCCGCACATTGACGGGTAAGGATGGCATGCCATCAACTTGGGATGCCATCATGACGGCGGCAAAACGCTTTGCCGAGACGGAAAAGCAACTGGGAAGGGATCTTCCCCAGAGTACACACCTCTACACGCAGAGGACAAGAGAGAATAATGTCCGGATCGCCCGGCAGAACAAAAAGAGGAGGCTAGGTATTTGGCAGTCAAGGGTAAACTTTGACACCTCATCCAGCTCTCGCCCTCTTGTTGGCAGAAGGGATAACACACACCCTTCAAACCGAAAACACCGGTGGACGCCACTCACGAAGAGCGTCACGGAGATATTTGCCACGGAAAAATTGCCATGGCCAAATGCCCCATTGATCCGGCAGAAACCTAATGCGGATCAGAGCAAATCCTGTGATTTCCACGGGACAAAGGGTCATGGTACTGAAGAGTGCACATCCCTGAAGGATATTGTTGAGACATTTGTGAAGGATGGGAGACTTGCACATCTCGTGGCATCAATCAGGAAGGGAGGAAGAAATGACAACCGGTACAGAGGTAACGGACGAAAGCCCGTCGACATCAGCATCAACATGGTTCATGGCAAGGTCGGAGGAAGAAAAAGACGAGCGACAGAACCATGCGCGTGGAAGGAAGCTGAGGTGCGCTTCCCGCGAGTGCCAGGAGGCCCCAGCAAAGAAGGCCCCATCGTCATCAAAAGCCAGCTGGGGCATTACATCACTTCCCGCACTCTTGTTGACAACGGCGCTTCGTCGACGGTGATGTACAGGCAGTTCTTTGACAAGCTGGATGATGAAGACAAAGAGCGCCTGGAAACGGTCTACGCTTCAATGGAAGGGTTTGATGGCAGCACAGAAACCCCCCTGGGTATCCTATCTTTCCCCGTTACTCTTACCGATGGGAATCATTCACGCACAGAAGACGTGGATTTTGTCGTGATGAGAAAGCCACACCACACGTACGACATCCTATTCGGAAGAGACGGGATGGCAAGATTCAACGCCGTGGTATCTTCAGTCCACGGCATGATGGGATGGCCAACAGCTGAGGGTGTAGCGATGATCACTGGCATTCCCCAGGTATGCATCGCATCTGTCTCATCTAAACCCAAACCAAAAATGGCCAAACCAACCATCACCGAACCAGAAAAATGGGCCTTCAATGGCAAATACCCCGACCAGGCCGTTACCATTGGACCAACAATCGTTGATCCCACCCGCACGTTACTCAAACGCTTACTGCAGAAAAACGCTGACATCTTTGCGTGGGCACCAGCTGACATGACTGGTGTACCCCGAAGTAAGGCGGAGCATAAGCTCAAGTGCGATCCGGCTGTTACGCCAGTCGTACAAAAGCGCAGAGTAATGGGACCTGAACAAACTAACGCGTGTAGAACCCAAGTCAAGGAACTCCTTGACGCAGGCATCGTACGCGTTAGTAGATATCAAACATGGGTTGCAAATCCCGTAATGGTACCGAAGAATGACAAACAATGGCGCATGTGCATAGATTTCAAAGATTTGAACAAAGCATGCCCCAAAGATTGTTATCCGTTACCAGAAATTGATCTCAAGGTGGATTCGTTGGCACCATTTCGCCTTAAATGCTTCTTGGATGCGTATAAGGGGTACCATCAAATCCACATGGCCATAGATGACCAGGACAAAACCGCATTTCGGACGCCCGATGGTACATTTTGTTATAAAATGATGCCATTCGGACTTAAGAATGCAGGGTCCACGTACCAACGACTAATGGACAAAGAGTTTCATGCCCAAATTGGGAGAAACTTGGAAGTCTATATGGATGATTTGGTCATCAAAAGCCTCGAGCCAGAAGCGATGTTGAAAGACATTGAAGAAACTTTCAACACGCTCCGAAAAATAAACATGAAGCTCAACCCGAGCAAGTGTTCATTTGGGATGGAAGAAGGGAAGTTCTTGGGAGTCATTGTTACTAAAGATGGCTTCAGAGCGAACCCTGAAAAGGTCGAAGCCATTGTTAAAATGGAATCACCTACCACCATCAAACAGGCTCAGACACTGAATGGACGACTAGTCGCACTTAATCGCTTCTTGGCAAACCATGCGGATAAGTCGTTTCCTTTCGTGTCAACATTGAGAAACTGCTTGAAGAAAACGCACTTCCGCTGGACACCAGAAGCGGAAGCAGCTTTTCAGGAGATTCGGTCACGCCTAATCGAACTCCCAACACTTACAGCACCACAAGCAGGAGAGGAGTTAATCCTATACCTATCCGCAACAGATAGAGCAACCGGGGCAGTCCTGCTAGTAGAACGAAAGGGCATCCAGATGCCAATCTATTATGTTAGCCGTGTACTAACAGACGTAGAAACCCGGTACTCTACCCTCGAAAAATTAGTCTTAGCACTTATACACGCTTCACGCAGGTTAAGACGATATTTCCAGGGCCACCCAATCACCATTCTCACCAACTTCAAACTCTCAAACGTTCTAGGCAAACCCGAATTATCGGGACGTCTAGCCAAATGGGCAATTGAATTGGGAGAATATGCAATTAAGTACAAGCCAAGACCAGCCATAAAAGGCCAGGTCCTGGCCGATTTTATTGCAGAAGTCCCCGCTACGCGGGAGAAAGAGTGCCAGGAGGAGGCTCAACCCTCCCCAGCACAGGACATTAATGATATCTGGCGACTCTACACTGATGGAGCAGCCAATAACGAGGGTTCAGGCGCAGGGTTAAAATTAACCAACCCAGCAGGCCAAGAATATACTTACGCTATTCGGTTGAATTTCCCAAGTACGAATAACGAAGCCGAATACGAAGCATTCTTGGCCGGGTTGAGAATTGCGCGTAAAATGGGAGTGAAAAACTTGGAAGCCCACGTGGATTCCATGCTGGTAGCCAACCAGATAAATGGGACGTACACGGCTGTGAACGACACAATGGCCCTGTACCTCGCCCAGGCAAAAACCCTTATGCGTGATTTTAATGATTGTAAAGTCATACACGTCAAGCGCAGCGAAAACAAATCTGCGGATGCGTTAAGCAAGCTTGCATCACTAGCCTTCACCCACTTGGGAAAGGACATCCGCATTGAACTCCTCGAAGCACCATCAGTCCCGCACAAGGAAATTTGTGTCATCCAAACCGGTACAGAAACGTGGATGACACCAATAATAAATTACCTTGCAGCAGGAACACTACCAGAATCAAAAACACAGGCAAGAAAACTACGCTGTAAAGCACTGAATTATCAACTCATCAATGACAACCTTTACAGACGTAACTTTCTTGGCCCACTTTTAAGATTCGTGAACAACCAAGATGCTGGCTACCTCTTAAGGGAAGTACACGAAGGCATCTGTGGAGTTCACGCAGGTCCCCGCGCTGTTGTGGCTAAACTGAACAATGCGGGATACTTTTGGCCGGGGATGCATATGGATGCACTGGCATACATTAGAAAATGCAGGTCTTGTCAGCTTTACGCACCCAACACGCATCGCCCGAAGAACGAACTTGTTCCAGTCACTTCTTCGTGGCCATTTCAGAAGTGGGCCATCGATGTGACAGGCCCATTTCCCACAGCAGCAGGAAATGTTCAGTTCCTAGTGGTAGCCATCGATTACTTCACCAAGTGGATAGAAGCAAAACCTTTAGCCCAAACAACCGCAAAACATATCAAAAAATTTATTTGGGAATTTATTATCTGTCATTTTGGACTTCCACAGAATCTGGTGAGCGATAACGGCACCAACTTTGCTGACAAGAAGCTACAACAGTGGCTGAAAGAACTTCAAATCACCCACACCTTTACCTCAGTGGCACACCCGCAAGGTAATGGTGAGGTGGAAAGAGCAAACAAGAGCATCGTCGATGGCATAAAGAAAAGACTCTTGAGACACAGATCCGGCTGGGTGGACGAGCTCCCGCACGTCCTTTGGGCAAACAGAACGCTGAAAAAGGCCAGTACGGGGGAAACCCCGTTCAGTCTTACTTATGGCACTGAAGCCATGGTCCCAGTCGAAATTGGTTTACCCTCACCAAGGGTCTTGATCCAGCCAGAAGACAATGATGCGGAAAGACGGTTAGACCTTATGCTAACCGAGGAACGCAGAGACTTAGCCGCAGTGCGTGAAGAAAATTACAAACGACAAATGCAAAAGTACTACAACACGCGGGTAAAACTCTGCAACTTCAATGAAGGAGACTACATACTGCGTAACAATGAGGCTTCAAACCAAGAGCGCCCAGGAAAGCTGGCCCCGGTCTGGGAAGGGCCATACATTATCAAAGAAGTCCTGGGAAAAGGCGCATACCGGCTTGAAAGGCTCGATGGCACGCCTATCCCAAGAACATGGAATGGAGCTCAATTACGCAAATGTTATATGTAGATCAATTCCAAACTTGTAAAGAAAAGGCCTAGAGCCACTTCTAATGGAAATGATTCTCCTTACACAATGTGTTGATAGCCTTACCTTTAACTTATGAACTTCCCATGTGCCGGTATTCACCGCATCAATGCGTGAAGAAGTAAGTAGTTGCGTGTGGAAGGCGGCAAAACCCGCATAAACACAACGCTAAAAATGTTAAAAAGTTCTAAGGAAAACCTACACGCAGGTCAGATGTAAGTAAAGTTTAGCCATCCTTGTAAGTGCAAGTGACGGTCTTACCCGCACAATCACAAACAAGGAAGCAAAACTTCAACCTATCATCTACCACGTTCAAAGGTTAACTTATTCTGAACACTTAGAAAATTTCAAGGAAAAGATAAGGAAAACTTCCACGCAGGATAAATGTAAGTTTAGCCATCCTACTAAGTGCAAGTGACGGTCCTACCCGCACAATCATGAAAGAGGAAGCAAAAATAAACTTATAATTTACCATGTCAAAAAGTTAACTTATCTAAGTACTAAAGAAATTGCTAAGTGTAAACATGCGTTAAATAAACAAAGAAAAGGACAAACACATTCTTTATTTCATCAACTTGAATGTTACAAACATTGCTGGGTATATACCCGCATACAAAAAAAGTACAAGAGCAAATATCTACGCTAGTGGTGGAAAGGGATCTTTTGGATCATGCTTCAGGACCACTCCCACTTGGACCCGCACCATCAGCAGAGTGTGACGGTTCAAGGAAAGCTCTAAGGACAGCAAGCCCATCATCAGCAGCAGGAATTTCATTTACCTTCTCCACCACCGGATGCGGGAAGGCAGCATACTGGTTCACTGCTTGGTCATAAATAGTTTCGGTATCCGCATTATACAAAGGGAAGTTGGAAGGCGGGACGCCTTTCTCAGCAAACCCTAGACCAAGCAGGAAGCCGGTCCGTTCCCCATCCTCATGAGAAGCGTTGAGGGCTGCGCTCATAGCATCGTCGTAAGATGTCTCTGAAAAGACCCGATGCACAACCTACAAAAAATGTACAAGTATAAGAACTTCTATTCTACAAAGGAAAGCGTGACGACATAAAGCTAAAATACCTGAGGCAACGCTTCTCGAAGAAGCCATTCCTTGGCAGCCAGAGCTTGGGTGCAGGCGCGTTCAGCTTCGTTCTTATTAAGATTGGCGAGAAGCACATCCTTTGCAGCGGCCTCTTCAACGCCTTTAAGCTTCCGCTCGGTCTGCGCAAGCACACCCCTCTGGTCCAGGATCTCTTGAAGTTTCTTCGCATCCTCCATAGCCAAGGCATCATGAGCCTGTTGAAGAGCCTCTAACTTAGCTTTAAGTTCTTCATTCTCCAGGCGGAGAGGCTCAGCAACAGCTTCATCCTTGGTGGCCCTCTCGGTCGCGTTCCTCGCAGTCTCCTTAGCTAGCCGAAGCTGTTCGTTAACAGCTTGGGCAGCCTTGGAGCGGGCCTCGAGTCGCGCTTGAACCTCAACCTCGAGGGCCTTGAAGGCCTTCTCCTTCTCCGCAGATACTGCGGTCAGTTTTTGGTTCTCCTCCCGGAGAGCACGCGCCTGAGATATTTCTTTAACACGAGCTGCTTTCAACTTGTCGTTTTCACGACAAAGCAGCTCGACGCGTGGCTGCATCCGGGCCAGGAGAACCCGAAGCTCGTTGGTTAGCCTACCCTCCTGGTAGCTAACCATGGCTTCCCCCAACGCACCATGGGGAGCAGCGTGGCGAGCCCAGTCCACGCACTCCACAGGTGTGCGAAGGGTTGTTCCTCGGCGTATGTTCCATCTTGGAACATACACTTCATTGGAATCCGACACTGCAAAAGAAACAAAGCAGTTAGGAAAAGATGATAAAAATTACATAAAGGACAAAAGAACCCTACGCACCTGTAGGGTCAATCACAGGCCGATAGCCACCGAACCCATCACCTAAACCTAAGGGAAATCCATCCAAAAGGTCAGGCAGATGGGAAGGTAACAAAGATCGGCGAGAAGCCCCGCGCGTACCTGAAGGTCCAGCCGTCGAGGCCGATGGCGGAGGCGGCATGGTTTCCGCCGCAGTCGATGGCGGAGGCATGGTGTCCGTCGCGGACGCCGCCGAAAAGTCAGCAGCAACAGTAACCGCCGGCTCGGTGAACGATGCTGTAAAAATTGCACTCACCGCCGGCGGTGACGTCATCTCGGCTGGAACAGTCGGCTCAGAATGAGCAACTGAATCAGCGGAAGCAGGCGCAGGCGCCTGGGTCGACGCCTCAGGTAGGCTGACCAAGCCTACCGTCATTGGCGGAGAGGTTGTACTCGGCCCCTCACCCTGGAATGCGCCAACATCCATACCTGCGTAAAGAAGAAAAGTGTTAAAAAGACTTGAAGATTAAACTATGAAGATAAAAGCTGAGAGTTGTACTTACAGGGTTTCTTCAGCTTGAAAGTACGGACGGGCGGGGACGAACCCGATGGAGCCGGTCTCTTGATGCCGGTCACCGTCGTCGTCATTGGTTCTCCAGAGGTAACAGTCGTAGCCTCCGGAACAGTGGTCTTCTCACCACCGGGCTTTCCCCCCGCCTCTTCACTATCTGACTCAGTGTCAGATAGGAGCACTGGATCGGCTGTGGAGGCCGTTTTCTCCTTCCCTTTCCCGCCGGCAGCCCGCTTCTTCCGCACTAACGAAGGACCATCTGCGGATTCCTCAGAAGAAGACAGGGTGTAAGGAATTCCAGCAGCGGGTACAGCACTGAGGGGTGGAGGAGAGAATAACGCCTTACCTGGCCGCCGGTGGCTCAGGATCTCGTGGCCCAGCGGATAAACCTCCACAAACCGATCCGCTGTTTGCTCCAGGATGGGCAACTCGTTCTCATCAAGAGCACGAGTACCCATCCGCACAGGATCGTCAGCTTCCCGCGGGTACAGGAGCGACTCCAAATTGTTCCCCTCTGAAAGAAAAGAAACAGTTAGAAGACAAACTCATATCAGCAAGAAAGACAAAACATACCATAAGGAGTAGAGTTCAAACCGTATTCGAGAAGGATGGGAACCTGAGACGCCTCCTTCCACACCCGGCTCATCCCCAGCATCACCATCCCGGACTCCGCAAACCGGTAAACCGGAGATTGGACCAGGGATATCTTCGAGAACCATTCCGCCTCCTGGTAGTTGGGGGCGTGAAGGCTCGGAATTGTTTGGCCATTTTTAAACTTCATGGCAAGGGGGACGGCGCGGGCGGATATGTAGAAGAACTCCCGCTTCCACGATAGGAGACTGCGCTCGGTCGCACAAATCTTTAAACCCTTGATACGGGTTGTCAGTGTGTACCACCCCTGGATGCACCTCCAAGTATAGAAGGTCATCAGGCGGTCCACATGGGGCTCGATGCCCAGAATCCGGCACACCCACTCGAAGTGGCGAATCTTGGCGACCGCCATAGGGTGCAGCTCGGTCAAATGAACACCGTGCCTCTCAAGGACACGGTAAACAAACTTTGTCAATGGGAACCTAAGATTCCCATAGACAAAGAATGCTGCATAAACCCCGATCTTGCCTCTGGGGGCATCGTACACGGTCTGGTGGGATTCAGGAAACTCAGGCTCGAGAGGATCGAGCATGAACTTCCTAACAACATACCGGTACTGATCGCCGGGCAGAGCACACTGGCACTCGCCAGCAGTACTCCTATCATCGGTCGTAGGCTCGAAATCATGTGAAGACATCTTGCAAAAGGAAGAAGAAAACGATTTCAGGGGAATGCTCGACTAATTAGAGTATTCACCGGAAATCGCTGTAAAGATGAAGAGAAAATGTGAAAGTATGAATTGGAAAGGATCCTCCACCCCCTTTATATACTAATCGCAATTAATGCGGTGAATTTAATGCGGAGGAGAGAGAAATTGAAGGTGCAATGAAACTATGACGCGTGGCAAAAAGCAACCTGGCAACAGCTGTCAAAAGGACGCGTGCCAGTAATTTCGCGGCCACGCGCCCGAAAAATCGCGCCCACGCGCCTGAAAAAGCGTCTGGAATGACCATGTACTGTCACGTCACCATAACTTCCTGCACGTCCTGACACAGTCAGAAGAAACCGTCGCACGACGTTTCAGATGTTTGGACTGTTCTTATCCTTACCAACCTTTCGAATTTCAAAATTCAAAATTCAAAAAGATTCAAAAGTAAGCGGGAAAATACCCCTTACCTTGGCAACCAAGTAACCATAAGACGGATGCGGGTACAGTGTTAAGGTAAAACCCTTCACATACCTAGCACCCGCAGGGAATTGAAGCCAAGAAAACCCCGGCAACAAAGTAACTATAAGGCGGGTGCGGGTACAGTGTTAAGGCAAAACCCTTCACATACCTAGCACCCGCAGGGAATTGACGCCAGGGGTACCTTGAAAGTAAAGTAACTGTAAGACGAGCGCGGGTACAGTGTTAAGGCAAAACCCTTCACATACCTAGCACTCCGCAGGGAATTGAAACCAAGAAGGATCTTTTGGGCAATGCTTGTGGAAACGGAAATAACATCCCCGCATAGCGGGAACGTCGAGAACTACATTGTTTGAGGCTCCAGGATGGAATTGGTGGTTTAAACATAATTGATCACTATATTCAAAACCACTAAAACCTCAGGGAGAATCCACACAAGTGAGACTCAACGCTCCTGACTTGCGAGAAGGTTACATACCTACCCGCATCATACTCAAAGATCAAGCAAAAAAAAAAAATCGGGAATTTTTGCAAGTGACATTAGGAAATCTGCGGGAAGAATCCCCACGGAGAACCTTAAAACTAAAAACCTTTTCAAAACCCCTTGCTTAAAGTCCAAAAGTTCACCTCACTTTATTGAACATTCATGAGAAGAACATTGGACTGGGGGGACTTGAAGAGGTAGGTCCCAGCAGAGCCCAGTTGGTCCCGCAAGACTCACCTTGAACAGGGACGTCTGCGCAAAGGCCATCTGCTTCCGCAGGACCCACCATGCTCATAGAACCTTACGCGCAGTACGCAAGCTGTACACGCAGGGAAAGCCTCCCAATGGTGAAGTACCACGCCTGTTCCCGCAGTTGCGGATACAAGCCATCAGGGAAGGCTACCCGCAGACAGCAGGGCTACACGCACAAGACAATAGATACTTCAGTAGTCACATGAAGGAATGAGCAAGGCGGGAACAAATCCCGCCAAAGTGAGCCAATCCGTATGATTCTGAAAGATCTGTACTATACCTACCAAGGTATGGATAGAACAGACAATCTGATCAGAACAGCCCATGAGCCAATCACAGGGTGACAGCTCACCGACAACAGTACGAGGAGGAGCACCCTCTAGTACTGTTTGTCACTATTAGCCGCTGCCTACTCACCAACCCTTACTGTAGGGCTGTGCGCAGCCTACAGTTGGTGAAATAGTTACTGTTGGCCGTAACCTATTCACCAACCAGCATGGCCTGCGTATAATTCACAGTAGGTAGGACGTGCATAATCTACAGTTGGAGGAATAGTGCAGCCGACATAGTTACTGTTGGCCGTAATCTATCCACCAACCAGTATGGCCTGTGCATAGTCCACTGTTGGTAGAACAGGAATACTATTCAGCCGGCTGTACCTTCTAGGAAACCTACCTTCGGCTATAAATACTCCAACATCTGGGAATGGTAAGATCATCTGCTATCCAGTTATCTAGCAATCTCTTAATATACACTTATATTCAGAGCAACCTAGTCTGATTCTCACGCCGGAGGGTGGTCACAAGGAGGAACCCCCCCTTCTCAGTGACGAGCTTACGGTGTTTGTTTTGCAGGTCTCCTGAAGAACAGCCTTCTCAGCTAGATCTCATCCGTGGGAAACATTACTTAACCCCCAGATTATCTATAATCTGTACCGGGTCACTTAGTGTTTCTTCACATACCCCCATCCCTTCAGTTTTACAAACGTACATCCTTCCTCAAGTTTTGCATTAATACGATTTAACCTTTTTTTTTAATTTGTCATTTACCATTCTGTTATCTTTATTATCATCATTATTTTTAAAAGTTTTTTTTATTCTTTAAAGAGTTTTTTTTTTTCATATTATCAAACTTTTATTTTTGTTTTTTAATGACAAAAAAAATTGTTTATGTAAAATACATTTTTTTAACTAAAAGAAATAAAAAAACACTTTTTATAAATATTTTAATACTTTAGAGTGTGGTTTTTTTTAATAATTTTTAGAGATAGCTTACGTTTAGCCTAACCCTAATAAACAATTTTCTCAATCTTTGTGTTCAATGGTATCGGTATATGTAATAGGTGTTCCCTTTCTTGGAAATCGATGTTTCAAATCCTTCAGTAGGCGTGTTTAATAAATTTAGGAGTAGATTAGAAGCCGTTAAAAAAAATACTTTCTCAAATTAAGAAAAAACAAAAAAATACGTTACCATAATTTATGCATGTAGAAGTTCCTGTACTACGGTTTCATGAAAGCATTGAAAAGCAACACCCCACCCCCACCAAATAAATATGCAGATAAAAGGACAATTCCTATTTATTTCTTTAGTTTTAAGGACAAATTTTGGAATATATTATATAACTAAGGATGAAAAGTGTAATTTACATTTAAAAGAATTTGTTACCCCCTTTAAATTCGTCAAAATAAATTATATATTTTTCCCCATTAAGTGACTATTCCATCAAATTCTTCATCAAATTCTCACAAACTTTAGTGTAAATTACTTCATCAAATTCTCACAAATTTTAAATGTTTTGTAAGCAGATGCATTCTAGACAAATATAGATTTTTAATATAGCAAAATCGGAGTGAGACTTATTCATATTATTTTTGACATGTGTAATAACATTTATACGCCAAATTAAGTGACTATTCCAAGAAAAATGATAAACTATGTTGATTTTAAATAATATAACCCAAACATAAATCCATAAAGTTGAATGGCTTATAAAATATGAATTTGTGTACTTAACTTTTGCTTTAGGGGGTGTTTGGGATTTGCTTATTTCCACCAACTTATAACTTATAAACTTTTTGAAAAGTAATAAGGTGTTTGGGATTGCTTGTATTGTGAGAGGAAAAGTTTCATAAGTTACGTTTTTATAACTTATTAACTTAATGAAAAGTTATAAGGAAGCAAAATAAGGAATCCCAAACACCCCCTTAATACTTATAAGTAATAACTAGTATGCTAAATATGTTGAGTGACGACTTGTACATTAGTTTTTTTTAATTATGTAAGGCTCGCTTTTGATGACTTGTACATTAGTATTCACCAAGTGAAAAAAAAAAATAATCACGTCAAAGCACTGATAAAAGTAAGCAAGTTGAAATGGCACATCCAAAATATTTTTTTTTTTAAATTGTTTTTTAAAGACTAAAGGAAAAAAAAAACCTTGAAGTAGCTTCAATGACTTGTATGTTTGCCTTTCGATGAGTTGAACATTATCGCCCCCAACTCGATTTTGAACAATTTAGATCGAAACGTAGGTAAAATAAACACATTTTAACGGTACTTTCAAAATTTTATAAAATATCATATATCCTAAAAAGTTATAAGATAAATAGGAAAACAAAAGAAAACCAGAACATATGAGTGAGACAGTTGACACAAGTTAGTATATATATCAAAGAAAAAAAAGAAAAACAAATTACTGGTGAGGATGGAGGGGCCATATGTAAGTTGTGAAAGGTATAATTGTAACTTAAAAGAACAATCCACCGATTTTGTGTTACTTATTCCCTCTGTCTATGTTAAATTGTCTTAATTTGAAAAACACAAAGTTTAAGGTAGATTAAATTATTGTTTTTTTATTTATCAAATGACAATAATGCCCTTGGAAATTAAGTTTATAAATACTGTTTATTAATGTTAGTTGTGTGTATATAAGGGTAAACTCGAAAATTGGTTAATAAATTTTAAAAGTGAACATTTGTAATGAGACAAATAAAAAGAAAAAATGAACACTTTTAATGGGACGGAATAAGTATGTGTTATAGATCATGGTCGACACTCAACATTGATAGTTTGGTGTCAGAATGATCTGTTCACCAGGTCCACAAAGGGGTAATTGGGTCGTTTCAAGTTTATAAATATTTTTCAAACAACATCATTTTCCATTTTTGATAAACTAAGATTGTACTATACTATGGCCACCATAAATTAACTATAATTGATGGATGCACATTAAAACATGAAAAAAGCAACCGCCGTCCCCACTAAATATGCAGATAAAGGACAATTCCTATTTATTTATTTAGTTTAAGGACATATTTTGAAATGTACTCTAGAATTAAAGGATGAAAAGTGTAATTACTTTTAAAATGATGACTTGTACTTTACCCTCATTAAATTCGTCAAAATAGATTATTCCCCATAAAAAAATAACATACTTAATCAAATTCTCACAAATTTAAAAGATAACGTGCCAATATTTTTAAATGTTTTGTTACAAGTAGACACATTCTAAACAAAATAGTGACTTTTTTGTGTTTTTTCACATGTATATTAACTTTTATATGATTAAATTATGTTGAGTGACTATTTCAAGAAAAATAATCAACTTTGTTGGTTTTCAATGATAGTACCCGAACATAAATATATAGTGTTGAATGGCTTATAAAATATGAATTTTTGTACTTAATTAGCTTTTACTTTAATATTAATATTTAGCTTTTAAGTCTGAAATATTAAAAAAAAAACATTTTTTTACATGTTGAAGGGAAAAAAAACCTTGAAGTAGTGCATCAACAACTTGTATGTTTGTCTTTCGATGACTTGTACATTATATCACCCACAACTCATTTTAAGATAAATTAATTTCGAAACGTAAATAAAATAAACACATTTAAACGGTAAATTTAGAATTTATATAACATCATATATCCTAAATTTTTTAAGATAAAAAGAAAAAGAAAACTAAATATGAGTGAGACATTTGACATAATCTAGTAGATTAAAGAATAAAACAAAAACAAAAACAAAAAAAAACAAAATTGAAAGGTGTGAATGGTAAGGGTGGAGTGCTATATGTAAAAAATAATAATTGAAAGTTGTGAGAGGTATAATTGTAACTTAAAAAAATAATCCACCGATTTATTGTAACATACGTGTCACAATGACCATGGTCGAGACTCGACATCGCTAGTTTGGTGTCACAATGATCTCTGTTCACCAAGTCCACATAGGGGATATTGGTAAATTAAATTGTGACAAGTTTATAAATATTTCCAAACAACACAAATTTGATAAATTAAAATATTGGGTTTTGCAATTTAAAAAGGGGGTAGCAGCAAAGCATGTAATCACTACTTTGTGAAAAAACACTTAGTTAACCTTGAGGAGACTTAACATAATATCTTTACCGAAAATGGGTTTACTTCAAGTTAACCCTTGGTGGCTTAACTTAACGTTTCCAAGTGATATGTTACTACAGCGATGCAAAAATCTGATGACCTGGACCCTGCAAAACCGAACACCATGAGCTCGTTAGCAGAAGGGGGGTATTCTCGTAACCACCCTCCGGTGTGAGAATCAGTATAGTAAGTAATGTAAATTCTTAGATAGAGTCAAAGAGAACTAGGATCCTTTTACCATTGGTTCTCATGTAGTATTTATAGCCGAATGATAGGGAAGGATTGGGTCAGCTCTCCCACTCAATGGAACCTTATATTCTCATGGTTGTGCATGATAGTGGCTCATGATTGATTGGACAACATGTCTTATGGGGATCCTTGTCGTGTGTAGGTACCGTGTTGGTCTTTTCCCATAGCGTCCTTGTTTATGTGTTATGCGCGACTTCTCGGCACACTATAATGCTGATATTAGTTAATGCTTTCTTCTGTGGCCTCATGCTGCAGAGCACTCCTTGTGCCAGATTTATTTGTCCCTATGGTAATTAGATTGCAACCGGGTATCTTGATGTTGATAAGATTTTACCACAAGTGGGGCTGATTCTTCTGACGTCAGATGGCGCCAGCTACAGCAGGGTCTTTTCAACTATCCGCTCGTGTGACTGACGCACCCACTTGTTTTGAATTTTGAAACTTCTGCGTGATGTGCCCGTTTCCTTGGGCCTCCATTTTTTCTGGAATCCCCTTTTCTAACCCTAACCTCCACCGTTGATTAGTATAAATAGTTCGGTTATACCGTTTCTTCCCATCTAAACTTCTAATTGTCTTCTTTCATATGTATCTGTCAAGATACTTTGCTTTTTCTCTTCGTTTTCCGTTCTTTGCCGTCGTCAAATGGCATCGTTTTCTACCGGGAAAAAGTCCGGCAACAAAAAGGTGGCAAGAAGGGTGGTGGTTCGTCTATAAATAACATCACTATCAAATGGAGGCGTTACGACTATGAGTCTATAATCTCAAACTTATCATATTTCCTCGGAATGGGAGCCAGAGTTGCCCACTGAGAGTAGCACCGTCATGGATGCTCCTCCTGGTAAGTTGGCCCCGTATTCCAATATTTTGACCACGGGAATTTCCGTTTGCCTATTACCACTTTCGTCTGCGACATTTTGTTGTTTAACGACTTGCACATCTCCCAGGTTCATCCGCTAGGCATGATGCGCTGTGTGTAACATCTCGAAAAATACCATATTTATTTTGGGTTAAAAATGTCAACTTTGTAAATAGAAGGACCCAAAAATATTTTAATAATGAATATGGTAAAAGAATAATATATATAGATTATATTAAGTTGGAAAAATTCCATAATTAAGGAAATGGGAGGAATGAAATCTATCCCACATAAAAAGAATGGAAGGAAATGAAACTCTTTCACATGAGTAGAAATAAGGAAAATAAAGTTCATCCCCACATAGAAAGTGGGAAACTTTTGGAAGCTCTTTATAAGAAGAAGAGTTTCCGTAGTAATATTTTTTTATGCCATGCATGCACCAGTGGTCCTAATGGAGGGTGCGAAGCATTCGACGAACACGCGCACGTGCTCGAGCGAAGGGCGATGAGTGCAATGTGACGCTTTGATCTATCTTGTGTTTTATGGGTTATCTGGTACCTTACCTCCACACTTTGTTTAACCTTTGTTCTAGAAAAACTTAATAATTCTTACGTTAAGTTTGTAAAATACTTTGGCCACCACAAATAATATAATGCATTAGTTAATAAAAAAGAAAACTATAGCAGTATATATAAAAGTTTATCACTTCATATTCTTTTGTAACTGGTTTTCTATCGATACTAAAAACCGCATGAATAAACTATATGACGGCTCTGTCCGAATTTTCGACCAATTTTCTCAGATAAGATGATCAAAAGGCTGTTCAAGTTGCAATAGACAGATACCCATCTTCATTTTGCTTCCTTCTTTGATAATAAGTAACCAAAACAGCAGCACAAACTGCCAACACAAACATAAATACACCCCACAAGAAGATAGGCACTTTTGATTCTTCATGAATCTGCAAACAAAAATGTTGCATACAAAGAAATTATTGTAAATTGTGTCGCGTAAATATATATTTTTCTTCACCGCGATAAAAATATAATATATAAGAAAAATACGCAAGTGCCTCTAGTGGGAAGATGGAAATAACAAACAGAAACACAAAAGAGAACGGGAAAAGATAATAAATCTACTTCCTTGTGGTTTGACCGGAGTTTAAACTACCCAAAGAGACTCGTAAGTCGTAATTTCTTCAACCATGAAGTCAATGGATACAAAATGAGAATTAAACACCCTCTTGTGCCTTTGCTTTAAAAATTGTTTAGGGGGACACAATACGGGTCGACTAAAAATGAGTTTTGCAAAATAAAAATAAAAATGAAATGATGATAAAATAACACTGTTCATTAAACATGTAAAAAGAAAATTTGTTACTAGTAAAATAACATCTAAATTAGTTGACAAGTAGGTCAAAATTTATCTTTAATTTTAAGTCTTAATAGTACTTGTATACTGTAATCCAGAAGACCACTTTACTTGTTATAAACTTATATATGCCATGCCAATCACTTTAATATAAAATAAGCTATATATAAAACCGAAATCAATTTCTTGAAAAAATGAGTAGAAATCTTACTTGAACCGGTTCGTTCAAATTCGACGAAGAGTCAGCAACAAGGATATAGAAGAGCCCCATAACTCCAGTGTGGCTCTTTTCACTGCTGTAATTAGACTCCAAAGTTAAAGCTTCACCTTTAACTATTCTCACAGAACCAGGTTTAGGATAACATGTGGACATTCCTACAATGTAACCAGCTTCGTCTCCTGCGCTCTTTCCTTGCCCGTATATAGGTTTAGACGAGCAAATCACCCGTCCATCCTTAATAAAAGTTAACATTTTTTTTTGCTTCAAAATGTATGTCTTGATACTTAAGAAGTTAAGATACAAATGTGGATTAAAAAAAATGAAATGTTTACCTCGCCATATAGAGCAGAACCTATACCATCACTATGTTGGTGAGCAACACCATAAACGACATCACCGTCAATAGGGAATATCACACTTGATCTTGTGGTGCTCGTAAAGTTATTAGTAGCAACTCCGGTGGTAGATTTTTCAATATCATACTCGATCTGCACGTTAATAATTTAATTTTTAACCAAGATAATAAAAGGCATTAAAATTTAACTAACAATGTGTTTATTATCAGTAAGTTCTATGACAAGAGAAGATGAATGCTAATCATGATAACAGAAGGTAACAATTTTGCAAAGAAAGTTTTGAATTTTCATAAGTGTGTATCAAATTATGTATACAATACCAAATGCTACAAAATTTTACTAACAAGGGGCAAGATATGATGTAGCAAGTTACTGTCAAAGGATGTAAACTATTTACCAAGATAACAAAAAGCTTCAAAATTTCACTAAAAATGTGTTTAATTTCAATAAGTTTATGTCAAAAGGTGATAACTATCTACTAAAAATAACAAAAAAGCTTCACAACTTTCAACTAAAAAGGGAGTTGCAGCACAATTTGTTGCCCGTTTACCTGTCACTTCATTGTAAATCGTTTGGATGTTTTCTTAATGACATTTATACTAAAAAGGTATTAAAACTTGTTTAAGTTTACATAAAAAAGATGAGAGTTATTTACCAAGAAGACCAATGACTACAAAATTTCACTAGCAAAATAACAAAAAGTTTTTAAATTTTATTAAAGAGTATTTAATTTGATTTGTCATGTCCCAAGATGATAGTTATTTATCAAGATCAAAAGGCTTGTATTAAATAACAAAAGAAGTTGTAGAACTTACAAGGCAGTCATGGATTCCAGTGTGCTGCCAAGTATCAGTGACATCTAATATAAACACTTTAACAGGTACTATAGAGTCACTCCAATCAACCCACTTAACAGTGTACTTCAAGTAAATATTTCTTTCAACACTTGCAACCTCATTTTTCACTTTGCATTGTGTTCCATCATAGCAACAATATAATCCTCCCACATAACTCGGCTTCAAAGGCCGACCGTATTCATCCTCCTTCACGTTATACAAGTCACATCTGCAGTCCCAAAACAATAGCATAAAAACTACGTATATACTAAAAATAGAGTAAACTACGGTTTTCATTCTTGTGATTTGTCTAAATAAACGGTTTAATCCAATAATTTCAAATTTGCGTTTTTCGTCCCTATGGTTTCATTTCACTTGCAATTAAACCCGACCCCACTAACCCTGTTAAGTCTGGTCGTTAAACTCATCAGCGTGCCCTCACGTTAGGGGCAGTTTTGTCCTTTTTCTTCACCCCAACCCCTCATGTGAGAGGGCTTGCAGATTAGGAGTGGGGATTATTTGGGGAGAAAAAAAAGACAAAACTGCCCCTCACGTGATGGGTTTAACGACAAAGCTTAACGGGCTTAGTGTAGTCGGGTTTAATTGCAAGTGAAATGAAACCACATGGACGAAAATCGCAAATTTAAAACTATTGGACTAAAACCACTGATTTAAACAAACCACAGGGACGAAAACCACAGTTTACTCCTAAAAATATGTAACAAATCTAATACCTGCACTCGGTACATCCCATTGCGTCTACTGCGCCTCGAGTATCAATTGCATGGATATTAAACATCCATCTTTCTTCATATCCTGCAGGAACTAGAAGCGGATTACCAACTTCAATTCCGTAAGGATCAGGAACATAAGTGGATGTTTTTCGTGTTTCGGATCCTAATCCAAAAAACTGAGGAAGACCATTATGAGCACATATTCCATCATTCCCAGCAACAATGAAATCTGATTGGTGGAACCCGAGATTCACATTATACTTCGTGTTATTAACGCCCTTGCGATAGTAGTACCTTACCGCTATCCAGTGGTGTAGATATGTTTCTTGAAGAGACACAGAGTTTCCTGCTTCATCAACAACTTCAGCATTGAAACTTTTTATAGCAATATGGCCTTTTGGAAACTCGATATCGTAGTAGAACTTGTTTGAAACCGAACCCGGATGTTGGGTTATCTTAGGTGATAGATACACCATGGATTTTAAACCATTTTCAAGTGTTACATGAGCTTCCGGATTTTGAGCATATATTGCGAATAAAGCAATAGCTAACGACAAAGCTACGCTTCGGGTAGCATGTGACATCGTTGACACTCGACCTCAATTGATCTGCAAAAAAGAAAAAGAAGAAATACAATAAAACAACACAAGATTTGTATCTGCATATAGAGTTTGATATATTATTAGGTTTTGGATTTTCATGAAACCAAGAGTGTGGTCATGCTATAGCGACACCACCTCCATATGATTTCACACTATGAAATGGTTGTCCATGAAACACTCAATGATCGTTTTGACAAAAAAAGAGTCAAACCTTGAAAATTATCGGTCAGAAAGGCCGTTTGGCCAATAGACGTCAAACTTTGAATGTTTTCAATAAAAATGAATGTTTGTGCGCGCTCTATTTGGACAGCCGTTCGAAATAGTGTGAGATTAGATGCCATACGGTGTGTGCATAGTTGACCAATATTTGTAATTTCTACCCCCCCCCCCCCCCCCCCTTTAATAGATACACAAACTGCAGTGTAAATAAACAACCAAGACCATGTATGCTCAGCATACCTAATGCAATATTATTATCAGTTAAATATTTCAGTTTCTTTGTTTCACAACATATTTAAAATAGTTTCAAAACTATGAATCATTGAACATGGAGTTCATGATCCTTTTATTTTTCATCACCACCCCATAAAAATGACTATCTAAGTAAATTTACTCGTTTTCATTCGAAAAGCTCGTGACACAAATAGATTTCATTCTTAAAACACCCAAGAACTCAATACAATTCAATTTGATGGATCTTTAAGAGTAACATAATTAATAACTATAGCTTCTCTAGGGTTTAACATCTTTTCAAACTATCAAGACTAATTAACATAATATTATTATCAAGAAAATGGGAAAAGATCATACCCAGAAGATAAGATAATTAAATGGATGTTAATCACTGAGTTTCACGGCCTGAATCCATTCTTTTCGAGATATATAACAGTAATCAGTAGTTGGATATTTAATAAAACCAGTGTCGGCAAAATCAATGATGAAAACAAGAGATCTGTTATGGGTACTAGAAAATACGTGCGGGTCCAGTTTGTTTCTATTAATTTATGTGCATGTAATTACGTCTAGCATAGTGATTACACCTTTATTTAAAAAAATTAATAAAAAATACGTATCTATCCATAATCTATATAAACGAAAACATAAATATCCTATGTGTCGCGATGTGGTCGCTCCCATTTTTTGGAGTCACCAGATTTGCTTAATTTTTAAATGAAGGTTTCTCATGCATTTGACCCGAATTCACGGGTATGGTCTTATTAAACCCAGATATTTCTTAAACAGGTTATAACATCTAATTAAATTAAAAACTAATTTACCAAATATTTGATACAAAAATCCTATAAAGTAGGATTATACTAAAAATTAATATATGATTTATTTTAAAAAAGATATATATAATTTATAATTGAAAAACCGATTTTATAGTAAAAAAAATAAGCGGGTCCTAGGTCTCATCAAACTCATATAGCTTTTCAATCGGGTTATAACATCTCATCTATTTATGAAATAATTTATCATCAAACCATAATTATATTATTAACTTTCATACAATAAAAAAATAAAAATTCAAAAAATAAATAAATATTAAAAAAAATAATATAAAACAACCCCCGTAATACGGGGATAAAAACTAGTATTTATATACACACTATATATGTATAATGTTATGTCTATCCCAAATGGGAATGTCCTTGTTTTGTATATAACATCAAAAGTAAAGTGGATAAAAAGACGTCATTGTGGATAGTTCAAATTTAACATTTTCTTGTTCTCATGTAACAGAAATCCATGGTTATTTAACTGGCTAGTGCTAGTTGAGCGGTAGGATTGTGATCGATTAATTAAAATCGAGATTTATCGGATTGAATTATTCTTTTTGGAACAGCCAACTAAGTAACGTCGGATACTCCGTCATCGATCCATTGTTGAAATGCATATGTATATGTCTACAATAGATGATGTAATTACCAAATATATTAAGAGAATAGAGGATTTTCACCAAATAGATGAAACACCCCTTATATATAATTTAGAAAGCGTATGGGCTAAGGTTCTATGGGCCTCTCGCCTAAAATGGGTGAGATTTAATATATGGCCCAACCCAGGTATTTTAATTTACTTCTAAAAATCCAAATTAAAACTCACTTGTTGCTATTCGCTAAAATTGAGTTCTTTGATATTTTCTAGATGAAATCATTATATGCATCATGAAATTGCTAGTATTATGTAAGCCTTTTTTCACATGGAAGGGTTCGAGCTATCGTTCCCAAATTTTGACACTTAAAATTCGTTTTGTCAATAGCTGGGTCAAATTTAGATCGAAATGTTCAATATAAATATGACCCTATTATGTTTTGAATAAAATTCATATCGGCACGTAGATAAAAATAAGCCTCGCAGTTATATATGTAGAATTTTATGAAACTATTGAATTTAAAGTTGATACGGGAGCCATCACGAGCCTTTTGTGGTCGGGCGCTAGTGTTTACGGACAATTTTGGAATAAAAAGTCATAAAAGGACATTTTGGGAGTAAATCTCTTAGTGAAGATTTTGAGTGAGAAAAAAATAATTTTAGCTTTTAATTTTGGTACCATCTCAATTGTTGGATTGCGTTTGCACAGCCAACTGGGGGCTAGGCCAACCTAGACAACCAGCAGGGATACTTAATTTTTGACGGCATAAAACATATATATATATATATATATATATATATATATATATACAAGGTAAGGATCCTAAGAGAACCCTTTGCAAATTGAGAACTTTGAGAACCATTTTGGACCACTAAAAACAAATTTAAAAAAAATATTTAAAAAAATCATAAAACAAAAAATAATAAAAATTTTTAAAAAGTAAAAAGACCGAAATTCTTATATTTCATTCCGGTTTCAATAAAAAAATAAAAAAAATTCAAAAAAAATTAAAAAAAAAACGTCGTATTATACACATATGTATAATTTTATATGATCTTTAGTTACGTAATATACACATATGTACAGTATCATTTATCTTAAATTATACACATGTGTACAAAAAAACATGTAAATATACATATATGTATATATTATACATATGTGTATATAATTTAGCTAAACCGAGGTTTTTTTTTTTTTATTTTTTTTATGAAACCGGGATGATAAAATAAGAATTTTGGTTTTTATACTTTTTTGATTTTTGAGTTTTTTTTTTATTTTATGATTTTTTTTATAATTCTTGGAGACGGCCCTGTGCATTTGGTTGCGAAAATCACGACAAGGCCCAAAATTATTGCAAAGTTTGGTGTACAAACGAGTCGATCACACCAACTAATTATTTTCCATTCCAGCATAACATAGTTACATCTTAGAAGGTAGATTGTAGGCAACACATCAACTGAGATTACATAACGTACACCATTATGTGTTTGTACTAAATGCATTGACAAATACACAGAACTTATATAAGTGTTACAATGAAAACATAGCCATAAACATAATATGTAATTAAAGTTACTAGGACTAGATACGTTTATCGTCGGTCTGGGTCAGTTGAACGGCGAGGTGGCCCTTCTCTTGCAAGCTCTTAACCGTCTCGTATAAACACTGTTTAATTGGGGTAAACTCGAGGCCCAAGTCCTTAAGTTTTTGGTTTGAGAATTTATACGGTTTTGCTCTTGGCGTTGTTTCATCTTTACATCTGTAATTTATAAGTAGCAAATCATAAATATTAATCTATGAGTTAAACTTTAAAACAATGATTAATACATTTGGATTCTAAGGTGCAGTTGGTACATGGGTCCGGACATATTGTCATGTATAGGTGTTAAGCATGCACATTGTGGGACCATGATGGTAGTAATGGTAATGGTAATGGTAGTGGTAGTGGTAGTGGTAGTGGTAATAGTGCGTGTACTTACTTGGTGGGAATTGGGTATTCTGGGAAATGTTTGACTAAAATTTCGACCAATTCTTGGCGATGAATCACACTCTCGACACATAGATACCGACCAGAAGCCGAGTGAGTCTCGAATGCTAAAATGTGTGCCAATGCCACATCTCGTACATCAACATATGCTTGGACCAAATTAGCATAGGTCTTTGCTGACCCAGTGAGATACTTTAAAATATGTTTAGGGCTCGCATTAAGCGTGGGTTGCAAAAGTGGGCCCAACACTATCACCGGGTTCACCACAACCAGATCAACCCCTCTAGCTTTAGCCTCGTCCCATGCACCCTGTTCTGCCACCGCCTTTCCATAGCAATACCAATTCTATCAATAAAAAAAGATCGCGTCATATGAATAGTTAATAAAACGAAATTTAGGAATGGCAATAGCAGAAACAGGGAGGGTGGGATGAGGGCAAACATCAGTATTCTTGCAGAATTCTAGATCGCTCCAACAACTCTCGTCAACAACATCATCCGGAGTCCGGTTAGGATCCATGGACATCGCTCCAATGGACGAGGTGTACACCACTCGGCGGACTTTAGCTTCAGCCGCCGCCGCTACTACATTTTTTGTTCCCGTCACCGCCGGTTCCATCATTTTTTCCTGATTAAACATACAATTAACTAGTTTTATACCCGTCCAGTAGACAGGAAACATTCATGTAACTGTAACATGTCATTAGTGAACTAAATGCATACCGGATCATTAGTGATTGGACAAGCAGTGTGGAAAACACCATCACATCCATTAATGGCTTCTCGTAAGCTCCCGAAATCAAGGAGATTAGTTTTGTGTAATGTTAATCTCTCGTTCGCTCCTTCGAGTTCTCTTAGATGATTATTTTTCGGGTCATCTAATATTATTTGACATGAAAGATAGTTTAAGAATTTTGAAATAGAAATAAACAAAACTTAATATTTAATAATATTGTACCTGGATTTCTAACGGTTCCTCTAACAATATAACCTTTCTCCAAGAGAAACTTGACCATCCATGAGGCAATGTATCCGCCGGCACCGGTTACGCAAACGACTTGATTTGATGCTGGAGACATAATTGTATTTGTAAGGGATAGGCTGAGGGATACTAATGCTTTGACAGTGGATATATAGGCTAATATTTATAAATGGAGATTTCTGTTCACGAGTCGAACTAAAGCAAGTCAGATCAACGTGAACTTGGCTCATTTACAAGACAAGCCGAGCCAGAGCCTAAGCCAAGCGAAGCCGACTCGTTTAAAATCGAGTTGATTTCAAGCAAGCTATTATTTCAGAGCTTCTTTTTTTGGAAAGCTTAGAGATATTTGAACAACTCAAAGTGTAACATGATTGTAGTCTATGTCCCACCAGTTAATTATTTGTCACAATATATTTTCGTGTATTTTAAACAAAAGCTTAAACTTTAATAAAAATATATAAACCAGTAGAAAATAAGTTGCACCGACACTTAAAGATTAAAACAACTATATTACTAAATGCATAGCATAGTTAAAGTAAGATTAAAATGCAGTTCAAGTGAATACAAAATATATACACACTCAAAATTCAACAAATTACTAGAAAAGTAGTTTAAACCGAGGATGGAAGATCCTTGCAGAAGATTAACACAGGTAAGTAGTTGGTCGAATATTAGGTCACCAAATCAGTGGAATAATAATAACAAAAGTAGTTCAATTACCACTATCAGAATATCGGGGATGGGCACTTGAGTCGTAACATTTGAGCTTCGACACTTGGGTTTTAAATATCGGGTATGAAAGAATAAAATGAACTAGGATATAAAATAAAAAAATTTACTTATAAGTTATACCAGTTAACCTACATGGGTCAGGATCAGCTCAAACTTTGTTCATTTACAACCAACTCGAGCAATGCATCGAGTCAATTTCGAGCAAGTTACTCTGTATTACTTATTACCAAGGTTTTTTCAAATGAACTTCGAGTTATTTTTAAATAACACTAAAAAATTGGTTTCTTAAATTTTGAATTATCTATCACAATTTCATAAGATGTGATCCATTACTAAACTTCATAATCTGATTTTCAGTAGCAACCACCACCTGTTCAATCACTTTGAGTAGTGGCATATTTTTTGGCCAACAAAATCATTACCTATCAATACAGTACAAATGATGCTTAGTAGATTGTGAGTCACCTTCACCTTTGGAGTACTATCATCATTGGTCTGGAGAGAAATGTTCAACCTGTTCAACTCAAACGATCGATATGACTCAAACGATAAACGATACACAAAAACAAAGGTATAACCCGCAATTTTATTACTCATAAGAAGTATAACTCAAAAATCCTATTACAACTCTTTAGTAAAGTGACTTTTTTACCCTTCTCAACATTCTAACAATATAATATAACACATTATAAATTTAGGAATATGCTGTTGCGACGTGTTTATGTCAACCCCTCCCTTGTGGTTGACGTCGTCATAAATTTTAAGTTTGTTTTTCCTTTCATTTTTTACAAGTTTTTTTTTTCCATATAGAGTTTCACGGAGGTTAATTTTTTTCAGGGTTTAACGTGGCGCAACGCTTTGTCAAATTACAAGTTTCATATTAAAGAATCCTTGTTATATAATTAATTCAATAGTAAAAAAAAATCTCCTGCATTTAAAATGTAATGGACCCAAAATCTACTGCCAATGTTCATTGTCTTTGTAGCCAAGAATCCTGCTTTAAGGCATGCAACATGACACATGTTAAAATACATGCAGATTTCTATATAAAAAAAGAATTGTAACTCGTAATTATTATTTATTGATCTTAAATAAATATGACAAGACACAAAGCACAAATTCACGGGCAGCTACAAACTCAGTACATAAGTATATCATCAAAGTAAATATTCCCTCACACGTGGAAATGGCGAACTGACAAACGTATGCACATACAGGGGCGTACCCACATAGACGCAATGCAGAGCGGTTGCACTCCATAAAAAATAGCGTTATTTATGCCTGAAAATCTTGATTGCCCCTCATAAAATTTTAGCTTTGCCACCCATGAAAAAAAATCTTGGGTCCGCCAACGTCCTCGTACAGTATAATAAGATAACTTGTCTTTCCTATCTTCTCTTAATTTAGTCGACCTCCTATTATTCAAATAAGTGCCTGATTGTGTTCCTTGTATTAGAGATATCCAGTTTACATGTATATATAATTATATATCATATACAAGTTAATTTATTATAATTTGTTTCGTTAGGCCATTATAATTCCCTACCTATAGAGAGTATGATCATTTTTTGATAATAAAAAATAGGGGTGTGCACAAAACGAAAAGACCGAACCAAAACCGAAACAACCAAAAAAAAACGAACCGAAAAAACCAAACCGAATTAGAAACCGGTGGTTTGGTTTTGGTTCGGTTTTGTGTTTTGTAAAGAACCGAAAAACCCGAACCGAACCGAACCGAAATGACAAAAATCATAATAACCATAATATCTTAACAGTAATCATAAAATAAAATCTGTCAATGACTATTTGTTAGTTTTAACATATGGTTAATAACAAATATATTTAGTTTCTGCATATGGTTAATAGCTAATAATATTGATACTTTTAGTTTTAGTTTTGATTTCGCATTTTAATTTTAAAGTATCCTTTATAAGCTTTTAATATTTGAGATCAAAAATATTCAATGTCTTAGGTAAAGTTTTTTTATTACCCAAAAAGTTTTGGCTTGATTAGCAAAACCGAAAAAACCGCATCCAAACCGAACCGAACTCAAAAACCAAAAACCGGAAACCGAAAAAACTGAAACCAAACGGTTTTAAAAAATCATAAAACCAAAAGTTTGGTTTTCGGTTCGGTTTTAGTTAAAAACCACACCGAACCGCACCACGCACACCCCTATAAAAAACGTTGTACGCTTAAATTATTTTAATCACTTTATCTTTCAAGTTTTTCATGATATCAGAGCGAGATATCTGGCATTAGATGGTGACGATACTTAAAACAATAGTACTTTTAGAATGCATCAAATATGTATACCCTAACAATGACATGATTACATGCCCGGGAACACATTGACGCGTACGCTTGAGCATGTATTAACACCGTTTTTTATGAAGCGTTTGTTCTTCAAATCATACACGAATAAAATGTTGTATACAATTATTTGTAGTATTTATTATGAATTAGATCAATGTACGTATTATGGCTATGCCGACTTGATTAATTACTAGTTTACCACATGTCGCACTTTTACCTCTAATCATGTCATATTTCATGAGACGACCGTCGGCTATCTCCATTCCTTCTACGGACCCGCATCATCACCCACAATGACGGTAGATTGAAGCAAAATATAACTGACATTAGCTGTTGTGGATTTCAATTTGATTTTTTTTTCAAGCTATTTAGACCAAAGTATTTAAAATATTTAAGAAAACTGAAATTTGCCATATAAGTTTATATTTATATTTCCAAGTGTTGGATGATACATCTTATTCCCAAACAAACCCACATGACCTAAAACATGACATGTAGAGAAACGTGTGGTTTCTGAACCCATCCACCTACATAATATCACCCCATTTTATTTTTAAAATCCTATGAACAACCACTTGGTACTCTCTAATCTTTTAAAGGTTGGTGATGTACGGATGCGAATTCGAAGTTCATAGATTTCATCGTGGTACACATTTCTTTTCGGTTTTTTCTTGATGCATTTTTTGTAAACTTTTGGTAGTTTCAAGAGTTCTTTAGTCTATTAGTGTGTAAATTCAGTTTCAGTTAATTAGTTAGTTATCTATACAGTTGAGATGCTTCTTTACGATAATCCAATGGATCGATCGGATGGTTTTAAAGTTATGTAGTTGTTTAAAGAAACTTAAACCAATACTTCTTGATAAATACATATTTCTTACTTCATTGCTCTCATTTGAAAGTTGGTTTGTTAATACTTAGTAACTTCAAAGTCCTTAACTTCTTAAATCTTTAGTAGTAGTGTAGTGTAATCATAGTTTCTTCACTAAATTAAATGACATCATAAAACAAATTAAACAACTTTCGTTATTATATCTTTAAATATAAAACTGAAAGTTGATTAATTTGGTTTATAAATTAAACAACTTTTGATTTTCCTGGGAACTTAGAGCGAGTTTAATTAAGTTGAAAATTTAACACATAATAGAAATAATATACATATTAAAATGATGGGTGGGTTCAAACAGTAGTTGATAATTTAGCTGTTTAATTTGCATATTTTTATTGGTGGTGGAATCAAGAAACACTTACAGTGTTGTGGTTTATGCTCTGCATGTTTTGTTTCCTGACCCAAGTTTAAATCTTATAGGAACCAAATTGTTTGCAATAGTTATATATATATATATATATTTATGTATTTATTTAAACTTACTTATATTATACGATCTTAATCCAGATCTTAATCCATTTTTATTTTTCTCTAATAACTTATGTTAGTTAAGTATTAAAAAAAGACTAAACTCGCGATTATATAAAAAAGTGAAGTTGTATTTGAAATAAAGCATTTTTTAACATTGTAATCTATACCGAGTATCATACACAGCTAACCCTGTGACAAACCAAAATTTAATTTTTCTCTGATAACATACAATAACTAAATTTAAATTTTCACTGATGACAAACAATATCTGAATTTTTTTTTTTAAATCTAAATACGTCGTTTTGTTTTTTTTCTTTTATATATGCTTTGATACAAAATCTATTGAAAACGAGCCGAGTAACGAACTATTATATACTACGATATTATCAAAATCTGGACTAAGAAGCTTTTTTTTTTTTTCTAAATTACCGAATTTTGTCAATACTCATTTGTTTGATAGTCTGGAACTATATTCACAACATACAATCATGTGTTGTTTTAGTGTAACAAAGATTATCTTTTATATATCTTGTTCAGATTAATTGATTGACATCAAGGGTGAACAATGTCACTTTGTAGTCAACTTTTGTTGTTCTTACTAGCAATCACACTATGGGCAACAAGTGATCAAACTTCCGAAGCACACGTAACACCCGAACACACGTTAAAATCAAAGATGTATAAATCACCTAAGATAACTCAATACCCGGGTTCGGTCTCAAACAAATATTACTACAACATTGAGTTCCCAAAAGGTCATATTGCTATAAAGAGTTTCGATGCCGAATTTGTTGATGAAACCGGGAATCCTGTTTCTCTTAAAGAAACTTATCTCCATCATTGGGTTGCATTGAATTATTACATACGTAAAGGCGGTAATCCAGGGTTAAACAAATCGGATTTCATCTTGGCTGGGAACTCCGGAGTATGCAATGATCGTCTTGTTCCCCAGGTTTGGGGACTAGGAGCTGAAACACGAAAAACATCCACGTATATTCCTGATCCTTATGCTATCGAAGTGGGTAATCCGTTGCAAGTTCCTGATGGATATCTAGAGCAATGGATGTTTAATATCCACGCTATTGACACTCGGAGTGCAGTAGATGTACTTGGATGTGCTGAATGCAGGTATCGTGTAATTAATTTATAGAATTTTATTACAAGTATCGTATGGTGTAAAATGGTACGAAAATAGATATGTCTAACGAAAATAGAAAGGTAACACGGTCAAATTTACCTAAAATTCATGTTTTAATTAGGTTAACATGCATGGGTTGTATTAAGTTAAAAAAAAATTAATGTGTGATGTTTTTGTTAAAGTTTTTAGATTTTAGGGATTTTAAGTCATCTTTTGACTAGGTAAACTTATAAGGATTCGCTAAATTCAGTTTTTTAACGTGTGACGGTTTTTGTCAGAGGTTTTTATACAACATTTTGTTAACAAGGTGACTTGTATGGATGCCGTTAAGTCGATTTTGTGATGGTTTTCGTCATTAAAAAACTTTTCGGGTTCTGTTAGCGAAAATAACTTACTGAAAGTTAGAATGGTCAAACTTAGTGAAAAGTCAACATGGTCAAACTTGCTAAAAGTCAAAGTCAAACTTGCTGAAAAGTCAACAAACATACCAAATCATATAAACTTTTTGTGGTATTATTAATTACTAAATATCTCTATGATTACCATGTTATCTGTTTTGAAATGCAGATGTGACTTGTTTAACATCACGGAGGACGAATGCCATCGGTTGATGGATCTGAATTACGGGGGAGGGAAATATTGTTGCTACGATGGAGCACAATGCAAAGTGAAAAACGAGCTTCAAAGTTTTAAAAGAGACGTTTACATGAAGTACACAATTAAGTGGATTGATTGGAGTGACTCCATTATACCTGTTAAAGTCTATATGTTTGATATCACCGATACTTGGCAGCACACGGGAATCCATAATTGCACCGTAAGTTGAATCGTATCAAAATTCTACTTTTGCTATCTTTATAGATAATTTTATACAATTAGTCTACAGATCGAGTACGATATCAAAAAACCTACTACTGAAGTAGCTACTACTGACTTCACCAGTACCAGAAGGTCAACGGTGACCTTCCCAGTTGCTGGTGACGTCATTTATGGTGTCGGACACCAGCATATTGGGGGAATAGAAACCGCTCTATATGGAGAGGTAAAGTTTTCGGTTTTAAAAGTTGGATACTTATTATTATGGTCTAGAATGCATTTTAAAAGCAAAAGTTTTTAATTTATTTAGGTAGGAAATATTATATGCATGTCTAAACCGATATACGGGCAAGGAAGCAGTGTAGGAGATGAAGCGGGTTACATTGTAGGAATGTCAACGTGTTATCCTGAACCGGGGTCCGTGAAGATAGCTAAAAATGAAGCTTTAACTTTCGAGGTTAATTACAGCAGTGAAAAGAGTCATACTGGAGTTATGGGACTCTTCTATATTCTTGTTGTTGAGTCTTCCTTGGAGTTGAATGATCTAGTTCAGGTATGGTTTCTACCCTCTATTTGAGTATTAAAACAAAGGAAAATTCTTAAAATGGTCATTTTTGACTAACAGATTCCAAGAAGAGCTACGGTATCGGAAAAATTCCCAAATTGGTCATATATTCTGTCGGATCAGACATAAACAAGAACTGATCCCACGGATTTGTCTAGCGCATTAACATGTATTGAAATTTCCCGCGAATCCGACTAATTATAAACGTTTTCGACGGATTCGTGAGGTTGCTGAGGTAATAATAAACAGTCGTGTCAAACAGTGCAGTTCATGCTTATGTCTGATCCGACTATTTAATTGCTCGTCATATCTGACGGTTCATTAACTAATTCTGTCAGATCCATTAATATGTTGACACATGATGCAAATTTACAGGTTAATGAAATCTGTCGGACGGTGTTGAAATTCCGTCGGATTTGACAAAAAAATTTCATATTTTAGATATTTCTTCAAAAAGATAGTTAAAATTGGAAAATGTTAGTAAAAATTGACTATTATGAATTTTCCCTTAGAAAAATTGATATGGCACATCGGTTTAGTCTAATGTTTCATTATATGTTAAATATCCAAACACAGTTCAATAAAGACAAATAAAAATAATTTTTGTAAGAAAATTATTACTATGTTATATAGTACAATTCTAAATATCAAACAAATGGAACAATCTTATTCTCTTTTATTTATTGTCATTTTATATTTATTGTTTACTAAGTTTCTAAATTCTAACTCTAGTTTAGTCGCTTAAACAAATTTTGTACTGTGTAATTATCTCATCACAAGAGCAATAATAATATATCATAGTTGCAGTCTCAGTCCGTGGATGAAGGTCAGCAAGAATCAAAGATAGCAAAATGCTTGTGGGGTATAGTTGTGCTAGCACCTTTTGCTGTTGTTTTAATTGCTTATCGACAAAGAAAGCGAGATGGCGATGGGTACCAACCTATTGTACCTTTGAACATGTAATTTATATGATCCGTGACAACCTTTGTCGGTTGGTAAATCTATTGAAAAATAAAGATCTTCGATTCCAAGTTAACGTTTGGAAGGTTAACTTAAATTGAGTTTGTGTGTATTTCATGTAGATTATTACTTCAAATAATTATGATTTTGTAATTCTTATATTTGATATTTTCCCAACTAGATTTTGGTTTATTACATGATTTGTCAAGTCCCGGATCGATAATCAAAGACAAACTAAAACGAATAACTCTCGTTTATATTAATCAGAAAATATATCTCTAAAAACTGATTACAAACTCTTAAACCCTAACTCGGTTTGACTCTTGATGAACTCTAACTCGGTTACACCAAACTTATATTCTCTAATGTCTACCCATAACTCGGTTTATATAGACTAACATAACTTGTTAGCAAAGACATTACCAAATATTATAAAACCCTAATTTTTGAGTTGGGTCTTACATATGGGCCAAACAACAATTGACCCAACAATTTGTTTGGTACTCTTTTATGATTGTTTTGATTTGATCAGTATATCCTATCATGTCATATCAGTTAAAAGATTAATATTTTTCTTGTAGGCGAGTTAATTTCATATATCTCAATGTTTGGTACGATATGTAGTAGATATGAAGTAACATGTATCTATGATGAGTATACACAGAACACATCAAACCAGCAAGAAATCACATATTTCAACATCATCTTGTGTATGATATGCTGGTTAGTGTATCATATATATGCCCAACCTGGTTGTCTCGACGTGATATGTAGTACCTTCAACGTATAAACCACATGGGTTGTCGTATGATACAACCCCAATGGTGAATTTTCGACTTCTTCAAGCCATTTTAAGCCGTTCAATGTGTTAACACTTCTAATTACAACATTTGTGTTGAAATATATGTTGCCTATTCAACATCAAACAAATGTAATATAATGATTTCATTCTATATGTTGGTTACTCTTGTTTTTTGTGTTTGTGTTTCATGATATGACGAGAATAATGAATGCCCGGGCGGGCTTTTTAAATGGGGGCTAAAGGTTGTTGAAGAATGCAGCTAGGTTGTAATATGCAGTCTGGCTTAGGAGACGCTTAATGACCAATGTTTCTAGGATGGTTACATATTTTTTGTATACGAAAGAAAGAAGAGGAGTGGATTAATCTCAGAAGTCTTCATTCGTCTAATGCATTTTATCTCCATTCTTGTTTTTAAGTCATCTTCGTTTTATCTTAATGATTGGTAAATTTCTCATCAGTTTAGTTAGGTTGATCGTGTGTAAGTGTGTAACGATCGTTCATCATCATATTAGTTGGTCTTCCTTATATGAAGTTATTCATCAATAAAAGATTTGGGGTGTATTTCTTGGTTACGTGATTAGACATAAGGATTGTTAACAATTTGCATACCATTATATAGAAAAGACATATTAGTTTTTCTTAATCTCAACTATCATTATTTGATCGTTGTCGGTTACAAATAACGAATTGGCTGATAATAATCTCGCATTTTATCATATTTGTTCCCAACAGTACACAACTACAGAATTCCAACGTTGTTGAAAAACGTTTTTGCCGGAAAACTCAAATTTTTAGGAAAACTCAGCATTTTCATCCCAAACTTCTTTGTAACCTTAGACCGGACTTTAGGAACTTTTTCTAGTAAAGCCCCCAATTATTGAGGTCGCCGGAACCATAGAATTATCGTCGGTATAGGTTGGTGGTGCGGAAGTAGTGGTGTTTAGTTGGTGGTGGTGGTGAGTTTTCCAGCAAAAAATGTGACTTTCCGGCCAAAAGCGCTTTTCCGACGACTTGCAAGTAACATCGTTAAAATTCTGTTAGTCGCGAACCGTTATGAACAAATACATTAAAAGATGGGACCATTAGCCAATTCATTAGTTGAGATCGACAACGACCAAAAAATGATAAATGAGATTAATAAAAATCAATACACCAACAGAAAAATATAACAATATACAAAAATAAAAGGAAATAATGAAAATGGGTGGAAAGTCTCGTACCATTCGTGGAAACTCTTGAAAACAAAAATACAAAAATGAAAGACGAAATTGAGTGGAAAACCCACCTACAGTTTCTTGAAAAAGAACCATAATAATACAATAAGAGCATAATAAATGAATGATTCAACTTCATGGAAAGTTTGCATTGACAACCCAATAAATTTTATTATAGTGGTCAGGAATTTTCTCACTATATATTCACATGCATGGCCGATTAAGATTTTTATACTATATTAATAATAATATTAAAAGAGAAGATTCACACACAGCCGACTCCTTTACTGTAAGCGTAGGTCCACCCGTTTGTGATACCATTAGTAGAAAAAACAAACGAAAATAATATTATAAAAATGAAATTAAATGATGAAATTGAATGGAAAAGTCTCATACAATTCCTAGAAAAAACCAGAAAAATGTAATATTAGTATAAAAATAAAAAAATAATGAAACTTGGTGTAAGGTCTCATACTATTCGAAGAAGAAACATGTTAAATACCAAGAAGTTTTCACCTAATAATTAAGCAGCCAGTGTCCATATATAAAAATACAAGAAATCCTCTTTGAAACAGTATTATATTTGATAAAAGGTTTGCAAAAGTAGTTTTTATATTAGTTGTAAAAGTAGTGAGTTTGGTATTGCTACTTTTACACACATAAAAAAAAGGTTTCTAAAGTATACATACACTTTTTTATTTAATCACATGGCAATTACTGAATGGGAGGTTATGCAGGCAATAGTAGAAAACAACACAACTGCCTTTAGCAATATGGTTGAACAAGATGAACAAGTGATTGACCGAAGATTTGCAAACGATACGGTGTTACACCTAGCTTCAAGACTCGGGAATGCTGAAATGGTATCACTTATTCTGGAACTAAGGTCAGAAATGGTGGCTGCTGAGAATGATAAATCAGAGACGCCAATCCATGAAGCGTGTCGAATGGGATATGAGAAGGTGGTGAAGTTGCTAATGGAGAAGAACCAATGGGTGGCTACCAAGCTTAACCTTGACAATAAAAATGCCCTTGTTCCTGGCTTGCAGCTATGGGCACTCTGAGATTGTCGAGTTCTTTCTCAACAACTCCAGTTGGTTGTTGAACATCGTTCACGATGCAGCTTGTTTGCAAGTTGCCGCATCTAAAGGCCTAACAGGTATGGACGTTGATAGATTGTGTTACTTTAGTTTATGACAAATGTAGGCAAGGTCGTCTCATGGGTAAGCTAAATAAGGCCATGGCTTTAGGCCTCCAGTTTTACAGTTTTACAGGGCATTCATCTTAAATAGGAGTTATGTATTATAAGTTTTTGAAAGTTGAGCTCTTTTAGAATTATTAACTCACTAATGGACCACAAGATGACAAGACAATGAGGATTGTTTCATATCCATTATCAATGCATATCATCTATATTCTATAATTCTTGTATACTCTCTAGCACTATACGCATAAAGAAAAGAAAAAAGGCCTCAACAATTTAGTAATTAGTTTTAGGCCTCGAGGATGTTGAGCCGGCCCTGAATGTAGGATGAGTTTAAATACAACAGGGCCCAATGCCTATAAATAGCTTTGTTATGAGTGAGATTTTACTGAAACTTTTGTTCGCTTGTTTGTTTGTTTATTTATAGTGATATAGCCTATTGGATCAATTCTTGTTGGTAATGCAGATATTGCTAAAAGGTTGCTAGAAAATGTGCCGGAGCTTGCTCAGGAGCGCATAAATGGGTCCTTGGCGTTGCATTGTGCTTGCAGAAGGGGGCAACTGGAAATTGCAACACTTCTCTTAAGTATGGACCCTGACCAAGCTTTACAATTCGATGAAAATGGCTACACACCCTTACACCTAGCTGCTATCAATGGGAGCGTGGCGATCTTAAAGGAGTTTGCATGCGTAGACCCTTCCAGGTTCTATCAAAACATAGAGAAAATGCTTTGCATCTTACCATAAGACACAATAAGTTCGACGCCTTCAAATTTGTATATGGTGTCCTTAAGGGGACACACCTTTTTTCCCGGCCGGACAAATTTGGTAACACCATTCAACTTCTTGCTCAAAGGGACAGTTTTCTCCAGGAGAGTTTCTAGTTCAGTTGTTCTATATGATGAAGATTCAAATATTCAATCCATCTTTATTTATAGAATTATGAAATTAATATCATTGATGTAATCATTGCAGTTTGCAGAGTACATCACGACGGAAACACAAGTGCCGAATGATGATCAAACGGTAGGGAATCACATTCATAGCAACATCCTTGATTCAACTGAACTACCAACAAGGCAACAAATGACATGAGCATTGAGGCGTCCGGAATTCATGCAGAAGGATCTCTTCCAGAAGATGAAACAAACCCGAGAACAGAACTCAAGAACAATGTAAATAATATTGTCCATGGCCAAGATATCAGGCAAGAAGAAGAACAAGAAGAAGATGAAGAAATTAAAGATGACAAGAATATGCCAAAAAGAGAGCATTTAGAATTACACAGAGAGGTGCTACAAAATGCAAGGAACACAATTACAGTAGTGGCCATTCTGATGGCAACAGTCACGTTTACAGCCGGCGTGAATCCTCCTGGTGGCGTGTACCAGGAAGGGCCTTTAAGGGGCAAGGCAATCATGGGCAGAACTCAAGCTTTCAAAGTCTTTGCAATCAGTAATCACGTTGCATTGTTTGTATCCCTTTGTGTTGTTGTAGTGCTAATCAGCATTATCCCTTTCAAGAGAAAGGCACTTAACATGATACTGGCGGTAGCTCATAAGGTAACATGGGTGGCGTTATCATTCATGGCTGTGTCATATGTTGCGGCAACTTGGGTTATCATGCCAGTGCCCCATGATAGCCAAGGTCATAGAATGAACTGGATTTTAGCAGCTCTACTGTCTATATGTGCTGGGAGTCTCGGGTGCACTTTCTTTGGCTTAGGGATTAGGCTTATAAGAGACCGGTTGAAGAAATCCAAGTGGCTGAAGGAAAGGCGTCAACGTGAAATGGAAGTGTTTGGTACGCGCTCCTTCTCTACAAATTCAGATGTTTTAAGTCACAACTCAAGTGGATTTCATGCCCTCTGATTGTAATCGCCCTCGTATGTTAGTGTATCCCATCGTTTTTTATGTTTATGCGTATGTATTGAACTGCCAAATATTATGAATTTATTATGTCATGTGAGAATTTGTATACATGTATGTTTCCAAGAACAAATTCAGTTGTTTATGGTTTTATCAAGGTAGGATTTCATGCCCTCAAAAAGCAGTAAGTTTGACCTCAAAAGTCAAACAGTTCTTTTTCGGATAGGTATATAGGTTTTTATTAATCCTAACTATCGCCTTTTGGTCGTTGTCGGTCCCAACTAACAAATTGGCTGCTGATGGTTCCAACTTTTAATGTATTTGTTCCCAACAGTCCGTGACTAACAGAATCCTAACGCCATTAGTTGCAAGCCGCCGGAAAAACGTTTTTTGCCGGAAAACTCACATTTTTTTGGGAAACCCAACATTTTTGTCCCAAACATCTTTGTAACTTTGTTCGAACCTTTAAAAACCTTTTTTCTAGTAAAAGCCCCAACTCGGTCGCCGGAACCGTTGAAACATCGTCGGAAACGGTTGGCGGTGCTCAAGTGGTGGTGGTGATTGGTTGGTGGTGAGTCAATTGGTGGTGGTGGCTGTGTTCGGGTGGTGTATTATGGGAAAAAAATGTTACCTTTGAACAAAAACGTTTTTCCGGCGACCTACAACTGACGGTGTTAGGATTCCGTTAGTCGCGGACCGTTGGGAACAAATACGTTAAAAGTTGGGACCGTCAGCAGTCAATTCGTTAGTTGGAACCGACAACGACCAAAAGGACATAGTATGAACCGATAAAAACTAATATACCTTTCGGATAATATGTTTAAAGACCAAAGTATTATATTTAAAAATATGCATTGTAATATTAAAAAAAGTGTTGCAGATATATAACATGTAATCAAACATTAGACTGAACACAAGATATGCAGTGAAACCATATACATTTCTTGACAACATGACAAATGAATGAAGGGCGGAAATCTTACTTAAGCCGGACCAATTAGTGTCTAAGAAGACTCCGCAACAAGAATATAGAAGAACCCCAAAACTCCAGTATGCCTCTTTTTACTGCTGTAATTAGACTCCAAAGTTATAGTTTCGCCTTTAGCTATAACTTTGCAATGTGTTCCATCATAGCAACAGTACAACCCGCTCGCATAATCAGGTTTCAAAGGCCTACCGTCTTTATCCTCCATGACATTATATAACTTTACATCTACACTCCTTACACCCCATTACATCCACTGCACCCCGAGTGTCAATCGTCTGGATATTAAACATCCATTTCTCTTCATATCCAGCATGAACGTTCAGGGGCGGATCTAGGTACTTCTAACGGGTTCATGGGAACCCACTGAGTTTCAAAATTTATATATAAAATGTATATAAATTATGAAAGTGAACCTACATACATTTTGAGAGTGAACACATAATGAATATGAAATTCTGGTCTGGTGGTGAATACTTTCCTTTGAATTGAGTAGACCCAGGTTCTAATCTCCTCTTCAGCGCTTTTTTTTTATTTTCTTTCTTTTATCTGTTTTGGTAAACTTTACTATTCAAAGTTAACAGTTTTTGATGCGTGTTGATATTAGTCCAGGGTGCAGTTGCAATACATTATTTCTATAGTCCCATGTTTTAACAAAATAACTGGATGTGTAGTTGTAATGGTTAGCATATTATGAGGTGTTTTAAAGTGTGATCCACTGATCTGATACTAGACCAGTTGGATAAGGATCAAAAACTAGTAAATTGTTTCAGCAAAGCACCTGATCTTCTTAGGGCTGACTACAACGATATACAAGCCTGTAAACGAATTGAACGTTTAATGAATCGTTTGGCGGAAAGTTCGTTTATGTTCTTTTATTTAATAAACGAACGAACATAAGCGCATGGTCCATTCGTGAACGTTCGTTACATATTAGTAGAAAATAAATAAATATTATCTAGATAAGTCATCTACTTAAAAGTTTTGATTTGTTCGTTTGTGCTCATTTAAGTGTGTTTATTTCTGTTTGTTTATGTTTGTTGTGTTCATTTACGCCTGTTCATATATGTCCATTATTTAAACGAGTGAACATGACCACAACTATTTGTAGATTAAGTGTTCGGGCTTGTTTAAAGTTAAATAAATGAACGGACATGACCACAACTATTTATCCGATTAATTTTCCGTGCTTGTTTAAAGTTAATTTAACGAAAGAACATGACCCCAACTTGGATTTTAACTTATTAATGACTTTTTATATAACGGATTTTAATATATTAACCTGTCTCCTTATATTTATTTTTTTAATTTCTAAGGACGATGTTTGTTTTTTTGTTATTGGATTGAATTTTTATCATGTGATGAACCTACCCGACCCGAAACGATTGAACAGACTCGAATTTTTTTATGTCCATTCGTATAAAATTAGAGCATCTAAAAACAGTAAACCCACTGGAAAAAAATCCTAAATCCGCCACTATGAACGTTTAGTGGTTTACCCAATTCCATACGGATCGATAACATATGGTTGCAGTCCCTGGACGTAAGTCAGCTTAGACCGAACCATATAAATCCTTATGATTTTATTTTTTTGTAGTTCATCTATGTGTGTGTGTTGCAATCCGATCCTGACAATATTAATTTTTCTAGCACCTTTTGCTCGCATACTTTGTCGGTTGGTAAATCTATGAAAAAAATAAAGATCTTTGATTCCAAGTTAACGTTCGGAAGGTTAACTTAAGTTGAGTATATGTGTATTTCATGTAGATTACTTATAATAATTATGATTTTGTAACTTATGTTTGATATTTTTCAAACTAGAGTTTGGTTTATTACATGATTTGTTTGGTACTCTTTTATGATTGTTTTGATCAGTCTATCCTATCATGGGCGAATTAATTTTAAATATCTCAATGACTAGTATGGATATGTAATAACATGTATTTATCATGAGAATACGGGAAACGGGTCAAGCTATCAGAAAACATCATCATGTGTATGATACGTCGTTTGGTGTATCATACGCCCAACCTAGTCTTCTTGGTGTATGTGGTATGTAGCATGTAAACCAGATGGGTCGGCGTATGATACGCGCAATGTTTTCAAGGTTAAGTTGAAGACACATTTAACCTTGTAACATGATACGTTTTGATTTTGGAATGGTCACTCAGGTTGGTAACATGATGGTTCAAAGGTTAACTAGTCTTATTGTTTCATGGGCTAGCCCATTGTAAAATGTGATGGGCTCAGACTGCATTGGTCCTGCAACATCCTAAATACTTTCAAGCCAAGACAGTTAATTATTTAACCCGATTAGCCCAAAAAAATAAATTTATCGATTCTAGTATTGAGTGAAGGGTTATACATATGGTTCAGTATAATCCTATTCTATGGGTGCAAACTAGCCGAGCCGACTCGTTAGCTACTGAGACTGATTCATTAAAAGCTCGAAGCGAGCTGAGCTTAACGAGCTGGAGCCTTAAAATAAGCTTGTTTAATAAGCGTGTCTAGGTATGAGCTTCATTATTATTTATCAAGCTTCAGCTAGAGCCTAAACTAGCCTATAATATATATATATACCTTTTTATTTAATGTACTAACTATATATTTATATAAAACTAAATAATATATATACATATATAAATTATAATCAAAGTATAAATAAAAATAATTAAAAGCTAGTGTATATAAGTTAATCAATAGATAATAAATGAGTAGAGCCTAAGTCAAATTCAAGCATAGAAAAAAGTCACACAAGCCAAGCTCATACTAGCTTTAGAAAAAAGAACTCAAAGCTAGCTAGCACAGCTCGAGCTCGTGTAACTCAAAATAGACTGATTCTTTTTAATAACCCACTAACATCCCCACACTTGTCCTTCAAAAGCCCATTGGATGTGCATTTTAATGGGTTTCTAGCACATCACTTGTAAACGAACTAAACCAAGCAAGTATGAACATAAACATGTCTTGTTCGTTCATTTAACTTTAATCGAACTTACACGAATATGTAATGGAACACGATGTGACATGTACAGTCCACTTTCAAAGGTGGCTATGAATTGTGACTATGACACTTATCTGTCTTCTTGTCGTTATCTATTTATTTGCAATCATGCATAAATAAACAATCATTTTCTACTTATCTATTTTCGCCTCTTTTCAACAAATAATTCAAAGCCAAATGCATATTTTCATTTATGAACCACTCGGTAGCAGTGTTAATAATCGCGAAAACGTACATCAGGCCGTGCTTCTAGGTACGTAACTAATAAAATTATTATGGGTTGTAATATTTTGATTGATTATTTTCGTGTATTACAACTGGAAGAAGAAAGGTCTCTTTATAGCAAGAGTGCCAAAAATACATGCATGATTATAGGTAAACATTAAGGAAAGAAATAAACCGGAAGCAATAGAATAGAATAGAATGAGAATATTCCACATTCCATACTCCCCCTCAAGTTGGAGCGTGAAGATCTCGAACACCCAACTTGCACAGCAGAAAACGAAGGGTGTGGGTCCCCAAAGCCTTTGTAAGAACGTCGGCGACCTGGTCTTTGGTGGTGATCGGCATAGGGCATATCTCCGTAGAGTCAACTCTTTCCCTCACAAAATAGCAATCCATCTCAACGTGCTTAATTCGTTCATGGAAGACCGGGTTATTTGCGATGTGACGAGCAGCTTGATTGTCACAAAACAATTGAGTCGGACCACTAGGGGTTATATCAAGCTCGCTTAAAAGCCACCTCATCCATAAGATTTCGCTGACGGCATTAGCCATTGCACGATATTCGGCTTCTGCTGATGATCTCGAAACAACAGACTGCTTCTTTGTTCTCCAAGAGACAGGAGCTCCTCCAAGAAGAAGCAAGTAATCGCTTCTGGATCTTCGAGTCATCGGACACCCTAACCAGTCTGAATCGCAATAAGCCAATAAATCGGTTCCACCTTCTTTAGGAATAAAAATACCTTGCCCCGAGGTCCCTTTTAAATATCGCAAAACACGAGTAGCAGCTTCCATGTGACTTCGTCTAGGGTCACTAACGAATTGGCTCAAAATGTTCACCGCATAAGCAATGTCGGGTCTCGTAGCTTGTAAATAGAGAAGCCTCCCAATCAATCTAGGTACTGATTTGCATCGACCCGGGGCTCCTTTTCACACATATCAAGTTTTAAATTTTGTTCCATGGGGAAAGGACTCGGCCTACAGCACGTCATCCCAACATCTTCAAGAATGTCTAAGGTGTATTTGCGTTGACTCAAAACCATGCCCTCTTTTGTCTTGGCAACCTCGATCCCAAGGAAATACTTTAAGGTTCCAGGATCTTTAATACTAAACCGCTTATCAAGAAAGTCCTTAGTGGTTTGTATTTTGCTCGAGTCATTTCCCACTAGAACCACATCATCAACATAGATAAGTGCAGCAACAAATCTTTTGTCTTCTTTGAAGATGAAGAGAGAATGATCGGCTGGAGTTTGCTTGAATCCAACTTCTAGCAAAGAACGAGTGAATTTTTTTATACCAATTTCTTGAAGCTTGCTTGAGGCCATACAACGACTTCTTGAGTTTGCAAACCCTATTGTCATTTTGTTTCCCAAATCCTTGCGGGATTTTTATATAAACATCTTCACTCAAGTCGCCATGCAAAAAGGCGTTATTCACGTCAAGTTGGTGGATATGCCAGCCACGCTTTATGGCCACCGTCAAGAGAGTTCGCACTGTTACTAGTTTTGCAACAGGGGCGAACGTCTCGTGAAAATCCACCCCTTCAATTTGTGTGAAGCCTTTGGCAACAAGACGTGTCTTGTAACGTTCCACATCTCCATTTGGCTTGTACTTGATCTTGTAGACCCATTTCGAATCAATCGCTCGTTTCCTTATTGGTAACTCTTCCAAGGACCAAGTATCATTTTCTTCAAGCGCTTGGATTTCACGCTTCATAGCTTCGATCCACCTAGCATCCCTTACTGCTTGTTGAAAGTGCTTAGGCTCATTATTTATGGTAATGGCCGTCAAGAAAGCTTTATGTTTGTTAGTAAAATTATCATAAGAAATAAAATGTGCCAAGGGATATACCATGGAGGAGTCTTGTTGATTGCGTATGGTCTAGAGATGGGGGAAAATTTACTTCAAAGCCATCAAGCCGAGCGGGTCTCGACCTAGTTCTTGTTGGTCTTGTTGGTCTGGTAGTTTCAATTGTGGGCCCATTTTCTTCATCAAAAACTTCAAAACCCATTTCATGTTGGTTATTATAAGTGGGCTCAAAGTCTTCATTGGAAGGCTCATGAGATTGGTCTTCTTGACTTGGGCCTGGTGTGGCAGGCCCACTGGCTTCCTTATTTTGCTCATAAAAACTAGAAATGGTATCTTGTTGATTTTCAGCTAGAGGAAAATACTCATTAGTCTCAACATTGGACTTGTCATGATTGGTTTTTGTGTTTTCGAGATCAATTCCTTGTTCCCACTCTTGAGGTAAAATGAAAATTTCTTCGGCGTTTCTAGCGAACGGAAAAATATTTTCTAGGAATTTGACATCTCTAGAAATTACTACATTTCCATGTTGAAGGTCATAAATTTTATATCCTTTGGTTCCGGGTGGATACCCAAGGAAAACGCCCGGTCTCCCCCTCACCTCAAACTTATCTCCTTTGGTTTCAACGCTCCTATAATAAGCTAGAAAACCAAAAACCCTCATATGATCACAGTTGGGCATCGAGTTGTGTAAAATTTCGTAGGGCGTCTTATTCTCAATGACTTCAGAGGGTAAACGATTTATGACATGTGTGGCGGTTAACACACATTCTCCCTGGAACCTTGTGGGAAGATTTGCCTCAAATCTTAAAGCGCGAGCTGTTTCCAACAAGTGTCGGTGTTTTCGTTTCACTACACCATTTTGTTGAGGTGTATGTGGACATGTAGTTTCTAGTACGATTCCCTTCTTAGCATAAAAATCAAGCATTTTGTTTGAAACGAATTCCCCACCATTGTAACACCTTATTCTTTTAATATCTTTCTCAAATTGGACTTTAACCATTTTGTGAAAATCGATGAGACAGGTGCTTGCTTGATCCTTGTGTTTGAGAAGAAAAACCCATACAGAACGACTAAAATCATCAACTATTGTTAAAAAATAACTTGCATGTGTAAAAGAAGGCGTGCGATACTTGCCCCATATGTCACAATGTATTAATTCAAAACAAGCATTCGTCTTAGTGACACTAGTTGGAAACGGTAACCTTGAAAATTTTGCTTTAACACAAGAATCACAAAAAACCTCAAAATCCAAAGAAGTGTTTTTGAGAAAGTCTAAATGACATAATTTAGAATTAGACGGATGACCTAATCTCTTGTGCCACGTACTTTGAGTGATCATCATAGCATGTTGCTTCCTTTCCAGCATCCCCATCTTGTAGATACCATCTTCGCAATCACCCGCTCCAATCAATCTCCTCGAATATAAGTCCTGCATGGTACAAAAATCAGGAAAAAAGGTAATGGCACATTGAAGTTCTTTAGATAATCTACTAACAGAAAGCAAATTGCACTTAAAATCTGGTACATGGAGAACTTCTTTAATAACCACCCCACTTGGGGGAGCACAGTCCCCTCTCCCTTCGACAAAGACGGCTTCAACATTCGGTATAATAACGGGGGGCTCGTAAACCTTTTTTTATTTTTAAGTAAAAAATCATTATAAATAATGTGCTCGGTCGCGCCCGAGTCGATTATCCATTTACCTTCTTTACCATTCTTACCTGCCAAGTTGGCCTCGGGTTTGTTTTCTTCTTCGTTTACACCGACTTTATTCCCGAAAAGCTTCACGAATTGTTGGTATTAAGAGTCACTTAATCCTGCAATTGGACTCTTTTCATTTTCAACACATGCGGCTGACGGTTTGGGCTTGTCTTGCTTACCTTTTCCTTGCCACTACTCCGGATAACCTATAAGTTTGAAACAACCATCCTTGTTGTGCCCGTACCTCTCGCAATGGGTGCAATGTTCCACTGGTTCGCTGCTGCCCCGTTTTACTTCTTTTTGTTTCGGCCGATTTTGGAATTGGTTTTGGTCTCGTTTGCCCGGGACATATGCCTTGAAGGCCACCGAATCAGAGGTGGGCCTCTTGGTTCCCGAGATAATACGCTGCTTTTCGTCCTCAGACACAAGGCGGTATGCATTCACAAGAGACGGTATAGGATTCATGGCAAGAATTTGTGTTCTGATCGTCCCGAACTCTGCATCCAAACCAAGAAAGAACTCATAAAGCCTCTCTTTATCTCTTAAATCTTGAAGCTTTTTACTTATTTCACATTTGCAACCATCACAGTCACACCTTGGGACGGGTAAGACGGACTGGATCTCATCCCATATTCCACGAAGTTACGTGTAGTAGGCCGATACTGAGGTTCCCTCTTGCTTGGTGGATGTTAACGATTGCTTTAACTCATACGCTCTAGGAGCGCTCACCGTTCCAAACCGCTCCTCTAGATCGGCCCAAATCTCGCGAGCCGTCATGGCGTATTTTACGCTGGTTCTGATCTCCTTTTCCATAGCCGTATGCAGCCATCCCTTGATCATAGCATCACACCTTATCCATGGCATGTACTTGGATGAGTCTTCTTCCGGCTTCTTGATCGAACCATTGACGAATCCGATCTTATTTTTGGCAAACAGGAAATATTGCATCTCCTATGACCAATTTGCATCATTCCCATCGGTAAGCACGTCGTTAACATGCATTTGTCTTGGGTAGTCAGCGGGATGGAGATAGTAAGGGGAATCATGATCGATTCCTTCTTCTTTGGTTTTACCCGTCGGCTTATCTTGGTCGCCGGCCATGCTTCTGGTATTGTTTTGATCGGATGATCTTTAGAAAGACCGCTCTGATACCATAATAAAATTATTATGGGTTGTAATATTTTGATTGATTATTTTCGTGTATTACAACTGGAAGAAGAAATGCCTCTTTATAGCAAGAGTGCCAAAAATATATGCATGATTATAGGTAAACATTAAGGAAAGAAATAAACCGGAAGCAATAGAATAGAATAGAATGAGAATACTCCACATTCCATAGTAACTTCAAAGGGGGTGCGTGCACGGGTCGGTTTGGTTCAGTTATTAGTCTAAACCGAAAACGAGTCATCGGTTTATCTAATATTTTACTATTAACCAATAACTCCGTAAGTTTTTGGTTAATATATTGTTCGGTTATTCGGTTAATTTGTTAGGTATTGGTTTGGTTACGATTAGCTTCGGTTGATTCGGTTTTCGGGTCATCAGTTTTTAGTTTATTTCGGTTCGGTTTTGTAGGTTTTCGGTTTGGCTTCGGTTAATGGTTCAATTAGGAGTGTTAAATGGGTCATGGTCACGAGTCCAACCCGACATGTCATGAACTTGAAAATCACAAAAGACACGTTAACCCAAACACGATCAGCATATTCACATATATAATATTAAAAGTTTACATTTAAAAAAAAGAAAAGAAAACAAGAAATACAAATTTTTTATAAGACGGATAAAATTTTAACCTTAAAATATTATGTAACTATTTTTTAGTATTTAAATTTGACATAAAATACCCTACTAATTTAATTTATTACATAAAACACATTTATAAAAAATGCATAATCAGAAATAATAGGTTAATGGTCAACCCACGAACCTTATGGGTTGGCCCGAACCCAACCTGTTTAGTTAAGAGGACTCAACTCAAACCTGACCGGAATCTATTTATACCAAACTTATACCCACGAAATTCGTGTCGTGTTGGAAACGGTTCGGTCATTGATCAAGAAATCATGATTTATTTATACATTCAAACATATTTTTTTAAATGTTTAGACAAAAAAATATATATGAATTATTTGATTATTTTCTTCAGAATAATTCAAGTCAAAGGCCAAGGAGATGTCACCTGGTACACAATGTGTGTTGTTCTTATTATATATCATGTCATTGGCAATATGTACTAGACAATCTGAAGCTCATATAAAACTCGAAAACCGGTTGAAATCAAAGGTATATTTATCACCAAAAATAACCCAAATTCCGGGTTCGGTTTCAAACAAAACCTACTATGATATCAAGTTCCCGAAAGGCCATATCGCTATAAAAAGTTTCAATGCTGAAGTTGTTGATGAAGCTGGAAACCCGGTTTCTCTTGAACAAACTTATATTCATCACTGGGTTGTTGTGAGATATTATAAGCAAATTGACGGTAAAGGTAAAGATTTAATTATTGCGGGAAATGCAGGACTATGCGATCATGGTCGGTCTCTCCTGCTGACAGGTACAACATTAAAGTTTCACCAGGTAGTGGAGCTGTGAGCGCAGGCAGATTTATCAGACATTCTTTTATCTCACTGAAAGCTTGCTCGGCCTCAGGCGTCCACTTGAATTGGCTTTTCTTTAAGCAATTTCTCAATGTGTTAATGAATGGGGTAGATTTGCTTGCATGGTTTGCTAGGAACCTGTTAATTGATACCAATCTACCATTCAACTTTTGAACTTCCTTCATGGTGGATGGTGAGGGCATGCCGAGGATAGCCTCCACCTTCTCTGGGTTCACCTTGAAACCATCCTTGGTGACCATTACGCCGAGAAAAATCCCTTTTTCCACGCCGAATGTGCATTTGCTCGGGTTGAGCTTCATGTTTACTTCCTTTAGGCGCCGAAGGGTTTCTTCGATGTCTTTGAGCATTTGTTTTTCCTCCCTGCTTTTAATCACCAAATCATCCACGTAGACTTCTAAGTTTTTTCCAATCTGCTCGTTGAAAATTGCATCCATGAGTCTTTGGTAAGTGGCTCCTGCATTCTTCAAACCAAAGGGCATTTTTGTGTAACAGAAAACACCCTTGTCAGTTCTGAAAGCAGTCTTGTCTTCATCCTGCGGTGCCATTTGAATTTGGTGATAGCCCTTATAGGCATCCAGAAAACATTTGAGCTTAAACGGCACCACAGAGTCCACCTTCATGTTAATGTTTGGGAGGGGGTAACAATCTTTTGGACACGCCTTGTTGAGGTCCTTGAAATCAATGCACATTCTCCATGACCCATTGCTCTTCTTTACCATCACAGGATTGGCTACCCATGTTTGATATCGTATTGGGCGAATGATATTCGCGCGCAGTAGATCTTCTACTTGCTCATTCATGGCCTTTGTCTTCTCGTCTCCCATGACTCTTTTCTTTTGAGCAATTGGCTCCACGGACTTGAATGTGTTGAGAGAGTGCTGCGCCAGGTCTCGCGGAACCCCAGTCATATCAGAATGTTGCCACGCGAAGACTGACATATACGTTGTGAGCAATCTTTTCATTCTCACTCTTGTGTCATCTGATATCGTAGCTCCGATTGTGATTGTTTGTTCTGGGAATTTTGGGTTGAGAATCCATTCCTCTGGCGCGTTGTTTGCCACTGGAAGCTTCATTCTCCCCTCTCGAGGTATACTTATTACTGCGCATAAATGATCTCGGTACACAAATGTTACTCCTGTTGGTGTTGGGAACCCCAACGCGCCATGCGCTGGTGACGGTATGGCGTTGAATTGGGCAATCGTTCCTCTACCCAAGATCATACTATGGCATGAAGTGGTGGGCAAGACCAGGAAGTTGACAATTTCAGCTCGTTTGTGCTTCTCATCCCCCATAGTTAGTTCGAATTGTATCTGACCTAGGGGGTGAATAATTTCGTTTGAGACACCCGAGATTGGTGCACTCACAACTTCGAGCCTTGCTTGGTCTGCTGGATCCAGCTTCCTGAAACATTGCTCATACATGATGTCTGACTCACTACCGGTGTCCACCAGGACTCTTGACACCTCATAATGAGCGATGTGTGCAGTGATGACTAAAGGACTGCTGATAGACGGGCCTCCTCTGATTCTTGGAAAGATTACTTGTTGCTCGCGCCAAACCCCTTGGATTTGCGCGCTTCTCTTCCTCGATCCTTGCCCTTGCCTTCTTCCTTCTTCCTCGATCCTTGCCCTTGTTGCTCTGGTTGTTCGTTCTCTGGTCTTGGATTTTTTACCAGGTGAGCCAACTTGCCTGATTTCACATCTTTTTCGATCGCATCCTTCAAATGATGGCATGCATCGGTGTTGTGCCCTGTGGATTTGTGAAACTCACAATATTTGCCACTGTTCGGTGGTCCCTTATGGAGTAATGGCCTGGGGTTTTTAAACTGGACATTCTCTGTGCTTAACACTTGCGAAGGCGTTTTGGTGAGGGGAGTCCATATTCTTGGTAGAGGTCTGTTAGGCTCTCTGCCGCCTTCCTTCTTGTCATCTTCTCCGCGATTAAGAATGTCTTTTTGGGGTTGGGGTGAACTTTGTTGCGCTTGCTTTTCTGCCGGAGAATAATTGGTTGTTTGCAACCTGGACCATACGGAGTTTTGTTTGCCCCTCCTTTCATTGTTGCGTGGTGCTCCTGTTTGATGCCCTTTATCTCTTGCTCTGTCTTGGGCAATTTGTTTTTCATTTCATGCGAAGACTCGCGATGCTTCCATAAGCTTAGCCCAAGTGGTTGGCATGCCTTCTCTGCTCACGAGAGCTCTGCGGAGTTGATCACTGCGCGCACCTTGTATAAAGGCCACGCGCAAGAGTTGTTCAGTGATGCCTCCAATTGCAAGAGATTCCTGATTGAAACGAGTTATGTAGTCTTCAATGGTTTCATCATTCCTGCGTACGCAGTGCATGATGTCATCGGGGTCGCGCGTGTGTCTGCGCTGCTGTACAAAGTGAGCCTGGAACTTTTCCAATAGCTCTTCGAACCCATCGATTTGTCCTGTCGGCAAGCTTTCGAACCAGACACGCGCTGCACCCGTGAGGCAGCGAGCAAACATGTGACACCATGTTGGCATCGTCCAGCTTTCTAAGTTTCCAGTGTTATAAAAACCTTGTAAGAAATCATCTGGATCTGTTGTACCATCGTACTTGCCTAAACCACTTGGCATCTTGGTTTTGTGTTGGATGGGAGCCTTCGCAATGCGCTCAGCGAATTTTGAATGTTTTACCAAGATGGCTGGCCTATATGGTGTGGTTACGTCCACTTGCCCTTTCGCTTGTGGGTTGTATGGTGTGTATAAATCCATATCAGCTTTGGCTCCAGGTGCTATGTGCATGTGTGCACGAAGCTGTGATCCTCCTGCATGAGTATCTCGCGTCTTCTTCATGCTGTGCACCTCTTCCTCATCACTAATATCAGCTTGTTCGGTGAGAGTGACCATTCATTGAAGGCTCGGTGCAAGTTTTGTGGGATTTATTTAAACCCACTTTCGAATTCAAATTTGAAGAAACACATCGAAAAACCGTATTGCAAGGCGTTGAAAAAGAACGTCGATTCGCAACAAACGCAAATGGATAGTGAAGGCGGAATATTTACATACCAAATTGATCGAGTTCAAGATCGTATGGCGAAGTTTGTGATTCAAGAAGCTTTGCCGTTTAGCCACTTCGACAACCCTCGCTTAACCGCCATGATTCGAGATACGCTTCAACCACAATACACTCACGTAAGTCGTCATACTCTTAAACGTTATTGTTTAAAATTGTGGAAGAAGGCCAAAGAGGTACTAATTGCATATTTTGAAAATATAAATACGGGAATAAACTTAACTAGTGATGTTTGGTCGGCTCCACATGGTCTACTCGAATCTTATCTTTGTTTCACCGCTCATTGGGTAGACCCGTCATCGTGGGAAATGATGAAACGCACCATTGCTTTCGAACTCTTTGAGTATCCACATACGGGAGATAATTTGTTTGAAATTTTAGATTATGTTATAAAAACTTATAAACTAGAAAATAAAATATTTTCAATGGCATTTGATAACGCGTCGAATAATACATCGGCGGTTAATAAATTAAAATTAAAATATACGCCGATTTGCAATGGTGTATTTTTTCACTCAAGGTGTGTTGCACATATCATTAATTTAATCGTGCAAGACGGACTTGCTTCGGATGAGGTTACATCGGTTATAAACGATTTTAGACTAATGATACATGAAGTTTTTAAGAAAAGTAAAAAAAGACAAATGGAATATAGAAAATTTTGTAAAGATACGGGAAGAAAAGCTTTGGGAGCTAATTGGGATGTACCTCATCGATGGAATTCCACTTGCATAATGTTTCAAAGTGCTTTGAAACAAAGAGAAACTTTACAAATGTTTCATTCTAGTCTTGCCGAGAATGATTTGGCAATCCCCTTTTCAAATGAGAAATGGAAAATTATCAATGACTTATCGACTTTTCTTGAAGTTTTTAAAACATCAACTACGAAACTATCGGAACGTATTATCCGACAAGTCCCTTGGTTCTTTCGGAGTTATTTTTAATCGTTAACAATCTTAAAGAATTTGAAAATAAAAGTCCAATGTTTTCAAACATCATATTACCAATGAAGTTTAAATTAAAAAAATACTTTCTTGAATTGCCACCGGTTTTTACTTGCGCCGCCGCTTTAAACCCAATGTTAAATGTTACGGGGGTTGAATGTGTGATAGACGAAATTTTTTCAGCCTTAGATATGCATGAAGTTGACCCAAACTTTTCAACAGAGGCAAAAAATGATTTTAACTTGAATTTTAAATTTATGTATGACTTTTATTTAAATAAATATGGGTCAAACATACACATGCCTATGCCGGGGGGGTCTTCATCAAGTTCAAGTGCTACTAGAGTACGAGAACCCATGATTAGCCTTATGAACACCGTTCGCAACGTAACGGCTAAAAAACAAAGGGGTAACACCCCTTCAAGCGAACTAGGAAGGTATAGTGCAAATGATTACTCTACCGGTTTATCCGAAGAGGAATATGGCACTTTTGATGTTTTGGCTTGGTGGAAGGTAAAGGAAACCGAGTTTCCGATTCTTGCCACCATGGCCCGTGATTTACTAACCGTCCAAGCTTCTACGGTAGCTTCGGAATCCGCTTTTTCTCTTAGTGGCAGGGTAATATCGGTGAGAAGAACAAGACTAAATTCGGAGTCGGTGGATATGTGCATTTGCTTAAAGGATCACTTGGACTCAATCGATCGTATTCAACACGTAACCACTCTCGAAGATGAAACACCACTTGATGTTCGAGTGCACGACGAACAAGAAGGCATTTCTACAAGTAATTCCGAGGAAGAAGTCGCAACTGATGAATGTTCCCACTGATGAGTATTCCTCATCAGTGGCAACCTTTAGTAGTTGTCATCAGTGGCAGCTTTCCCACTGATGAGTATTCCTCATCAGTGGCAGTCTTCAGTAGTTGTGATCAGTGGCAACCTTCAGTAGTTGTCATCAGTGGCAACCTTCAGTAGTTATCATCAGTGGCAACCTTCAGTAGTTGTCAACTTGTCATCAGTGGCAACCTTCAGTAGTTGTCTTCAGTGGCAACCTTCAGTAGTTGTCTTCAGTGGCAAACATCTTCAGTAGTTGTCTTTTCTTCATCAGTTAATTGTTTATTTTTATGTTAATTGTTTTTTTTATTTTTCATGTTATACAAATACGAATCGTAGTTTAGAATCCAAATCGCAAACGAAAAACGAAAAAAAAAAAATTTTACACTGTAACCGGTTGGAACCGGTTACGGTACAGGAACCGGGTTAGGAACTGGTAAGAACCGGTTAGATAGGTTAGGGGTCTGAGGGTGGGAGAACCGGTTCGGTTCCCTAACCGGTTCGAGCCTGGAACTGGTTTAAAAGGGGGTTTTGAATATAGGAACCGGTTAGGAACCGGTTCCGGTTCCTAGTCCCAAACCGTTTTGAACATGTGCTAATTACATGCATGTATAAATTAGTAATCCATTGTGCTAATTACATGCATGTATAAATTAGTAAGGATTAAACCATGGGTTTACCTGTGCTCATGATTGAAAAAGAAGTCATCGTTCTTGGATGGATGTCTTGAACAAATAAATTAAGGTTTGAGAGAATGAATTGAGTTGGAGATTAAATATATAGCTTCATTCCATGTAGTAAATAGGAAAGATATTCTGATTTAATTAAGCAAAAGATTATTCTTTCATAAAATATATTTATTTTATTTATTTTATGTTCTTATAATTCCAGTAAGTTGTTGCAATGCTAATTACTAATACCCTCGCTTTATATGAATACCGTATAAGTATAAACTATAAACTTTATGAAAATATATTGTTTCTGTAAATAGAAAATAGTAAAAGGATCATATGATGATTCATTAGCTTTTATTTTATTTACTTGAGAAACCCATAAAAATTAAAAATGAATATTGGATTTTAATAATTTTAACTTTGACCCATTGTCCGGTGCTAAGTCCGACTTAAGAAATATTTTCTGATAGTCCCAAGTTTCAACAAAATTTTCTTTCAATAATTCAAAGCTAAAGGAAAGCTAACTCCGTTAATTTTGGCTGTCTGAACCGCTTATGTATCAAAAAAATATATATATATATATATATAATGATGAGTAAACCACCACCGATTGTGACCACTTGTCTCCCATCGTGGACCTGCCACCAACATCACTCCGTCGAACCACCACCATCACGTCGTTGGCCTAAAATAACCTTTTTTGATCGACAAGCTCTGACCCTAACCTATTATGACTCGAACGGAACGTTCTAATCCGTCAACCGAACTCGTTCTAACCCAATACCTATTATTCTAGATATATAGTTGTGGTAAGTATCATACATCATGATAGGCATAAGAATTATAGAAAACGACGAAAAAAAACCCGGATTTGTAGGCTAAATTAAGCCTACTTAGGGCACATGTCAAGTAATGGTTGATCAGAATGATTTTATCAATTTCAGGGCCCAAAAGGTGTTGGTTAAGGCTTAGCCGGCTTGTCACTCATGGCGCAATCTGACTAGAATTTGTTCGCCTTCTGACGGGACTTTTCTCGTGTTTCGAGTTCCGACAAGAGTTTTTTGTGTGGCTTCCGCCGAGATTTCTTTTACTTCAGCCAAGATTTTCTTGATGCGTGGCAGAATTTTGTTGGTTGAAAATCTCGTCGAGTGATGATTAGTAAGCAGGCAGGCCAACTGGATTCAAGTTGAACATTTTGGGAAAGACGTTAAACAGACATTTTGTTTACTTTGACTTGTAAAAAGGGCATTTTGGTCATTTTCTCTTTTAATATCGAAGCTTTATACAAACATGTAACACTTAGATATACCAACAGAATAAATAAGATACATCTTGATTTGATTATATGAATATGTTGGATGATAACCAGATTATACAAAATTAAATGAGAACAATAATAATCAAAATCTACAAAACTGAAATCAGATTATAACTGTTTTTTGTGCACATGTTTATGGAAAATGCTTCTAGAAGGTGTTGTTGAGGTAGAAGTACAAGCCAGCAAGTGCAACTACTCCAACTGCAATTGCAATTGGCAAGGCTTTCCTGAAAGGAACAAAAAAAGGTTAAAAAGATATTAAAAGATGTCGGTTATTTGTGTCATTATGATGAGGAGTTGATCCAAGAGTTAGCAGACTCTTATATTATATGGATCAACTTAATAGGGGAAAACAAAGAATTAAAGTCCAAACTTAAAAATTGCATAACTTGGGGCTACGAGTGAGATTATGGGGCCCATTACCAGTCAACAAAAATGTCTCGACAAGAGGACCTTGTGGCAAACAACCGTAGGTGGTTTTGCCCAACTGTCGAGCCCAAATTCCTTCATTTAAGCACTCAATGAGATTCCAAGTTTCGCAACATTCAAACACTACCAAAAATAGTTTGACACGTTTTCTAGATTTTGAAAATTGCCATGTTTAGAAATCCTCAATATAAAGGGCTCTATTGTAATCGTTTTTAGTATTCGGAATTCAATAAACATTTTTTCTTGTTGGGAACTATTTCTCTTTTATTACTTTTATCGCTTCCACTCTGCATCAGTTTATGTTTAGAAGCCTTACCCGACGGCTTCATCTCTCTGGAGTTCGGCTTTCCGGGCCTTTCTAACATCTGTTGCATTGGCATTTTTGGTCACAGCAGGTGTGTATTCCCTGAACCTTCTTTTTGGTGCACCACAAACTGCAAGTATGCAAACATATAAGAAAACAAAGGATTGATTACACATAATTACTCATTTCCAAATCATAAATATATGAATATCATATCCATAATCAAACAAAAGTAACTGTAATTCATACCCGGGCAGAAGTACTTATCAGGAAGCTTCTCAAAGGATGTTTTATCATTATAAATGTACCTGCACCCATCCAAAAACAAACACGCAAACTTCACTAACATAAATATGATCAAAAGGGTGTGTGTGGTGCAGTTCCGGCTATGAGGCAGGGCCAGGTGATCGACCGACACCCAGATACTGATACTCTGATAGGCCCGATTTTTTTTCTAAAAATTATATATATATTGTTTTGAAAAGAAAATACGCATTCTTAATGTTTAAACCCAAATACTCAGCTAATTTAAGGCCCAAATTTTTTCGCCTCCGGCCCAAAATATTTTCACGATTCTCGGACATGGCCCTGCTGGTGTGGCTTGCGGTTTTGGGCAAAAACCGAAATGAAAACCAAATTTTCGGTTTTTTTCTTTTTTTCAAAATCGTTCACCTTCTGTTTTTCCGGTTTTGCTAATCGGGCTAGTACTTTTCGGATTTGGCCCATGATATTTTGAAATTGGTCCTAATTTTTATTTTTTTTTAAAATAATTAATAGAATATAGTACATTTTGGCCCAAAATAATAAGGCTTTGTGTAGTGGGCGAAATGTGGAAGGCGACTGGGGCGATTTTGGAGGGGAACACCGCCCCCCGGGCGATAAGGGGTGGGAAGGTTTTGTCGCCTAGAAGAAGGAAAAGAATATTATTATCATATTATTATGTGTGTATGTAATATATATACATACATATATATATATACATATATTATATTATTATATTACTATTTGTAGCTCATACACCATTACACACCAACCCCAAAAACAAATTCCCACCCGTTGCTGACTGGACGCCACACGGCGCAAAACGCCCCAATTTATAGCCCCTGCACTACGCATAGCCTAAGAGCTAATAAAAGATTCTAACATTTACAAAGATTTAATTAATCTCATCCAAATCGACAGAACATAACGTTAAAACTAAAACATATATCACAGTTTACAAAACATAAACAATTCAATGAAAAAGCAATTCAACAAATCAGTTTATCCGGTTCGGTTCGTCCCTTTTCGTTTGCTCACAAAACCAAACCGTCGGTTTCTAATTCGGTCTAGTTTCTTCGGTTTTATGAAAAGCAGTGATTACATCGAAACAGATGAAACAATTAACAAACACAACCTACACAACAATATAGAAACTAACCCGCAGTCGCGGCAAATGTAAGCTTGTTTAGAAGCCGTCCGCATGGCGAATTTAGGCGCGGAAGCTGGACGATGACGAGGAAGCAGTAACTGAAGAGAAGGTGACAAGGAAAACGATGATTGCATTGCTACATGGTTAGATGAACCGCGTAGACCGGCATTGGTGGTGGTGGTGGTGAGTGTTGATGATCTGGTGGTGGTTGGTGGTGGCCTGAGTGGTGTCTGGAGAGCCATGTATGTATGTTGTTATGTTTTGTTGGATGATGATGGTGTTAAATAGATAAGTAAAGAGATAGATGTTGTAGATGATGTTGCATTGGTTGTTTAGATGTTTTTGTGTGGAAGCGTGGATGCCATACTTCCCACATAACTAAATGTACTAAACTTTTTGCTTTTTGTTTTTTTTTATTTATTAATATATTTTTATTTTTTTTCTAAAGGTTTGTTTGTTTGGCTGTTAAAAGGGTTTTTGGGTGTCTTTTTTTTTGGAGAAAAAGATGTGTTTGGATTTTAGAGGCAATTTGGTTGATTTTGTCTTTTGGAATAGAGGCAGAGATTTGGGTTCGATTCATGGGTCGGAAAGGCTAGTTGAGTAATCGAGGGCGGAATCAGGGGAGGGTTGTTAATTTGATATATAAATGTCATAATTTTTGAAAGACGTGAGTTGGTCCCCTTAGTTGTAGTCAAAACATAATAGAACCTTGTGTTGACGCTTTAACTAAGAAACTCGGATTCTGATACTATAACTAGCTTGTTGAAGGCTCGAGGATCTACTTGTCTTATCACCTAGCTTGTATTAGCTCATGTTTTAAAGTTATTAAGTTAAAATCAAATCACAATCGATATAAAAAATTTATATTTTTAAAAATGATTTTCTTTTGCTAACCAATAGGATCAGAAAAAATGCACCTTAACAAGTGACATGTTATGACATAATCATCAAAAGGAAAACATCACTGGCATCTCTTGAAAGATCATATAAAGAGACAGCGATCGCATATTATATCAACTAAAGGGTATGTAACCTAATTGTAGCGAGACGTGTGAGAAGTTGTTCCTCCTTAAATGGTTGAAGGTTCTAGTCATTTTTTCTTTTAATATCTAAGTGTTTTAAGTGAAACTGAATTGACCGTAGATGGATCAACTAAAATTAATAAAATCTAGCTAGCCAGCAATTGAGTTGACCACCTAAGATTTAAGAGTCGGAATTAGAGGGCTTGTGAGTTAACCGTTGAAAAAAATTAATTAAAAAAGGTAAAAAAAAACATATTATATTAACCATGACAAGAACAAGTGTACAACTGTACAAGGGTTCACCACCATATGATTTAAATAACCATCATTTCACTATATGAGATCAACTACACAGTAAAACACTAACAACCCCAACAACAAAAAACCCCTGCACCACTCCATTGACCATTAGTACATGCCTATATGATTTTGTTTATAACCAAACATTTTACAAACTCAAAAAAAAAAAAAAAAATCATCAAAAGCTACCATGGCTTCAGATCAGCTACAGGACCCGCGGTCCAGTTCAAAACCTTCTCTCCTTTCCTCAAATAAACACTCTTATCATGAGGCAATTTACGCGCCAAACCATTCAATATTTGATGAAAAGCATCCCCTGGTTGAGCCGGATGTGGGAACAACATCCCTTGTTTCATCGAAGGATTAGCCAACAATCTTTGTTTCCTTAAAATGACTTCTGTCGGGATCGATGTCAAAATAGTGTCCAAATTTGGAACATCTTTTTCGTCCACGTAAACGCCAATGTCTTCCCATGGGATTGCGTCGGCGAAAGGTAACACGATGTCATCTGCTATGATGACAGGGATGCAACCGAATATAACTGCTTCGACTAACCGCGGACTCCATGGGGCCCACCCGAGTGGACATAAACAGAAAACGGCTCGTTGCATGTCTTCGTAGTATGTTGTTGGATGCTCGGTTGAGATGTCGAAGAGCGGGTTGTCTTTAAAGTTTTCCCACACTGCAGCTCTTGCTCCCCTGTAAATCACAAAAAAATAAAAAATAAATAAATATTTTTTTTCAGATCAACCCGACCCGTTTTGACCTATAATTAGTTTTAAGAATATACAATGCACATATGACATACCTTGCATAATAACCGCCTTCGGGGTCATTTCCGACATCATAAAACAAACCTCTAAAGTAGACGAAGATGGAACGAGGAATACTAGGAGGGATCAAATGAGATTGCATCTTTTGAGGAGGGGCGTACGGGGGCACGGTAATCGACCCGTCTTTTAAACAAACATGATTCTTTTGCCCGAATGTTTGGACTAATGTAGCTCTTTGAAGAAGAGGGAGAATTCCTCGTTCGATAGCTTTTTCTTCCTACGATAAATTCCATAATTAAAAAAAAACTAACCACAAAATAATATTCACAAAAGTGTCTCGAAACTTGCTTGTGCAATTTCGACATATTACTTATCAACGGGTCGATTCAGGTTATGTTTTATCTACAATAGAACAGATCGAAAGTTGTCTAGAGTGTACTTTTAATGTATAAAATCTCGTAGAATAATTATTAGATAAATGAGAGAGAAATGTAACCTAATCTAACCAAATTTAGAGAAAGTAATGTAATGTGAAAATGATGTATATTTCTCTTAATAATTCAATACAAAGCAACACTTATTTATAATAGTTAAACACCAATATTAGCCAATTAACAAACTATGTAATGAATTCTTATTTATTCTAAACATTAAACAATTAAAAATTATGATGTAAGTGTTTCAGGTCAACCCAACCCGATGACAGACTTTCATAGAATGTTTCATTTATGTCTTTATTGTTCCATTGTTGTGAAAATTTTCATAACCGGTGAAACCGAGTGACCTAAATGAAACAATTCTAAAACTTAAAAAAATAATTATAATAACAATAATAATAAAAATAATAAAAAAGTCAATAAATAGTAATCAAGTATCCAAAATTCCAAAGTGTTTCATTTAGGTCACATAGCCTAACCAAATATGAAAATTTTCACAACAACATAACAATATGAAACTTGTGTGACATAATTTATAAAGCTTGTTACTTTATAGTGATATTTTCCCTTTCGGCCCGCACCCAAGCTAGCCATTTTGACCCGTTACACAACTCGCCCATTTTTCCACCTCTACTGAAAACCACAATGAGAAAGTAAAAGATTTATACCTGATAATGAAAACAAGCACCGAAATCATGTGGCACAATAAAGAAGTGATCAGCCCCTTCGGTCCTATTCCAATAAGGCCAATTAGAAGAAATAAGTTGAATCGCACTTCTCATCATTCTCGGTGATTTAAAAGGCAAGGGTAGACCGTTTGGTGTTAAATCACATGTCGTGTAAACCGGGGTGTAAAACCAATCGGCTTCCTCTGGATTTAGCGTTCTAACCGGGCTCGATAACAGGAATCTGTGCATATAAATTTCGGTAGCAAACATGTGGTTGAGACATCGCGGGTCCTTTTGCAATATCTTCTTGTTGTACTTACTCGGTAGCTCGTAAACAAACACTTTTAACCTTCCAACTGGATCATCTTCTAATACATCCCCAGCACTACCTATATTATTATTCCACAAATAATCAGTTGCAGGATAAAACACAAATTCTCTATCATATGAATAATCAGTGTTGTAAATATCAGGATTAAACGGTTATTAACCGCTAGTCGAGTAGTCGGTGAGTTACTGATTAATTTTCAGCTAATCGGTGGCATTAATAGTCGGTCCTAGTCGGCTCAAATTGGTCCTAATCACCTAGTGGGCCCAAGTGAAAACCTTTTTTAGAAGGCAAAAGAGGGTGGCGGCACAGCTTGTCGCACGCTTATCTGCCTCTCTATTGTAACTGGATCCTTTTATTGTCGGTTTTTAGAAGGCAAATGGACCTTGGTTTTAACCCGTTAACCCCAGTTATTGGTTTTTCTCATTGATTTGTTATGCTTACGTTTAATCGATTATGTTTGAACTATACTAAGTGAACTTTGAAGTATTTATGTTAACTTTTAAATGTAATTTTATGTTAACATTTATGTTAACTTTTATGTTAACGTTTATGTTTAATCGTTTACATATATATAAATTTGAAAAAACACAAATAAAAATTCCAATCTGATTAATCACTAACCGGTACTTCACCCGCCCACTAGCACCTAGCGAATTCTACAACATTGCGAATAATAATCTAAAAAATAAACAAATATAAACTCCATATCAAATGTGATTCAACAAAATCAACAAGCTTTAATCACATCAACAAGCATCAATCTTATCAAATCTTCCCAGATCAAGTACTAATAACAAGAACCCTAATTTCCAATCTAACCCAATTAATCCCAATCTTAAAAATCACAAAAATAATAATAATAATAAATTTACCTGAAATTCTTTCAGTTTTTTGACCTTTTCTGAGCTCAAAACATCAAGATTCAACACCAAAGCATAAAAAGCCAAGAAAATAAAAACCCAGTTCAAATTCATGATTTTGAATAATGAGTAGTTCAAATCTTGGACCCAGAAGTGCAAATTATTATTTACTTAAATGGGCACAGAGAAAGAGTAAGACAGTTGGAATGTCATTAGAGAAAGTAGTTGTTGGAATATGATAAAGACTGTTTATTGTAAATTGGGTTTAAAATTAAATTAAAAGAGATGGGTGTGTGGAAATTGCTTAAAGAAACAGGGAAGAAGTAGAGATGGAGGTGTCTAATTTGTTTCTTGAATCTTCATGTTTTTTTAATAAAACTAGTTGTTACATCTTTGTAGATGAATAAGATATAAGGTTATTTGTTTTAATAAATACAGTAAGATTTTTTTCATCGGTGTATTAAATTTTATCTTTTTGATAGTTGTCGTATTGTCGGTCTCAGCTAATGAATTGGTTGTTAGCGATCTTACTTTTTATCGTATTTGTTCTTAAAGGTTCGCGACTAACATAATTTAACCCCGTTAACTGCAGATCGTCGGAAAACCCACATTTTTTCGGGAAAACTCAACATTTCCTTCTCAAGCATTTTTGTACCCTGGATAGACCTTTAGGAACATTTTTCAAGTAAAGCCTATATTATTGAGGTCGTCGGAACCTTAGAACCATCGTCGAAATCAGTTTGTGGTGCTCAAGTGGTGGTGGTTGGTTGGTGGTGAGTCAGTTGATGGTGGTGGTGTTCAGGTTGAATTAATTTCCATCATAAAATGTGATTTTTCAGGAATAAAGCATTTTTTTCTGGCGACCTGCAGCTGACGGCATTAGCATTCTGTTAGTCGCGGACTTATGAACAAATATGATAAAATGTGATTATTATCTGCTAATTCGTTAGTTGGGATCGACGACGACCTAAAAGAATAATTGAGATTTGTAAAAACTAATATACTTTTTTTTTATAAAACTAGTTGTTGTGACATCTCAGTAGATGAATAAGATCTAAGTTTGTTTGTTTTAATGCATATAATATAAGGTTTTTTTTATTAATTTTTATACATAGTAGGTATGGTTGGTCATGATGGTGAAAGTTCAAGAAACAATAAATAATTTATGTCAATTGATGAAACGATCTCAATCTGAAAGTCTAATGGATTCATAAGTTCATAACCAAACTTGTTGCACTAAACAATTTTGTTGTTATGGTTTGATTCAGTCGGTTTTGATAAAAGTGTTAGGTCAAACTGTTAACTAAACTCTTGAAAAACGACAAATTAGTTAATCAAGTTTTGAAGTTAAGACAAATTAATTAATTAATCAAGTTTTGAAAAACTCCCAACCAATGTGGTGTTGAGATGAGCGTTGATTCTTTACTCTTTAGAGTGTACTACAACTTAAACATTACCATACTCAAGACTCAAAAGATAAGCAAGGGTGACCATGAACCTGTCTTAAATACCTACCCGAGTGGACTCAAACCTATTAATTTTGGAATGCCACATTTTCCTACCACCAAATCATGAACGCCCTCATGCATGGTTGTTATTCTCCCGGTATTAACTTCGAAAGATTTGGGTTTACTGTGATTTCATTGCTAAAGGAAGTCTCATCATTTATGCAGTTTGTTCGATAATGTAACTACCAAAATCACATATACGATTAGTTGCTCTCTCTAGTGAAAATTCATTTAATCCCAACGTGTAGTAGCCATAACCCTTCATGTGTTGGTCTACTACTCTCTTTAGCGAGCTAGTTCCATTGTGGATGGTTTGTTACTCTTTTCAACCATGAAGCTATGTAACCATCCCAATCATCGTATCATGTCTTTCCTATGAATCCTGACAGACGCAAAGGTAGTTTAACCGCATCGCATTTAAGGAAACCAGTCTATTTTGCAATTATGTAGAGAGTATAAGATGGATTTTTAGTTGAACATAATCCTTTATATAAATGGTTGAGCCCGTTGTTTTATGTAAAAACTTTATGACCCCATTGGTTTTGAAAAATGTTTAAAAACTTGAACTTAATAAATAGAATATTGTTTAGTAAATTAGCAATTTATTTTATTTAAAAATAAAAATGTTAAACTCAATTTACGTTTTAATATAAGTAAAAGAAAACAGAGAATCTGTTGAATTTCAAGCAGTAAGTTTCACCAATAAGATACGGAGACTTACTTCACATTTGGAATTGCACAAAATATACTATTTATCTCAGAGAGGCCTGCGGAAAATTTTGGTAAAACATCAACGGTTACTAGCTTATTTGTCAAAACAAAATAAAACGCGTTATAAAGAATTAATAGGGAGGCTAAAACTAAATAAACAAATTTAACAACCCAGAATCCCAAATGTAAATATGTAATCACCCATTTTGGTAAGCCCAAGAACAAATACATCTTTAAATATAAGCCCATATATTTATAGCCCATTAACCCAAATACCAAATTTCTTACGTCCCCAAATGGCCGAATATGTTTAACCTGAATTAGAAAACTATAAGATGCATTCATTTTTATTTCTAATGGCATTGTTTTGTTTTAACAATGATGATGTATTTTATTATGTGATCCGACCCAATACGAAATTCTGACACTGGATAGTTAGAAACCCGAGCACCAGAAAATACTAACCCATAGAAAAACTATGGGGCTCCCTTACATAGAGGTGCACAAAAAACTCGAACCCGAAACCGGACCCGAAATAAAAACCCGGAACCGATTTTAATAATATCCGGATTTTTAATACCCGAACCCGTACCCGACCCTACCCGTAAGGTACGAATAGGGTATGCATTTTGGCACTAAAACCCAAACCCGAACCGATTTGTACCCGGTAATACCCGAAAACCCGAACCGGTTCTATACCCGGAACCGGGTTTTTCCAATACCCGAAACCGGGTATTTCAAATACCCGATGTATACCCGAAAAATACCTTAAAAATACTCGAAAACACCCCTAAAAAGTGCAAACTTTTAAAAAATCCAATCTATACCCGAAAAATACCAGCAAAAAACCCGAAAAAAACCCGTAAATAGGTTTTTTCAATACCCGATAATAGGGTATTCAAATACTCGGTTTTAGAATATCCGGTTCTATACCCGACCCGAACCTGATGAATAGGATATGGTTTTTAGAGACAATACCCGACCTGAACCCGACCCGATTATTACCAATACACGGCCATACCCGTACCCGGTCATACCCGAACCCGATTTCATACCCGAACCCGGGTATTTAAAAAGCCCGATTTGTGCACCTCTACCCTTACATAGTCAATTTTTTGTAGAGTAAATTACATTTTTTATCCAGAAAAAAAAAGTTATAGAATGATCACTCAATTATAAAGGCAAATGTAAGCATAGTATTTTATGTTTCTTGTTTTCATTTTATACAACAATATGTAATAAATAAAAGCTTGCAATTGAAAAATTAAAGGAATAACATATCTAGTGTATTTTAATTTTTAATAGGTTCCACAATCCACAATCACATGTTCCAACCAGAGGTGCAAATCATAACCGATTACGGTTAGTAATTGACATTTGAAAACCGGTTAACCGGTACTTGCGCCCAGTCCCAACCCATTTGATTCCAAATTCCAAGTCCAACATCGAGTTTGGGGGCATGTGGCTCGGTGGCTGATAACATACCAATCTAATCTCATGTGTTTGGGCTTGAATCAATAAAATATGAATCATCAACTATATGTGTGTGTGGGCCTCAATGAACTTGACGTCATGAGTTCTTTTTGCCCATTCTTTACTTTTTTCTATTTTTTTTTATCTAAGAAACTTGAATTCCAGACCTTTAAATTCTTTAGTGTTTCGCACGGTTTGTCCTTGCTAAGGGGCTACCAACCTCATTGAGTTATCCATATTTCCTTGTTTCCTTAAGAATTAAGATTGTTTATCTATTAAACTATTATTAAAATAAATATCTCAAGTTTAAAAATGTATTCTTTAATCCTTAATTGAGTTATTCATGTTTTACATATTTTGCTAAGAAAGTTTAAAGGTGTATTTACAACTATTATTTGTAACCGGAATTGTTGATGTCATTATGTCTAAACAAATCAATTATACAAGGCAAGTCCATTTGTTTCTTTCCCAGGGTAAGTATTAGTGTGGAGTGGACAGAGTCGTGAAAGATGGAAACGATACCACCCGCTACACCACTCCAATAGGTTCGGTGCCTCCAAGTCGCTCATCTTCTACAATCCACTCTTCCGATTCATTTCTTTAATTTTGACTACAATTTGACCATTTGTTATCTGTTATAATTAAGGCTTGGGATTATAAGGTCCCGGGTTCAAAACCTGACATAGGTTTTCTAATTAATGGTGTTTCTAGGTGACTCAGAGCTTGACCATCAAAATCTGTATGAACGATTAACATCTCATCTTAGGAAGACTCATTTGGGTATTAATGATACTTCCAGACGCAAAAAAATTACTATTATGTTACACCCCAAAGTTTACCCCAACACAAATGACAAAAACACATCATGATCTCTTGTCGTCCATCCCCAATACACACGGCAATTACTTTCTCACATCAATCATTAAAAAATTACTATTATGTTACACCCCAAAGTTTACCCCACCACAAATGACAAAAACACATCATAATCTCTTGTCGTCCATCCCCAATACACACGGCAATTACTTTCTCACATCAATCATTAGAAAACCTTTAATGCTGAATTGAATCCTTCCAACTAGATTTATAATCTACTACTCCTACAACCAACTTCAACTATAATCAAATAAACAACTCCATTATTAAACAAAATAAGTTGAACCTTAGGAGCTCCATATTTAAGGATTTAAATCATTTAATCTTTAAGTTTAACAAAGAGCCAAGATAATTCAAACAATTTATCGGGTAGCGTTATAATGCCTATGAAAAGCAAGAAACGGCAAATTTTTCAATGGCATAAACACGAGATCAGGTGCTGGTGGAAGAGATAAAAATATTAACTTTTCTTTGGTGGGTTGAAGGGCGTAAAATTTTGGTGTCAACTGGGAAAATTGGTGTAAATTTGATATCACAAACATGTAAGTTACTTGTATATTGTTGTTTTTGATGATTAGCGATTTTTTATCTCTTGTTTTAATATGAAAACGTCCTTCAAAAAAATGAGAGAAAAAAATAGTATATTTTAAAAGTTTTATTTTTTATAAAATTTACTTGATACGTCATACATGTGATTGTGTCTATTTTAAAATTGTATAAAAGTGTGTGCTATCATATTTTCACGTGTTAGGATATTTTAAAAAAATATATTTTTGTTATGAAAAGGAGTTTGATTTTAATTTACATTTATAAGAATAGAAACCTAGGTTTTAAAAATAACATCATATTACTATTCTTATTCTTTTTTTACGTTCACCTTTATTGTTAAGTACACATGTGATAAGCCATAATTTCAAACTTAATCATAACTTTTTATAAATTACTCATATTGTCTAAAATATTTTCTCATTTGTCTTTCTTTTAGTCTATGTAATGGTCTAGTGGATGCCTATCAAGTATCAACTTCTTTTATTGTGTGTAAAATTATCATAAAAACAATTAAATAACCCAAAAGGATGTTTGAACAGTTTGGGTTGCGGGTGTAAAAGAACCGAGTTGAGGTTGAGGTTGACTATGCAGTTTATGCTTGAGTTCATCTTGCTTCAAGCTATTTGTGTAATTCTCAAGCTTGACTCGTTAGTTGTTTTCCTCAAGCTCGGGCTCGTTCATTTTATAATTGTTAATTAGTGTATATGCATACATTTTGAGAAGACCTTAACGAGCCTTAGCTCGCTCAAGCCCGTGTGTAGCTACTAGTACTCTAAAAAAGCCAAAACTCTACTCAAGCTCGGTTGTGGAGCGTGAAATTACTCAATAAGCCTAAACAATCTTCTCATACAAAGACTCGAACTCAGGCTTCATAACTAAAAAAGTTTTTTTACGGTTTGGGTTCATCTTTTTCGGTACGATCTCAAGCAGCTCGCAACGACTTTAATTAGTGAACATTTTGGATTTAACGTAAAGTTTTAATTACCATAAGAATCATCTGTGTAATTTACTCTAAAACAGATATAAAAAAAACTATATATTGATACAAGAAGTGACTATTGTGTCTTCATTTAATAATGGATGGCTAGTAGATGTATTTACATATTGTCAAATCAACATAATCATAATAAATAATTAAAAAGTGAAACAGGTGTAGAAGGGGGTTGGGTTATGGGTCATCTAGCATATGAACCATGACTCACAGCCTCAAAGGTATTGTCAAGCCACCATTATTATTTTTGTTGGGTCATCTAATGACTGACGTTTGTTTTATTACTATATTGTGTAATTATGTGATGAAATTTCTCGACCGAATCGTCGAATCGACTCGAAAATTTTATGTCCGATGATCTGATCCTATGAAATTGGAACATTTAAAAACAGTAAACCCGCTTGATCCGAACTTTTAGGTCGGACACACTTTTGTAATGTGTTTGATGCATATGTTTAATACTCGGTCATTTATAATAGTGTGGCAAGACATGATAATATTACATATTATAATTCTCATATTATAATGAAAAATAAGAGTTTATTACATGTCGATATAAATCTATCTGTGATATTTTATAGAAGCTCACTAAGGTTGTGTTTGTTTTTGCTTATAATGTCTGCAAGGAGCCTATGGGGGTGTTTGGGTTTCCTTATTTTTACCTCCTTATAGCTTATTCACTTTTATTCATTCAAATAGTGTTTGGGTAATACAACTTATTAAACTTTTAAAGAAGCAAGGAGTTTTCATAAGTTAGGATTTTGTAACTTATGGAAAACTCTTTATTTAAGGTATAAGGAGGTGTAAATAAGGAATCCCAAATATGCCCTATGTCTGCGGACGCGCAGAAATAAGCTCTTGAAAGCTATATGTTTAAAAAAAAAGATCTAAAAAGTGCTTTTATTGTCTTAAAAAATAAGCTTTTTTCACCATCTTCATACATCTTCACACTTCTTAACATCATACCAAGTACCAACACCCAATGTCCAACACCACCACCACCCACCGTCCGCCACCACCACCACCACCACCACCCACCGTCCGCCGCCACCACCACCCACCACCACCTTCCGCCGCCACCACCACCGTCCACCACCACCACCGTCCACCACCATCGTTAACCACCAACCACCACCACCACCCCCGTCGGCCACAACTACCGTCCACCACCACCACCCACCACCACCACCCACCATTCGTCACCACCACCACCCGCCACAACCATCCACCATAGTCCACCACCCACCACCATCTTTCATCACCACCACCACCCATTGTCGGCCACCATCACCACCCACCACCCACCACCACAACCGTCCATCACCACCACCCACCGTTCACCGCCTACCACAATCGTCTACCACCACCCACTTCCATAGTTCGTACACCACTATCAATTATTTTAGCAGTCTACAAACGTTAAATGACTTTTATCTACTGTAATATATATGATATGTAACTAATTTTCAGCTTATGCAGACGATTTCCAGTTCTATAAAACAAACAATATTATATTTTCATATTGCAGATCTTCAGACCACATCTTCAGTTGCAGACATTAAATCAGATGAAATCAGATTGCAAACAATTTTTGTCTTAAAAACAAACAGCACCTAAATGTGTCGTAAAGTAATAATGTTATGGGCCATTGGTATAATAACCAACTAACTTTGTGGCTCAATAAGTTTAATAAATTAAACCTCAAGGGGTCAAATATGTCATTTTTAAAACTTATTAATACTGGAAATAAAGAGGTGTCTAATCGCAGATAGCACTGGTGACGACCGACCACCAATTCCAGAGGAAACCTACCGTCTGAAGATCCACTATAGCAAAGCCCATGGCTCATGCATGATTTTATCATGAACGAGACTTAACCCAATACCTCATCAAAGAAATCATCAAAAACTTAAAAAATTGAAGGTGGAAAATAACTTTTTTACTTGTACATGATAAGTTGTATCAAGACATGACAATATCACATGCTTTTTATTTTTTAATTGTGAGTTTGTAGTCATTAGTATGAGTTAATTCAGGAAAATATGGTAGACAAAAATGCATAAGGGTGGTGGGAGTGCCAAAAGATGAAGAATATATATTGCTTGCCACTTCAACAAATTAAAAATTTTCCATTCAAGAGCTTTGAAGTGTAGAGCCTGGCGGAAAGGAATCATAAAGAGAAAACAGAAGATTTTGGGGAAGATGGATGCGGGAGGACTAGAACAGTGGAACATCGCCCCTCCTATACGGTCCCGAGCACAAATTCATCTTGAAAGATACACTGTTTAGCCTAAGAAATATGAGAAATAAAATGAAAGCCACTTAAGAGTTTAATATCATATATAATATAAAAAAATTGTTATTTTGTACATGATTATAATAAAAATTAAATAGGTCAATATACAAACTAATCTTTATATTATTCATTATATCATTAGTAACATTATTGTGAAGTAAATTTAAAATAAAAGACGTCAATATTAAAATATGAAAAATAGGATATATCACTAAAAACTAACTTACAAGTAGATAACTAAAAAAATGATATAATATCAGTATTTCTTATTTCTAACACGTTATTAAGTCTAAGCTTAATGAATTATTCTTCAATATTGCACCACAACCGTTTTTACTATTTCGTTGATTAAAAGGATTTAAAACCCAACAATCAAAATCAAATATAGTTTTCCATAGACCAAGAAACTTTACATATATTATTTATTAATTAGTATTTAATGAGCATTAAAACATCACTTAATTGACTTAAGCTTTGGTTGATAAAGTGGGTCCAAATCAATAGTTTGGACTTTCAACTTTTATTGCTAAGATAAGTATTAAATATTTGAAATTGAAATTCTGGTCCTAATTTTATTTTATTTTATTCTACTCGTATTAAATGTGAGTACAATTGTGGAATACGTGTGAGATAATTCATGATTTTAGCCAAAAGAGAGAAAAACAAATATTACTATATTACGGTTTTCATTAGTGAAGATTCTTTTTAGATTGTAGGAGCCTTCATGGTGAAAGCTCTCTACGAATGTCTCATTGACCACTAGGCACTGGTGATTTCACAATCAAACCAAACACAAACTGGTTCGATTAAGTCTCTTTGATCGTATGTTGTTTGAACTGACCGGTTACCAATTAAATTGGTGAACTGGACCAGCTGATCACACATATTTACATTTTATTTTTTTGAAGATCTTATATAAAGATAGATCGTTCATCTAGTTTTCTAATCTTCATACTATAAATATTTATGTCTTAATACTTACTAAATTGTAAATCATATAAATTTTATTGTTTTTATATATTTGTTTTGTATTAGGTACAAATATAATTTTTTTTGTTATTATATTATTTATGAAGTCATCTGGTTTTTAAATATGATTCTATCGGTCTATTATGGACCAGTAAGGCCACCCATACATTATAGCCACAAATAATCCACCGTTTGCTCTACTTGTTACGTCTACAAGCTCGTCTCTCTTCCACTAAGCATCAAAGAATCTTAAAAAAATGTAGATCTTTAAGTGTTGCTTGGTATTGATATAAAAAATCACAATAAATATTGAAAATACGGTTGGAAATTAATTAATGTGAAGATCTCATGGGGACTTCAACAAATATACTAATATAGTATAAATCTTTTAAATAATATTTAAATAACACGTAATATGTAAATACACGTTGAAGAGGTAGGTCCCAGCAGAGACCAGTTGGTCCCGCAAGACTCACCTTGAACAGGGTTGTCTGCGCAAAGGCCATCTGCTCCCGCAGGACCCACCATGCTCATAGAATCTTACGCGCAGTACGCAAGCTGTACACGCAGGGAAAGCCTCCCATGGTGAAGTACCCCGCCTGTTCCCGCAGTTGCGGATACAAGCCATCAGGGAAGGCTACCCGCAGACAGCAAGGCTACACGTACAAGATTAGCTACTTCAGCAGTCACGTGAAGGCATGAGCAAGGCAGGAACAATCCCGCCCAAATGAGCCAGTCTGATTCTGAAAGATCTTTTGTACCATACCTACCAAGGTATGGATAGGACAGACGATCTGACCAGAACAGCCCATGAGCCAATCACAGGGTGACAGCTCACCGACAACAGTGCGAGGAGGAGCACCCTCTAGTACTGTTTGTCACTATTAGCCGCTGCCTACTCACCAACTCTCACTGTGGAGCAGGCGCAGCCTACAGTTGGTGGAATAGTATTACTGTTGGCCGTAACCTATTCACCAACCAGCATGGCCTGCGTACAATCCACAGTCAGTAGGACGTGCATGGTCTACAGTTGGTGGAATAGTGCAGCCGACTTTATTACTGTTGGCTGTAACCTACCCACCAACCAGTATGGCCTGTGCGTAATCCACTGTTGGTTGAACAGGAATACTATTCAGCCGGCTGTACCTTCTAGAAAACCTACCTTCGGCTATAAATACTCCAATATCTTGGAATGGTAAGATCATCTACTATCTCGTATAACTTACTTGATAATTGCTCTAATAGTATTCATATACTTTTATATTCAAAGAGCAATATAGACTGATTCTCACGCCGGAGGGTGGTCACAAGGAGGAACCCCCCCCTTCTCAGTGACGAGCTTACGGTGTCTGTTTTGCAGGTTCCCTAAAGTACAACTTACTCTGCTGGACCTAACCTTCGTGGGAAACATTATCTAGCCCCCAGATTATCCATAATCTGCCCGGGGTCCCTTAGTGTTTCTTCATTGGCGCCATCCGTGCATAAGGCTAGAACTACATCTTTCTCCAGTTTTTCAAAACTTCCAAGATGACTAGAGAAATTCCGGTAACCACAACCCCAGCCACTGGGGTAAACACCGGCAACACAATATTTACAAACACTACCCCAGCCACCCAAGCTGGGGCAAGTGAAATACATTTTACGAACACTACCCCAGTCACTCATGTAGGGGCAAGTGGAGTAAATATTCCACTGGGATTTACTGATGCCCAGCTGGAAAAACGACCTCGAGCCCCTCGCCAAACACTTGATCAAGTGAAGGCATGGGCCGAGGCACGTCAAAGAGAATTTCAGGCTGAGTTGGACGAACGCTTGCGTTCAGTCCAACAAGCTGAGGAATTCGGTAGTACTCGTCAGCACCTCAACATGAGTAGTGAGTACGAGTACTCAGACGGCGAGGGGGAAGACTCCGACACCGATGCGAACCCTCGCCATAGGGCGAAAGGGAAGCGTAAGGAAACGGATCCCCAGCCAAAAAGGAATTTTGGGGAAGCATTCCAACCAGTCACAGAAAAAAGCGAGCGTGACTTCTCCAAGGCCTTTAGACCTACTGCTACAAACGCAGGAAGGTCAAAATTTGCAAGGGACATTGCAGAAGCAATCGCCCCGAGGAGTGCTAAACAAATGTCCAACATTGGCACATACGATGGTCTATCCGACCCAGATGACCATCTGAACAGGTTCATTGCGGGGGCAACCGTCAGTAACTGGACGGAACCCACGTGGTGCTACATGTTCCAGATGACTCTGGTAGGAGCAGCCAGAGCATGGTTCGACCGTTTACCGGTCCACCACATTTATGACTGGGCAGACTTCCAGAACAAGTTCAGTCAACAGTTTAGTCAACAGAGGAAGCACACTGAGGAGCAGTGGACGATCCTCAACTGTGTCAGAGAAGAGGATGAATCCTTACTGGACTTCATCACCCGCTTCAACTCCAAGAAGGTGAGTCTGGGCAACATCAGTGAAGACCTCGTTCGCAGCCGCTTTCATTCAGGGCGCTGAATACCCAGAACTCATCCGCACTCTGACGGGTAAAGACGGCATGCCATCCACGTGGGATGCCATAATGACGGCAGCCAAGCGCTTTGCCGAAACAGAGAAACAGCTGGGAAGAGATCTCCCCCACAATACAAACCTCTACACGCAGAGGACAAGGGAGAACAATGTGAGAACCGCCCGGCTAAACAAAAAGAGGCGGCAAGGTATTTGGCAGTCAAGGATAAACTTTGACACCCCCTCAAGCTCTCACCCTCTGGTTGGCGGAAGGGACAAAACGCACCCTTCGAACCGGAAAAACCGTTGGACGCCACTCACCAAGAGCGTCACGGAGATATTTGCCACGGAAAAACTGCCATGGCCAAAAGCCCCAGTGATCCGACAGAAACCCAATGCGGATCAAAGCAAGTCTTGTGACTTCCATGGGACAAAGGGCCATAGCACTGAGGAGTGCACATCCTTGAGGGACATCGTCGAGACATTCGTCAAGGATGGGAGGCTCGCACACCTCGTGGCATCTATCAAGAAGGGAGGAAGGAACGACAACAGGTACAGGGGTAACGGACGGAAGCCCGTCGACATTAGCATCAACATGGTCCATGGTAAGGTCAGAGGAAGAAAGAGACCAATGACCGAACCATGCGCATGGAAGGAAGCAGAAGTGCGCTTCCCGCGAGTGCCGGGAGGCCCAAACAAAGAAGGCCCCATTGTCATTAAAAGCCAGCTGGGGCACTACATCACCTCCCGCACCCTCGTTGACAATGGCGCATCGTCGACAGTGATGTACAGGCAGTTCTTCGACAAGCTCGATGATGAAGACAAGGAACGCCTGGAGACGGTCTATGCTTCAATGGAAGGGTTTGACGGCAGCATGAACACTCCCTTGGGCATCCTATCTTTCCCCGTCACTCTCACCGATGGGAATTATTCACGCACGGAGGATGTGGATTTTGTTGTGATGAAAAAACCACATCATACGTATGACATCCTATTCGGGAGAGACGGGATGGCAAGATTCAACGCTGTGGTATCCTCAGTCCACGGCATGATGGGATGGCCAACAACTGAAGGCGTAGCGATGATCACGGGCATTCCCCAGGTATGCATCGCATCTGTCTCCTCTAAACCCAAACCGAAGATGGCCAAACAAACCATCACTGAGCCTGAACAGTGGGCATTCAACGGGAAATATCCCGATCAGGCCGTTACCATTGGCCCGACAATTGTTGATCCAACACGCACCTTACTCAAGCGCTTACTGCAGCGAAACGCAGACATCTTCGCGTGGACACCAGCCGACATGACTGGTGTACCCCGGGGAAAGGCAGAGCATAAGCTCAAATGCGATCCGGCCGTAACGCCGATCGTACAAAAGCGCAGAGTAATGGGGCCCGAGCAAACCAACGCGTGCAGAACCCAAGTCAAGGAACTCCTTGATGCGGGCATCGTGCGCGTTAGCAAATATCAAACATGGGTTGCAAATCCCGTAATGGTACCGAAGAATAACAAACAATGGCGCATGTGCATAGATTTCAAAGATTTGAATAAAGCATGCCCCAAAGATTGTTATCCGTTGCCAGAAATTGATCTCAAGGTGGATTCGGTGGCACCATTTCGCCTTAAATGCTTCTTGGATGCGTATAAGGGGTACCATCAAATCCACATGGCTGTGGATGACCAGGACAAAACCGCCTTTCGGACGCCCGATGGCACATTTTGTTATAAAATGATGCCGTTCGGACTTAAGAACGCGGGGTCCACGTACCAACGACTAATGGACAAAGAGTTTCACGCCCAAATTGGGAGAAACTTGGAAGTCTATATGGATGATTTGGTCATCAAAAGCCCCGAGCCAGAGACGATGTTGAAAGACATTGAGGAAACTTTCAACACGCTCAGAAAGATAAACATGAAGCTCAACCCGAGCAAGTGTTCATTTGGGGTGGAAGAAGGGAAGTTCTTAGGGGTCATTATTACTAAAGATGGCTTCAGAGCGAACCCTGAAAAGGTCGAAGCCATTGTCAAAATGGAATCACCTACCACCATAAAACAGGCTCAAACACTTAATGGACGACTAGTCGCGCTTAACCGCTTTTTGGCAAACCATGCGGATAGGTCGTTCCCTTTTGTGTCAACACTAAGAAATTGTTTAAAGAAAACGCACTTCCGCTGGACACCAGAAGCGGAAGCAGCTTTCCAGGAGATTCGATCACGCCTGATCGAACTCCCAACACTCACAGCACCACAAGCGGGAGAGGAGTTAATCCTATACCTCTCCGCAACAGATAGAGCAACCGGGGCAGTCCTGCTTGTAGAACGAAAAGGCATCCAGATGCCAATCTATTATGTTAGCCGCGTGCTGGCAGACGCGGAAACCCGGTACTCTACCCTGGAAAAACTGGTCTTGGCACTTATACACGCTTCACGCAGGTTGAGACGATATTTCCAGGGTCACCCAATCACTATTCTCACCAACTTCAAACTCTCAAATGTTCTAGGCAAACCCGAGTTATCGGGACGCCTAGCCAAATGGGCAATTGAATTGGGAGAATATGCGATTCAATACAAGCCGAGACCAGCCATTAAAGGCCAGGTCCTGGCTGATTTTATTGCTGAAGTCCCCGCTGCGCGGGAGAAAGAGTGCCAGGAGGAGGTTCAACCCTCCCCAGCACACGAAATCGATGAGGTCTGGCGACTCTATACTGATGGAGCAGCTAGTAACGAGGGTTCAGGCGCAGGGTTAAAATTAACAAACCCAGCAGGCCAGGAATATACTTATGCTATTCGGCTGGATTTCCCAAGTACGAATAACGAAGCTGAATATGAAGCATTCCTGGCCGGATTGAGGATTGCGCGTAAAATGGGTGTAAAAAATTTGGAAGCCCATGTAGATTCCATGCTAGTGGCAAACCAAATAAACGGGACGTACACGGCTGTAAATGACACAATGGCCCTGTACCTTGCCCAGGCCAAAGCCATCATGCGCGATTTTAATGATTGTAAAGTGATACATGTCAAGCGCAGCGAAAACAAATCTGCGGATGCGTTAAGCAAGCTTGCATCACTGGCCTTCACCCACTTGGGTAAGGATATCCGCGTGGAACTCCTCGAAACACCATCAGTCCCGCACAAGGAAATTTGTGTCATCCAAACCGGTACAGAAACATGGATGACCCCAATAATAAAATACCTTGAAGCAGGAACGTTACCAGAGTCGAAGTCACAGGCAAGAAAACTACGCTGTAAAGCACTGAATTATCAGCTGGTCAATGACACCCTTTACAGACGTAACTTTCTTGGCCCATTGTTAAGATGCGTGGACAACCAGGATGCTGACTACCTCCTAAGGGAGGTTCACGAAGGCATCTGTGGAGTACACGCAGGCCCCCGCGCTGTGGTAGCCAAACTAAACAACGCGGGATACTTCTGGCCGGGTATGCATATGGACGCGTTGGCATACATCAGAAAATGCAGATCTTGTCAGCTTTACGCACCCAACACGCATCGCCCGAAAAATGAACTTGTTCCTGTCACTTCCTCATGGCCATTTCAGAAGTGGGCCATTGACGTGACAGGCCCATTTCCAACAGCAGCTGGGAATGTTCAGTTCCTAGTGGTGGCCATTGACTACTTCACCAAATGGATAGAAGCGAAACCTTTAGCCCAAACAACCGCAAAGCATATCAAAAAATTTATTTGGGAATTTATTATTTGCCGTTTTGGACTTCCACAGAATTTGGTAAGCGACAATGGCACCAACTTTGCTGACAAGAAGTTACAGCAGTGGCTGAAAGAACTTCAAATCACCCACACCTTTACCTCAGTGGCACACCCGCAAGGTAACGGTGAGGTAGAAAGAGCAAACAAGAGCATCGTCGAAGGCATCAAGAAAAGACTCTTGGAACACAGATCCGGCTGGGTGGACGAGCTTCCGCACGTCCTTTGGGCAAACAGAACGCTGAAGAAGACCAGTACGGGAGAAACCCCGTTCAGTCTCACTTATGGCACTGAAGCCATGATCCCAGTCGAAATCGGTTTACCCTCACCAAGGGTCTTAATCCAACCAGAAGACAATGATGCGGAAAGACGGTTAGACCTTATGCTAACCGAAGAGCGCAGAGACTTAGCCGCCGTGCGTGAAGAAAACTACAAACGACAAATGCAAAAGTACTACAACACGCGGGTAAAACTCTGCAACTTCAAGGAAGGAGACTACATACTGCGTAACAACGAGGCTTCGAACCAACAACGCCCAGGAAAGTTGGCCCCGATTTGGGAAGGGCCATACATCATCAAAGAAGTTCTGGGAAAGGGCGCGTACCGGCTCGAAAGGCTCGATGGCACTCCCATCCCTAGAACATGGAATGGAGCTCAATTACGCAAATGTTATATGTAGATCAATTCCAACTTGTAAAGAAAAGGCCTAGAGCCACTTCTAATGGAAATGATTCTCCTTTCACGATGTATTGATAGCTTGTAACCTATGAACTTCCCTTACGGGAAGAAGTAGTTGCGTGTGGAAGGCGGCAATACCCGCATAAACACAACGCCAAAATGTTAAAAAAGTTCCTAAGGAAAACCTACACGCAGGTCAGATGTAGGTAAAGTTTAGCCATCCTTGGAAGTGCAAGTGACGGTCTTACCCGCACAATCACGAACAAGGAAGCCAAACTTACCGTCTACCACGTTATAAGGTTAACTTATGAACACTTAAAGAAAGGACAAGAAAAACCTACACGCAGGTCAGATATAGGTCTAAAGTTAAAGCCATCCTAGTAAGTGCAAGTGACGGTTACACCCGCACAATCACGAAAGAGGGAGCGAAAACTTTAGTCCATTATCAACCACGTTCAAAGGTTTAACTTAATGCCTTAGAAATTTTAAAAAACCTACACGCAGGTCAGATAAAGGGTAAAGATTAGCCATCCTACCAAGTGCAAGTGACGGTTTTACCCGCACAATCACGAAGGAGGAGGCGAAACTTTAACCCATTATCAACCACGTTCAAAGGTTCTTATTCTAAGCACTTGGGAAATTGCTAATTTAAACTAAGTATGCAAGTCATAAGTTTATAAAGCAAAGAACCCAAGGAAATAACAATCTTATACGCAAAGAGATTAATATTTCACAATCAATTACAAGAAGGGCTGGGTAACTACCCGCCTAAAAGAAATCTATACAAAGCTAAGTCTATCCTAGCAGCGGGAAGGGATCTTCAGGATCAGGCTTCAGGGCCACCTCCGCTTGGGCCAGCACCATCAGAGCGCGGCTGCCCAAGGAAAGCCTTAAGGATGTTTAGCCCATCATCAGCAGCAGCGACTTCATTCACCTTCTCCACCACTGGATGCGGGAAGGCAGCATACTGATTCACAGCTTGGTCATAAGCAGCTTCAGTATTAACGTTGAATAAAGGGAAGTTGGAGGGCGGAAAGCCTCTCTCAGCAAACCCTAGACCAAGCAGGAAGCCAGTCTTCTGCCCATCCTCATGAGAAGCGTTGAGGGCTGCGCTCATTGCATCGTCGTAAGAGGTCTCTGAGAGGACCTGACGCACAACCTACAAAAGAATACTTAGAACATTTTCTAATTACGAGCAGAAAGCGTAAAGAAAAAGAGGATACCTGAGGCAACGCTTCTCGAAGCAACCATTGGAGGGTAGCTTGACTTTCTTTACAAGCACGTTCGGCTCCGCTTTTATCAAGGTTGGCAAGTTGAACTTCCTTGGCGGCAGCTTCTTCGACGCTTTTGAGTTTCCTTTCAGTACGGTCAAGCACCCCCCTCTGGTCAAGGATCTCCTGCAGCTTCTTGGCATCTTCCATTGCCAAGGCGTCATGAGCATGCTGAAGAGCCTTTAATTTGCATTTAAGCTGCTCATTCTCTTCGCGAAGTGGCTCAGCAACAGCTTCAGCCTTGGCAGCCCTCTCAGTTGAGTTTCGCGCAGTCTCCTTGGCCAGCCGAAGCTGTTCATTCACAGCTTGGGCAGCCTTGGAGCGGGCCTCGAGTCGCGCCTGGACTTCAACCTCAAGGGCCTTGAATGCCTTCTCCTTCTCGGCTGCGGCAGCGGCCAACTGCCGGTTCTCCTCCCGAAGAGCCCGCGCTTCAGATATATCTTTGGCGCGAGCTGCTTTTAACTTGTCGTTTTCACGACAAAGCAGCTCGACGCGGGGCTGCGTTCGGGCCTGGAGAACCCGAAGCTCATTGGTTAGCCTACCCTCTTGGTAGCTAGCCATGGCTTCCCCCAACGCACCATGAGGAGCAGCGTGGCGAGCCCAGTCCACGCACTCCACAGGGGTGCGAAGGGTTGTTCCTCGGCGTATGTTCCATCTTGGAACATACACTTCATTGGAATCCGACACTGCAAAAGAAACAAAGGCAGTTAGGAAAAGATGATAAAAATATGTAAAGGAAAAAGAACCCTACGTACCTGTAGGGTCAATAACAGGCCGATAGCCGCCAAACCCATCACCTGAACCTAAAGGAAATCCATCCAACAGGTCAGGCAGACGGGAAGGTGGCATAGATCGGCGGGAAGCCTGGCGCATACCTGAAGGTCCGGCCGTCGGTGCCGGTGGCGCAGGTATAGTGGCAGCCGCTGTGGTAGCCATGGTTGGCGCCACCTCCTCAGCAACAGTAACCGCCGGCTCTGTGAAAGATGCTGTAAAAATTGCACTCACGGCCGGCGGAGACACCTTCTCAGCTGGAACAGCCTCAGGAAGGCTAGAACCAGCGGAAGCAGGCGTAGACGCCTGGGTCGATGCCTCGGGAAGGCTGACCGAGCCTACCGTCATTGGCGGGGGAATACTTGCTCCAACTCCACCCTGGAATGCGTCAACATCCACACCTACATAAGCAAAAGTGTTAGAAAAATTTATTTTAAACAACAAATCTAGACAAGAATTATGGGGGCACTTACGGGGTTTCTTGAGCTTGAACGCACGGACGAGCGGGGGCGAACCCGATGGAGCCGGCCTCTTGACACCGGTAACCGTCGTTGCCGCTGCCTCCTCGGAGGTGACACCTGCAGCCTCCGGAGCGGTGGTCTCTTCACCACCGGGCTTCCCCGCCACCTCTGCATTATCTGACTCCGAGTCAGATAGGACTACCGGGTCGGCCGTAGAGGCCACCTTCTCCTTGCCCTTCGCGACGGCAGCCTTTCTCTTCCGCACCAGTGGAGGACCTTCTGCGGATTCCTCAGAAGAAGAAATGTCATGAACTCCAGCAGCAGGCACAGCTTTGAGAGGTTCAGGGTAGAAGATAGGCTTACCTGGCCGTCGGTGGCTCAGGATCTCTTGGCCTGGCGGGTAAACCTCCACGAACCGACCCGCAGTCTGCTCGAGGATGGGCAACTCGTTCTCGTCCAGAGCACGAGTACCCATCCGCGCAGGACCATCTTCCTCCCGCGGATTCAGGAGCGACTGAAGATCGTTACCCTCTGAAATCAACAAGAAAGTTAGAAAAAATCGTAGTCAGCAAAAAAGAAACAAGACATACCATAAGGGGTAGAGTTCGAACCATATTCAAGGACGATCGGAACCTTATCCGCATTCGCCGCCTTCCACACCCGGCTCATCCCCAGCATCACCATCGCCGACTCCGGAAAACGGAAAACCGGGGACTGGACCCGGGATATCTTCGAAAACCATTCCGCCTCCTCGTAGTTAAGGGCGGGAAGGTTCGGAAGCGCCTGGCCATTCTTAAACTTCATGGCGATGGGGACGGCGCGAGCGGATATGAAGAAGAACTCTCTTCTCCATGAGCGAAGACTCCGCTCGGTGGTACAAATCTTTAAACCCTTTATACGGGTTGTAAGAGTGTACCACCCCTGGATGCACCTCCAAGTGTAGAAGGTCATCAGACGGTCAACAAAGGGCTCAAGGCCCAGTATCCGGCACACCCACTCAAAGTGCCGGACCTTGGCAATGGCCATGGGGTGCACCTCTGTCAGGTGCACACCGTGCCTCTCCAGGACACGGTACACAAACTTTGTCAACGGAAACCTAAGGTTTCCGTAGACAAAGAATGCAGCATAAACCCCGATCTTGCCACTAGGGGCATCGTACACAGTATGGTGGGGTTCAGGAAACTCAGGCTCGAGAGACTCGAGCATGAACTTCCTGACGATATACTGGTACAGATCGACAGGAAGAGAACACTGGCACTCGCCAGCAGTCTTCTGATCATCAGTATCATGAGAAGACATGGTGGAAAGAAGAAAGTGATTTCGGGAAAATGCTTGCCTGAAAAGGGGAGTATTTGCCGGAAATCACTAAGAAGAAGAAGAAAGGTGAAGGTGTGAATTACAGATAACTCTCTCCCCCTTTATATAGTAATCGCAATTAATGCGGTGAATTTAATGCGGAGGAGAGAGAAATCAAAGGTGCAATGAAACTATGACACGTGGCAAAAAGCAGGCTGGCAACAGCTGTTGAAAGGACGTGTGCCAGTAAAATCACGCCCACGCGCCTGAAAAAACGACTGGAATGACCATGTTCTGTCACGTCACCATAACTTCCTGCACGTCCTGACACAGTCAGAAGAAACTGTCGCACGACGTTTCAGAGGTTTGGACTGTTCTTATCTTTTCACCAACTCTTCGAATTTCAAAATTCAAAATTCGAAAATATTAAAAAGTAAGCGGGAAAATATCCCTTACCCCTTGGCAAACAAGTAACCGTAAGACGGCTGCGGGTACAGTGTTAAGGCAAAACCCTTCACATACCTAGCACCCGCAGGGAATTGAAGCCAAGAAAACCTTGGTAAACAAGTAACCGTAAGACGGCTGCGGGTACAGTGTTAAGGCAGAACCCTTCACATACCTAGCACCCGCAGGGAATTGAAGCCAAGTACCCCGGCAACCAAGTAACTATAAGACGGGTGCGGGTACAGTGTAAAGGCAAAACCCTTCACATACCTAGCACCCGCAGGGAATTGACGCCAGGAATACCTTGGAAGTAAAGTAACCGTAAGACGAGCGCAGGTACAGTGTTAAGGCAAAACCCTTCACATACCTAGCGCTCCGCTGGGAATTGAAACCAAGAAGGATCTTCTGGGCAATGCTTGCGGAAACGGAAGTAACATCCCCGCATAGCGGGAACGTCGAGAACTACGTTGTTTGAAGCTCCAAGATGGAATTGGTGGTCTTAACATAATTGATCACTATGTTCAAAACTACCAAAACCTCATGGAAAATACATACAACTGGGACTCAACGCTCCTGACTTGCGAGGAGGTTACAGACCTACCCGCATCATACCCAGAGACCAAGCAGGAAACTCGGGCATTTCTGCAAGTGACAAGGACTTCCCATGGAAAACCTTACAAAACCCTTTTCAAAACCCTTTGCTTAAGTCCAAAAGTTCACCTCACTTTATTAAACACGCATGAGAAGAACATTGGACTGGGGGGACTTGAAGAGGTAGGTCCCAGCAGAGACCAGTTGGTCCCGCAAGACTCACCTTGAACAGGGTTGTCTGCGCAAAGGCCATCTGCTCCCGCAGGACCCACCATGCTCATAGAATCTTACGCGCAGTACGCAAGCTGTACACGCAGGGAAAGCCTCCCAATGGTGAAGTACCCCGCCTGTTCCCGCAGTTGCGGATACAAGCCATCAGGGAAGGCTACCCGCAGACAGCAAGGCTACACGTACAAGATTAGCTACTTCAGCAGTCACGTGAAGGCATGAGCAAGGCAGGAACAATCCCGCCCAAATGAGCCAGTCTGATTCTGAAAGATCTTTTGTACCATACCTACCAAGGTATGGATAGGACAGACGATCTGACCAGAACAGCCCATGAGCCAATCACAGGGTGACAGCTCACCGACAACAGTGCGAGGAGGAGCACCCTCTAGTACTGTTTGTCACTATTAGCCGCTGCCTACTCACCAACTCTCACTGTGGAGCAGGCGCAGCCTACAGTTGGTGGAATAGTATTACTGTTGGCCGTAACCTATTCACCAACCAGCATGGCCTGCGTACAATCCACAGTCAGTAGGACGTGCATGGTCTACAGTTGGTGGAATAGTGCAGCCGACTTTATTACTGTTGGCTGTAACCTACCCACCAACCAGTATGGCCTGTGCGTAATCCACTGTTGGTTGAACAGGAATACTATTCAGCCGGCTGTACCTTCTAGAAAACCTACCTTCGGCTATAAATACTCCAATATCTTGGAATGGTAAGATCATCTACTATCTCGTATAACTTACTTGATAATTGCTCTAATAGTATTCATATACTTTTATATTCAAAGAGCAATATAGACTGATTCTCACGCCGGAGGGTGGTCACAAGGAGGAACCCCCCCCTTCTCAGTGACGAGCTTACGGTGTCTGTTTTGCAGGTTCCCTAAAGTACAACTTACTCTGCTGGACCTAACCTTCGTGGGAAACATTATCTAGCCCCCAGATTATCCATAATCTGCCCGGGGTCCCTTAGTGTTTCTTCAATTACAAAAGGAGGCTTGGATACTTTAAAGCTACCGATTCTCCATTCCCGGTACGCTTTCTAGTAATGAATGTTGATTTGATCGCTTATTTCGGTTTGTTTTGTTATATTTTGGTAGGTTTTGGTTCAACTATACATATAATTAATCTAACAATCATAAGTCAAACCATCTAAGGTTTTATTAGTTATGTAACAACTAGGGGTGTGCATAGGTCGGACTGGTTTGGTTTCAGGCTAAATATAACAAAAAACCGAAATTTTAATTTTTAGAGTTTATAATTTGGTTTTAGTTTTTATTTAGGTTTGATTCGGTTTCGGATTTTTCGATTTGGGCTTGAAAATGTTGTGCTGAAAATAAAATTCTTGATAGAAATAATGAACTTAGGCCTATTTTTTGTTTGTTGATGATTTATTAGATTATTTTACATTTTTGCTATAATATATGGGTTAAACTATATATTGAATTACATGCAAAACCAAAACCAAAACCAAATCGAAAATTTGGTTATTAACTTATTATGAAAGCATGAAAACAAATTGTCATTTCTATTTTTTTTCCGTGTTTTTCAGTTTTAATTACATGCAAAGGCACAAAGCCGAAACCAAACCAAAAGTTCATTTGTACTTTTTACAAAAACATTCGGTTTCATGCACACCCCTATAACTAACTATCTAACTAAATCAACCAACAGTTGTAATTCCGTTCTGTTTTTGTAACAGGTTATTCCGGGATACGACGTGGCTGGAATAGTAGTAAAGGTTGGAAGCAAAGTAAAAGAACTTAAAGAAGGAGATGAAGTATATGGAGATATACATGAGAAAGGCCTTGATGCACCTAAGCAGTTTGGAACATTAGCCGAGTACACCGCTGTTGAAGAAAAACTATTAGCATTAAAACCCAAGAATCTGGATTTTGTACAAGCTGCCGCTTTGCCTCTCGCCATCGAGACCGCTTATGAAGGTCTAGAAAAGGCTGGTTTTAGTGAAGGCAAATCAATCCTTGTGTTGAATGGTGCTGGTGGAGTTGGATCGTTCGTAATTCAGGTACTTTCATCTCTTACAATTGCATATATTTTCATCATATTCTAGGATGAAACGAGCTCGGGTCGTTCAGATTTAGAAAACTATGTTTCTAAAGCTCAAGCTCGACTGCGGAGTAGTTTTTACAAGCTTGATAACTATACCATGCCATAATTTATATATATATTGTGCAAGTAAATATTATTATGTGTATAGGCATATAGCTCGTGAGCGACGAGCCCAGTCAAACTCGATATGTATAGCTCGGGCTCGTTTATTAAATAAGTTGTCAGATTAGAGATTTATATATATATATATATATATATATATATATATATATAATTTAGTTAGCCACCATGAAAAGTAATATTCAATTGGTACTATATATCTATTAAATTTCAATGAGTGATGCTAGTAGTAACTTTAGGTAATATGTATCAATCAATTTTCTTAAAGAAACCAGTTTTATACTTAAATATACTGAGTGGCCGGTTTGCAGTGTTGATTAAATATTCAGTTTTGTAATTTTAGTGTTTTTTTTAATAGATTCTTTACCAGCTATGGTTAGCATTTTCTTTGTTAAATTTGCTTTATAAATTTAGAAAATATAATATGTTATCTTACAATGATTTGAGTCATTTTCACATGATATATTTATTCCACCATCAAATTAAGCTTTTACTAGAAAACAAACAAGATAACATAGATGTTTATATTATTATCACATTTTTTGTTAATACAGCTTGCAAAGCATGTGTTTGGTGCTTCAAAAATAGCAGCCACATCTAGTACTGGAAAACTCGAGTTGCTTAAGAGTCTAGGGGCAGATGTAGCAATCGACTACACGAAAGAGAATGTTTAAGATCTACCGGATAAATATGACGTTGTGTATGATGCAATTGGTAAGAATAATACCAAAACGGTTAAATTAAAGTCGGTATATTCAGTGTAAGTTTTAGTTTATTTCAAACGGTTAAATAAAAAAGTGGGATAATTAGCAAAAATAGCAACAATTTCACACTCATACCAGTAATAATATAGCACCATATATTAATAACTACTAGAAACAACAATATTAATTCATTTTATATCAATCACAACAACATATTTCTCAAGCAACTTAAGGTATCTCACATTCTCATGCATGGGTTACATTGATTATAAGTAGCAAAATAGTAATATGTTACTATTTTAAAGTATCATAAAACGATAAGTCATTTTTTTCAAACAACTAAATTGCTACCAAAATAATATATTTTTGCTTCTATGACATGCTGTGTGTCACAATCTATTTATTTATTTAAAAAGTATATAAAAAATGTGTTTGGGCCACCCCAATCTATTTGATCACTGCTAAAGCCTAAGCCCTAAAGCCATTTAACTCATGAAACCTTATAAAAGATTTCATTTAAAAATTATATTATTACTAAAATGATGCAAATAGTCGACACGACTATTTATGTACTATTGTTTGTTGAAGTACAAGGATGATACAATGTTGTAGGACAACCGGAGAGAGCGGTGAAGGTTGTTAATGAAACTGGCGTTGCAGTGTCTATAACCGGGCCAATTCCAGCAGCGGGGTTCTGCTTCCTTCTCACATCTAGTGGCTCCTTTCTGAAAAAACTAAGCCCTTACCTAGAAAGTGGAAAGATCAAAGTGTTGTTCGACCCTAAAAGTCCATTCTCTTTTGACAAAGTTAATGAAGCTTATACATACCTTGAGAGTCACCGGGCAACTGGTAAGGTAGTTATATACCCGATTCCTTAAGGTTTGATTTGAATTTAATTGTTACGTTTTTTTTTCTAATACATGGTGTGGCTTGCTTTGTGAAATAATGAGAATAAACACGGTGTGCAAAGTGTTATTGTAATATTTGATCCATGTGGTTTCATTTATCTATAGAGTAAACAAAAATATATCAAATACAAGTTTGTTACATTAATTAAATTAGCTGATTGGTATATGAATTTAGAATTAGAACTTGAGAGTGTAAGCTAGTCAATCAAAAAATTATTTTTGATGAATGTAATTTATTACATGTTACATACACATATTTAGTTTGATGGTTACAAAAACAATAACTGATATGTATCTACAGTGAATTAAAAATAAAGTAACTACATGTTTAACAAATTATTATTAATTTAATATTGAGTAAATGGCATATTAATGTAAAAAAACATAAAAATATCAAAACTAGAGATAAAACAGTTATTTATCAGATGTGGAATTTAAGAACTCAAAAAGCTTGGCCCAGGCTCGAGCCCAAAGGAAGGAGTAACTAATAACCGAAACCGAACAGAAATTAACTGAAAACAGAATTAAGTGACAATCGGTAATTGGTTTTCCTTTGTATCCTTAATTAATCAAGTTAACGGAACCAAAAGATTCATACTTTCATATAATTCTAACTTTTATACATCCATTTTATGTAGTATACCTCCAATTCATGTATTTATACATTCACTTCATGTACCCAAACCTCTTTACATGTACGTATACCGCTATTTCATGTATTTCTAAGCCAAACATTGTAGCCTAGATTTGGTTTTGGTTAATCGAAATTATCCGGGCTGAGCCGAAAACACAAACAAATAAAACTAACCAATTAACAAAAAACCGGTTGAGTAACAAAATAGAACCAATGATTTGGGGATTTGTTGAGACTAATAACCGAACCGTATAGAGTATAGACCTCTAGTGATAAATGATTTCATTTCAATAGGAAGAGAAACTGACCAAGTAAAGAAGTAAGAAATGGACTCAAATATTGGATTATATATTTATATGGACTCTTTACTTAGTTGGGCTTTTGTTGGATAAAAATTATATATTTTCATTAAGTGTTCCAATTTACAAAAAATAATCATATATATTTCATTTGTCTTGCTTTATTTATAAAAAAGTTTTAAACATTTTTAAGAATTTAAATAAAAAAAGAGTGTAACACTTAAAAAAAACTTGTTTATATGGTAAAGTTACCCTTTTTATTCAACCACAATATAATGAAAATGAAGGGATCTCATTTGAATTAAATAACATAAGATATTATTTGTTTTGCCTTTTCTGGTAAGTAATAACTAAAGGATATTTTTCTATTATGTCCTGAAAAAATGAAAAATAAAGTTTGTGTCACGTGATTATTGATTTTTTATTTATTGCTACAGTTCGGCGATTTGAAAATTTTAAACTACCTTCATAAATCCTGAAAGCATCCAAAAATAAGATAGCTTCACTTTTGCTGTCATTAAAATCAAATACAAAGAAAACAACTTTATGTAACTTTATTCATTTTGGTTTTAATAATATCTACCAATTTCATATTATAAGGCACGACCTCAAATGACAAAGGTTAGTTTGTCATTTACAAAAATTTAACCACATTTAAAAGAAGCACTCAACTAAATTAAATTAAGAGCAATATGGCTCTTTGTTATATAGTTTCGTTATATATACGATTTAATTAGGTGGAACTAACGAGTTTTTGTTATAATTTAGCTCATTGATAAAGAAAAACAAACAAATCATAGTGGTTAAGAAACATATGATTTTGCTCGGTTTATATATATAACATTTTTTTCGGTATATTTATAGGACATAGGTGCATAAATAATCAAACGTAACCGTCATTTTAACTCGATTAAACTTATTTATTAATAAGAATGAACTTGAATCTATCTTAAATAGGTACGTCATGTATTATCATTTCATTTTTGGGTGAATTATTAATTTATTATATTTTTTCTAATATGATGTTTAGTTTGTGATTTTCTTATTATTTTGTATATATTTGTTGTATTTATAGATTTTGTAGTTTAGCTATTGTTGTGTATTAAAAGAACATTTAATTTGTTAATTAGTTTTTATTTTTATCAAATATAATAGAAGTTATATTAGTTTATGAATTATATTAACGAAAATTTTATAATCATATGCAAAAACTAAGTTTTTAAAAATTTATTTTTTATTAATAATGTACACGTTTTTAATATTTTATACACAAATTTTTGTATTATGAAGTTTTGTAGATTTAGTTTAATTTTATATTTTAAATTGGGTAATAATAGGGATACGTCATTTGAAAGTGACGCTATAATAATAATAATAATAAACCGTCTTGAGAAACTATTTTCTCATCTTTCCTTAACCGAAAAACATGCATTATAATTTGCTTCAAATATATAACAATTCATTGTTGTTAAGTATATCCACTTGTATGTTCAATTATTCATTCCGGCCTTTCAAAAAAAAATAATAATAATAAATGCACTTGTAAGCATTTGAACTACATAAAATTTAGCTTTTATTCCGTTATTTACAAAAATCACTGTAGCATTTCAAAATCAAAAGATCTGAAAAACTATCAAGCAATCCAAGTATTAACTAATTTTACTAATAAGTTGAATTTTCTTCAAATAATTAACAAACTAAACAACGAAATAATAATTTCGTTAGGATTTAATTAATAGGGGTCGACATTCTTCGTTAATCCAGCGTGCACATTAGTGAACTCTGGCAGGTACGACCGTCTTCTTCTTTACTCTTCAAATAAGCCTCGTGAGCTGACACCGTAGATTTTTTTGCCTTGTTCACAACTCTCGCCTTTCCTTTGGCAACATTCACGTCTTCAGCCCTTACTTGTTGTTACACCTAAAAAACACAAACGCCCATAGCTATTGCTCCGACCACCTCGAGAATCCGGTGGAGTTGCTCTTCTTACTCAACTCCGCCATAACACTATCCGACCAAGCGCAATAATCACCCGTCATTGTTCGGACGACGGAAATCGAGTGAATAAATATCTTATCCACCGGTGGCTGAACATCTATTTCTTCAACCTCATATTCACCGTCTAATAACAACTTCTGATCGAATAACGGAAACACCGGCCGAATTTCACCGTCAATCTCCGACTAACATAAACGTAAAACTATCATCATCATTATTATCATCATGCTCTTCATCAGCTACATGAACAACATCTAGAGAAGACTTAGAATCATCATCTTCTTCTTCACAATTTAACTCAATTTGTTGATTGAATCCGCCGCTTATTGCTTCAACCGATTGATCAATATCCGAAGGAGAAGACATAATATCCTTTTGCATTTACTTACAAATTAAATTTCAGTTTGCAAATTCAAAATCTGTTGGAACGGCCTGTTGCAGTTAGTTAGAAAATGAGAGAGTTTGTTAAGATGTTAAATGAATATATGGATATATATGTGTGTGTATATATATATATGTATGTATAGAAGGCTTTTAGTGTAAAAGTCAAACTTTGGGTTGTTATCATAATTGATGGATTTCAGTGTGGTTTGTTGGTTACGCATTTATTTGAATTGAATTTTATAAAAATGGTCAATCGAATTATGCGTTGTTAACATATATTTCAATATTTGATTTAAAGCAAATATAAGTGGATTACTGTGTTTCCCTAAAGATAAAATAATGTGATTTAAATAATTTTTTATTAAGATAATTAGACAAAACCTTTAAAATACGTAGATTTTAAAAGGTTACGGGTTCAAGTTTTTCCAAATTATCGTTAAAAATAAAATTTTAGTCAAAAAATTATATGTGTGATGGGCATAACTCCTTTCTTTCACAAGTACTGAGAAAAGAATTGTTTATTGAAAGTTGAAATCCTTAAAAATATTACGATTTTATGCAAAGTCAAAATATTATTTAATGTTATCATGTACATTGATGTGCATTTAAGGGAATTTAATATTTTCTTTTTGTTATTTTTATATAATATATTTGCTATATGAATTTATTGATTTGTTCATCCATCATTTTTCAAACTAAAGATCACGAAATCATAATCCGATAGCAAATCTTTACTTAGTTGAAACTTTGAAAATGACATGCAAATTATAGTTTAGTTATATGCAGATTAAGTGGTAATGTTGGAGAAAGTATAATGAACATTTGACTATTTCAAAACTCGACTATTCTTGGCTTGCAAACAAAGGCAAAAGAAGGTAGTTGTGAGGAAGGCACACGTGCAACTAGATACTCTCTGCTATGTTTTCTACTTCTCATTTCACATCATCTAGTAGGTTTGACGACAAATTGATCCACTTATTATTATTATTATTATTTTCGAAATAAACGGTTGAAGCAAGACTTAATACCAATTTAACATTGATGCAAATGCGAGAGCATTTTAAATGGTTATAATCAAGAGAATGGAGTGTAAATTGGTTGATTTAGTCTTAAACCTTCTGATGCTTATTAAATATTATAAAAATTAATTAAACTAAACAATTACTTACACTAAACCATTTAAATCTCTTTCCCATCATCTTCGGGGCTCTCCACTTTCTCGATCCTTCTTCTCAGCCCACCTTGTTTGCTCCCTCCTGTTCGACTCACATCTTGCTCTCCCAATCCATCATGTTATTTTTAAAATTAATTGTAAACTCGTTGAACAACTTCACCCATTTAAATTCATGTCTCAAATGAGACTAGAACTCACAACCATTTAATTGAAGACTATGCGCCTTTGTCATTAGACCAAGCTAGTGATGGTTGTAGCAAAAACATATAAATAAATAACATAGTGATAATAATAATTGACGTCAGCAATGATGTACCTAGGAAGTTAATACCAACAATATTGGTTGGAAATTTCACCATTCTAACGTGATCTTCAACACTTTAGTACAACTCCTACACACACATACACTATATATATGGACGTTTTAAAAAAACAATTTTAAAACATTTAACAATCATATAATCATTTGTATGTATTTACACAACGTTTTGTTAATCACATTTAAATTGTGTATATGTATTTATCGCTTTATTTATCACAACTAAAACAATAAGTGTACATATTTATTTGATTTTTGAAGTTCTCTGGTATGCATGTTATGCATTAAATAAGCTATATTTTAACCTGATAAAATGAATATGTTGGTTTGGAATAAATAAATAACATGTAAAAAGAATTTAGGTCAACATACGTAACTTAAAAAGCGTGTCACTCGAGTCATGGGCCGATATGGGCATGTTGATCCATTCGGCAATTATATTTCAAAGTCTAAAATAGTTTTAAATATATAAATAAATAAATAAAATATTTATTGAAAACTAGTAATATTTATGGGCTATATTTTCAAGCTTAAAACTAAATACTTTTAGTTGGTAGTTGATGCATATTGAAAACTAGTAATATACAACCACCTTTGCTTCATCAAAACACCATATCCTTTTAATTGATTTAAGCATTTCAAAACCTTAAAAGTAACAAAATTAGATTACAATCTATAGACACCTTTTTATGACCTTTAAATAGAAGTAATTTCAAAAGTAATTAATATAATACGGAGTAATAAAAGTAAAATGATGTGCAAACTCAAAATGTGCACTAGTAATAAAGTAAAATTAGATTTTATAAAATAATACTATTATTTAATGTAATTAACATTTTTAATAATTTATGAAACTTGAAAAACAAAAATACCAGTAAATCTATAAAAAGTTATTTTCTCGATTAATCTATCATCCATCCAATTCTAGTCTATTACCACATTTTGCATTCATTTTCATATCTGTTTATAATCATAATATTTTATTAAATAAATTGTGTTTAAATACTATTAACAATAAATATCACAAAACTTAGAGAAGTTCTAAGAATCCAAACTTAAATATAAAAATTACAAAAGCTAAATGCTATAAAACACCGAAGAGGATATCAATTCCTTAAAATCAATTCCTTAAAAGTTTGATTTAAAGATTACAAAATTTATAAATTCTAATCCTTTGTAACCAATTAATATTATTAAGGTTTATATATTTTAAAATAATCCATCACCAACAAATCCCATATTTGATCTATTGCAATGTTACATATAAGTATATCATAGGATGAACTCGGTATCTGTACCGTACCAAAAAGTACCGATCCCGAAAATCATCAAAAACTGGTACCGGTGCTGAAAGTATCGATCCCAAAAACTTAAAAAGTGAATACCGAAACACCACGTACCATTTGTTCATCTCTATATAACATGGCATGGGCTAATTGCTTTTAGTAAATATTCTTGATAGCAAAAACCTCTCAACATTAATAGTAATCCAAAATCTTGGTCCCACTATAATGTATCATCAGTGTTAGCATTCTAGTTTCTAATACCTACATATATTATATAATATATATAAGTATATAACCAAGTATCCCAAAAGCCATGAGTGATTCTTATTGGGCCGGCCTTTTGTAAGTTTTATTGGCGTGAGTAAATGTTTTTGGTTTTGGGTTGTAAGTTTGTCCGTTTAGTATATAGTTGAAAACATAAAGAACTTTGTACCAAATATTTTACCGAACAGTTGGTTCGTTTACAGGCCTAGGAATTAGAATAACCTACTATTCCTAGGCATCTAAACAAATACGAATGAGACATGTTCGTGTTAGTTTATTTAACTTTAACCGAACAAACGAGCGAACACAAACAACTTTTTATGTCCATACTCATTCATAAGAAAATGGGCGTATTCATATTTATTTATGTTTGTTCGTTAATAGTATAAGAAAACAGTTCACAAACCGAACAAAAGAACATAAATAAACACATTAAAATATAAAATGACCTTTTCAAAATATCTTTTAGAAAAAAAAATGTTTGTTTTGATTTGTGAGTGCATGATTGAAATATGGGTGGGACTTGGGAGGGATAAAGTAGATGGTTTGAATAACATAATAATGTAATAATAGTATAGGGGTAAACCAAATAAAATGACTCCAGTTGTCTTGACCTGACCCACAAAATTTTTTAATCTATGTTTTATAATGTTAGGAATATTTAACGTGTAAATATGTGACTATAATATGAATTAAAACAATGGATATTAGTAGGCTTCATATCTAGAAACATGATTAAATAACTTTCAACTTGTTTCTCTTTATCAAATCTTGTTACATCACCCGGTTATCTGGTCATAAACTTTTTTGCTTGAAACTGCAAATTTCATTAAAACCAACTAACAATGCGCTATAAACCGACACAAATAACAAAGTTATTTATAAATCAATATTATTGATAGACCACGAATGACTCTCTGTCACAATTTAACCGTATTATAAAATAATATTATTTTTCAAGAAAAACAAGTCACCTAATGATTCCCACAAGAGAAAAAAATGTAGCTAGGTGATAAAGGGAAAGTAAAGAATAAAAAAAGTGAATGTCCGAGGCTGTCTGAACATGGGTTTATATTCCTATATTTATGCTACTTTTATTGATCTCATCTCCAAAGTCTTCATCCAACTCATATATGTTTGAAACTTTAAAACCAAACTTTGGGTTCGTTCGAGAAACTTAAGCCACAAATCCATATTTTGTTTTGTTTTCACACTTACTAGTGGGTTACACCCGCGTTCCGTAGAGCCCGGGGGGGGGGGGGGGGGGCTTAATAAAGTCGGTTTCCAAAAATGGTTTTTCGACAATTATAAATTGCTTAATGGCTTAAAAGATTTCCGCATTTGGTAAAACATTTGGTAAAACAAATTGGCTTAAACTCAATTTGTGTATGTCTATAATGAAAGACATATAGAAAAGACATGTAGAAAAGTCACATGTGAATTTGTCGATGTATCTTATGAACATTAAATTCAATTTATGAAAGACATGTGAATTTGTCTCGTTCAACAATTTCTCGTTCATTAATTTCATTTTATGTGAACGACATGTGCATATGTCTCCAATTTTATGAAAGTCGTTCAACAATTTCTCGTTCATTAATTTCATTTTATGTGAAAGATGTGTGGGGGGGGGGGGTGTTGTTGGCTGATTTTGAGCAAAAACGGTTATGTTAAGTGTCAATGGCTCAACTCGGTCCGGGTCACTCAAGTATCAAAACGCAAATACATAAACGTATCAAACAAAATTATTCTAAAACCAACGACATTCTATACGCTAAAAAACACAAAATCGAACAACACGTAAACCACAAAAGCAGCAACGACAACAATCGACATTCTACTATAACCAAAAGCAACAATCACTCACCGGTGGAAAACGTAAAGGTCGAAGCGAGTGAAAAAGCGATGAAGAAAGCTAAAAAAAATATAAACAATCATGGTGTTTTGTTTCTTTTGTATTTCCTTGTTTTTTCTGGTGTGTGTTGTTACGGGTGTTTCCTCGGTGTTTTGTTGACTAGTCTCTTACTAGTCTTTCGGTTGTTCTTTTAATAAAATTGGCCGTAAAAAAAATAAAGGAATCAAAAAAATTGTATTCTCAAAACCTCAAGGGGCTAAAGATGTAAAAGTCAATAAACATGTAAATTCAAAATCTCAAGAGACTAAAGATGCAAAAATGTATACTCTAGCAAATTATCAAACTTAATTACTTTGGATCATCCTTGTTCTTACATGGATAAGCAGTGGTGAGCGTTTGATTCTCTCTAAAATTCGGGTTTAACTTTCACCAGTTCTCATGGATGTTAGAATATAAGAAAAGACGGAGTAACTAACCATAAACGTGTAATAAATGCTTTTTGCATCATATATATGTTGAAAAACATGTGATCGATCAAACACTCATCTCTCTAAAGTTTGGGTTTAACTTTCACCAGTTCTCATGAATGTTAGAATATAAGAAAAGACATGGTAACTAACTATAAACGTGTGAGAAATGCTTCTTGCATCATACGTTGAGAAACGCGTGATCAATCAAACATTCAATAACGATTACAAGAGATATTAAAACATATACCTCACGATTTTGGTGATAGATAGTCTTTACTACTACTTCACAACCATTAAGACCAGAGTGGAAACTAGACATATATTAATAACCACTCATAAGAATCTGTTGTAAAAACATAACAAAACAACCAGTTACAAAATATGTTCAATCATTTTGTTATGGTTTTGTCATGATTTAGTTTTTTTTTTCTTTTCTCACCACTAATAAATATACAAAGGGAGTCACCCCTACAAACACTTATGTGTTGTATAAGAGGACATTATACAGTTTTTTTAGCACAACCAGAGATCTAAAGTATCAACTACCTTATCCAAAGGCATAGATTTATTCCTAGGTCTCTGTATATATAAACGAATATATTAATCTATTTAATTTGAGAATGATATTGTTATCGTTTCTTTTTTTTTAATTCAACAAAAGTAGCATGTTACGCAATTATCAGCATCTGTGTTTTTCGTCGCATCACGTAGGCACCTTTCTAGCATGTGTAGACGTAAAGAGAGAGAGAGAGTAGCCAAAAATAACACGGGAAAGGGAAAATTTTAGCTAAATTGTTGAAAAAACGTAACACCAAAGCATATGAAAAAGATGAAGAATCAAAATAACTATAGTTAAGATGGAAAGATGCATGCACCCACCATAGATTTGTGTCATGTGTGTTTATGAATATAAATGTTTATAGACTAAGAATAGGTGTCCAAGAATATTGGTATCCATTAATAGAGAATTGAAGAACAAAGTGTGCAATGGGGCCTGCCTTTAGATAGATAATAATAATGCTTAAAGGAGCCAAAAATGTGCTTTCTCTCCTAACAAAGCAAATAAAGAAGAGATAAGACACCACCACTAACTTATTACTCATGCAGTAATCAATCAACTAAAGAATATTTGCCTTTATTAAAGCAATAGTCTTTGCTTTTAAATTCAAAACATATAACCCACACTCAACCAATGCATATGTCTAAACTCTAAACCAAACCTTTTTTTTGTTACATAAGTTCTTGCAAACTGTCTCAAATTGTTACTGATAACATATTAACATGTCGGCTCAACAGGTCGATCAAGCGCTAGTTTACCCGGCTACTGAGACAAATCCGCCTTCGAATGGTCAGTCGAAAGGCTCGTTTGGGGCGGTTTTTGTAGTATTGGCGGTGATTTTGGTGGTATCCGCTATTGCTTGCGTTCTTGGGCGGGTGTGTAATAAGCGGGTTAACAAGCCCAAACCGTCTAAGCGCGGTCGACACACCAAAGAGAAAGATATGAAACCTAACCGTAACTCGTTCCAGACGAAAGATGGGGATATCGAGTACGGGTTTGACAAGAGGTTTTCGAGTGCGAAGGTCGCTGCTAATGGTGAGCCGAACATGGGCCCACCTAATTCGTACGATTCAGAAGCTTTAACAAGATCCCGGGTGCCAATGCCGCCATATCGAGTAATTCAACAACGAAAAAAATCAAGAAAAAACTAGGGTTTTGATCATACAACTCGATTCAATTGGCGAATTGGTTCAAGAAAAGATTAGGGTTTTGATTGGTGAATGAATTGAGGAAATGGGTTTGTGTGGAATTTAGGGTTTATGATGATAACGGTAACTGAATTTAAAAATGAAATTAATTTTGTGAACGTTATGGAATGAATATAGATGGCCAACGGTCATATTATTGTGCCGTTGAGAACGGCTATGTTTTTGGGTCGTGTTATTCATACACCGCTTCTAGAAACTCACACACCCTATATACGATCGTATAGGACATATACGATCGTATGGAACAAAAGTACATCTGCACGCGCAGTGTACGGAATCTGACTGGGAGTCATACGATCATATGAAAACAAAAAAACATAAACCGAATTTGATTAAGATAGCCGTGCATGTTAAAACCAAACGTGATATACTTGGACATGAATTCTGCATAATATATGATATATAATATCCCGTACGTATTACCCTCGTTTTACGCAACGACACGATACAATATTCCGACGTGATATATTATTCAGTTTATTATTTGATACGACACAATATTTCGGACGTGATATAATATTCTACCGGTTTTAATATACGGGTCTCGCGCCAAACGAAGAGGACAAACAACTAGTTATACTTTACAAAAGTTTAAGCCTTTTAAAGTTATAATTTCTTAAAATAGTTATACCAACATTTCCGAATAATAAATGGGTAGTTAACACATGATATACCCTTTGTTAAAACTCAAAACTCACAGGTTGCATATTTGTTAAAAAAAAAAAAAGTTATACGATCGTATAGTATCCATACTATCGTATGGAAAGCCTGGACAACAGACAAAACCTGCAAAAATCTGACAAAAGCTGCATTCTTATACGATCGTATAGGAGCTATACGATCATATGGTTTCTAAGGGTGTGTGAATAGGTCAAAGGGTGTGTGAATAACCAAAGTCTTTATAAAATGATATGGTTTAATGACTTTAGAGAGTAAATTGTTTTGGGAAAATTAATTATTTGTATTCTTACTGAGTACATTTTGGAGCATTAAAAGGCATTAATTTCTTTTGATTTTTGGATTTGTAGCATTAGAACTTTTTTTTTAACAAATGGAGTCTTGCTACCGGGTAAACACATTGACAATATATCATTAATACATGCGAGGTTGTGATCGCAGTGCTGATGACTTTGTCTGCCACTAATTCCTGGGAAAACCCATGTGTCAAATGTCTACTATGGTAAAACTCCTGCCTCACGCATGATATTTTGTTAAGAATGAATTTCCTAGAGAAAGTCACTACTCATTTAGTAACATTAAAAAAACATTTTGTAAAACAAATGACCATAGTAACACTTGGGCCACTAGTGAGGGAGGGACGTGGGTCATCACGTTGAGACGTTTTGTAATTTGTCGTCTCTCTAGTCTTTTTCATAGGTGATGATTTCTCTCTTCTCACATCACATCTTTTGTTTGAGTGTCTCCTTGCAAAACGATTTGTGTCTTTTTAGTTCGTTTCTCTTTCTTCCATGTTTAACCAACGACTACTATGGGCTTTGGTGATAGAGATGGTCTTAGAACGTATGTTACCTAATATATGAGGATTGTTTAGGGAAAGATATGCCCTTTTGTTCTTTTTTTTTTTAAATCACCAAGACACCAAGTTATATGAAAATGAATAATTCGATATATGGTATCAGTTATTATTAAGCTTGGACAGTTGGAGAAAAAGACATTATAATTGTTGTTTGTTGGAGAATTTTAAGAGCGAGAAACGAGAAGGTGTTCGAAGATAAAGAGATCAAAGTGGAAGAAATTATAGGAGATAAAATTTGTTCGATTTTCTTTGGTTCAATAGATCCATATATAGATTAATAGATTTGTTGAATTGGTGTAATTTTGCTTTCATGCAATTTTTTTTTGTTGGTTGCTGGCGGCTGCTTAACGGATTGTGGAGACAGTTTTATGGGTGGTGGGTGATTCCGCTTTTGTTTGTGTTATTTGTTTATAAAAGTTTATAGTCCGGAAAAAAGAAAAGGTTATCACTAATCTAGTAATCAATATCTATATTGCTTTTAGAAAAACTACTTAAAGCTTAAAAAGGTTAAAGCTATAATAAGTTCTTAGCCCACGTGAAGTGTTGGACGAGACATGTGTGATTTATTTATTTTCTTAAAGCCTGCTAAGGCCCAAAACACTGGATTGGATTAAAAGTTTAAAACTCAACTAACCAATCAAACTAAACAAAATTATTCTGGCCGTAAATGAATGGGTTCATATCAAATACAATTAATTTTATTCTGAGAATTGTATAAATAACTATACTAATAATTTAATACTAAAGTACTTGTTATTATAATATAAATTTTGAAGTAGAGTAATAATTTTTAAACTATATTATTTTTTATAATATAATTACCCTAGTTTAAAACTGTAATTACTCTAGTTATTTGTATATTTAGTATGTTAATCTTATCCTGTAAATAAATTATCACGATCTTATTCAAGTTTATTCCCTATTCTTTCAGGGTTTGTTTGCTATGAAATAACCGATTCACCATTTCTTCTTTCTTTTTCACCGACGATAATTTCTCTCTTCTCTCATTACATCCTATGTTTAATCGCCCCCTTTTCAAATATGATTCTTTGTATCTCTCCGGTTCGTTTCTCTTTCTTCCACATTAGACAAGTGACCACCGTATTCTTTTGTGGTAGAGATCAGTGGCGCTTCCAATTTTTTATTATGTTGTCGGAATCTTTTAGGGTTAGCAATTTATCGCTATATGCATATATAAATATTTTCAGGTCAAATCATGTCAGGCTAGGACATTAGAAATGATAAATAGGAAGACAATATCTATACGTCCATATGGATTTCCATTTTTATCAAACCTATCTATTACCCAAGTCAGAATCTATTACATAAGTATTTGTCTGACTAAGTTTAAACTAAAAGGTAAAAACACACACATTAATATAAATTATAATGATATTCAAAATCTACAAAGTAATCATCTAATTAAGAAAATAATCACATGATTGAGAAAATAATCAGTAACATTATAGAAAAAAGTGTCGATCAAATATTAAGTAAAATTTACAGGAAAAGTTAAAAAAATGACATGAATTGGGGTTGTACATGATTTTAATATAGGATGGATGTATTACATCAATGCAACGATGAACATGATACCAATATTCCGGTATGTTCATGTTTACCCACTTTTTGTCATTTTCTGTTTTTTAAGAGTTTTTGGTAGTCCGCATCTGAAGAGGTAGGTCTCAGCAGAGCTCAGTTGGACCCGCAAGACTCACCTCGAAGAGGGACGTCTGCGCAGTTGGACACGCAAGACTCACCTTAAAGAGGGACGTCTGCGCAAACACCAACTGGATCTGCAGGACCCACCACGCTCAGAGAGATGACGTCCTTACGCGTAGTACGCAAGCTGTTCCCGCAGGAAAAGCCTCCCAATGGTGACGTACCCCGCCTGTTCCCGCAGCTGCGGATACTAGCCATCAGGGAAGGCTACCCGCACTAACAGCAAGGCTACACGCACAAGGCACTAACTCTCAAATAATTCAGTAATGTCACCTGAAGAAGGAATGAGCAAGCCGGGAATACTCCCGCCCAAAGCCGGGAATACTCCCGCCTAAATGAGCCAGTCCGTACGCTACTGGAGGATCTTTTGTACTGTATCTGCCAAGGTATGGACAAAAGATCTGACCAAAGCAGCGACAGCTCACTGACAACAGTACGACGAGGAGCACGCTCTAGTACTTAATGTCACTATCAGCCGCTGCCTACTCATCAACCCCTGTCGTGGCACGTACATAGCCTGCAGTTGGTGGAAAAGGAATAGTACACAGCCGGCCATGTCACTATCAGCCGCTGCCTACCCACCAACCACCAGCATGGCACGTGCGTAGCCCATAGTTGGTAGAAAATGAATATTATACAGCTGGCTATACCTGCTTGGACACCTACCTTCGGCTATAAATACTCCAACACCTTGGAACGGTATTATCATCTTATCTTCTCTAGCTATTTCTCTTAATATACACTTATATTCAGAGCAATCTAGTCTGATTCTCACGCCGGAGGGTGGTCACAAGGAGGAACCCCCCCTTCTCAGTGACGAGCTCACGGTGTCTGTTTTGCAGGTCATAAGAAGAATAACCATCTTTGCCGGACCTAACCCTCGTGGGAAACATCTACTTAACCTCCAGATTATCCGTAATCTGCCGGGGTCACTTAGTGTTTCTTCTTTGGCGCCATCCGTGAGATTTGAACCCACGACCACGTGGTTAAAAGCCAATTCACATCATTTTCAAACATGGGATGCTATTCTCCCAATTTCTTAGCAACTTTGACTTAACTACTATTCTACAATATACTCTTTAAACCCCTCATATATGTTTTTTTTTCCTTTTTGCATTTTTAATTAACATTTAAACTATTTCATAAAGTACGTGTAAAAGTTTTTTAGTTATAAGAGCAACCACATCAGGCTACATGCCCCAAGGTTCAATCCATGTGGCTTCTTGTAGATTTGAAGGAAATCAAACTTCACCATTGTAGAGCATTGCGGATTGTTGCAGATCTGCCATTGCAAACTTGCAGCAGATTTAAAGACCCCCCCCCCCCCTCCCGGGGACATATGATATAATATACACATATGCATACATATTTTATATTTTTAATAAGGTTTGTAAGTGTTTGTTGTTGTGAAACAAAATGGAGTTTTAAAAAAGAAAATATATATATATAGCGTGACGATGATGTAACGGTTTGCATAAGTTTGTCGTTCTAGATGTTCTAAGTTTTGACAACCTTCTTAAAACTCACCATACAATGGTACATCATTAATTTTAATCAATAACCCGATAAATAAAAGATATATTAAAAAGAACAAAAGCCATCGTCTATTTTCAACCAGTGTTTGGTTCTTTAACTTGTTTTGTATAAAGTAATTAAATAAAATTATAGACCGTCGTTAGTCAAACACTGTGACCTTATTTGTTCAAACTCATTAAAACCACCAATAAACCAATAATAGATTCAGTTGCCCTTCAAATTGCAAAAAGTTGCTAAAAAGACTAACCTTTTTTAATTTTTTATTTTGTCATATGCAGTTATTCTAAAATAATTAAAATCTCGTAAGATGTAATATATTATTGATCAACTATATATATGAGTACAATATGATAAATAAAAGGAAACATAATCAAATGCAATCTCATAATTACATAATTACGATAACACTATAATAACCAAACTATAATAATATATCAATTAACTCGAGATAAGTTTTACATCAATTAACTCGTATCCTTCTTCCGATAAAAAAACTCTCGGTTTGAAATTCGAAAAGAATCTAACGGAGGTCAATTGAAAGAAAAATAGTCGAAAAGTTAGGCCATTGACAAAAAATTTTAAAAATATGATTATCATCAGCCAATACACAAAATGTTAGATTATTTATTTCTAATTTGCAAAATTAAATCAAATAATTCACAGATATAGGGGATTCTAAAACTAACCAAAAAAGTAAACTATGTCATTTCCCAAAATAATATACAAGGACTTCTTTTTCAATTTACTCATTTTATGGGGGGGGGGGGGGGGGGTGAAGTAGCTTGTCACATTATAAATACTACTGGCCAACCACAAATCAAAATGCAAAATCTATTACATCCACTACTTTTTTCTTTTTTTTTTTTCAGAAAATTATTCATAATTTTATCTTTGAAGATGAAGGCATGGCAGTATCATGAATATGGTAGTGTTGATGTACTAAAGTTGGCTACCGATGTTGCGGTTCCGGATATTAATGATGATCAAGTCTTGGTTAAGGTTGTTGCTGCTGCTCTTAACCCGGTTGATTTCAAAAGAAGGCTTGGACACTTTAAAGCTATCGATTCGCCTTTGCCGGTAAGCTTTCCGTAACGATTGTTTGTAAATATCGTAAGAAAAAAAAATATTGGATTTTAATAGTGTTGACTACGACTTATAGCCCGCTAATAATTTGTATTTACAAATTTCCAATGATAGTTCAAACTTTCTCTTTTGTTGACAAAAACAATTTCATCACAAACTTGTATTTGATTTTCACTCGATTTTTTCCATAATAATAGTTATGAACAAAATGAATCAAATGATAATAAGTGTATAATATATGATGATTATGTTACCGGGATTGTTTTTGGCAACAAAAGTGAAAATTATAATTATCATTGGTTAAATTGTGAGTATAAATATTTATTATCGACTACTAGATAATAGTTTAAATTATTAACATTCAATTTTTCTAAGATTTCTAAGAGAAAAGAAAAATACCAAAATAATGTATATTTAGCTAGCTCTTTCCTATAGTGTCCATCCTTAATCTTAGACCATCCGTAGTCAGCCACAATTGTGGTGTTTTGAGGGGAAAACGCTGGGGTACCCCCCCAGACTTTTTCCTTCAGTGTTTTGGGCTTGATAAAATTGCGTGTGAGGATGAGAGAGAAAAGGAAATATAAGTTGTGTCGTTTTTTTGCGTACTACGCCACTTTTTGCAAAATTCTCCATTGATAACGGAGATGTCATATGACGCAAAATGCCTAACGGTTAGGTGCGTTGAGTACAGATGGTCTTATCGACCCCACACATCTTTTAGTCACTAGATGACAATCAATTAGCTGACAATTAAATAGACATTAATGTGGACATTTTATAAATAAAATGGTCAAATAAACAATTTAAAATCTATTCATGTCTTTATCATTTCCAACCATTCTTTCAATCGCCAATTGCTGATTAATGTATTATTATAGTTTATTTTGAAAATCAAATTGCATTTACAAAAGTGTAGTGACTTTGACTTGGAATCAGGATCTATGCATTACATAATCAGTATCAATAACTTAGTTAGGCTGAGGAAAGTGGGGTTGAGCAGGGGGTGCGGCCGCCTACGTGGCTCGCGAACACCGCTACACTCCTCAGGTGGTTGGGGGCGCGGTGGTCTGGCGTGGCTGTGACCGCGGGAGGAAAGAGCCGTTGGAGACTCGTTGACTGGTCAACCTATCCGTTGGCCAGTCAAATATATATATATTTTACCTATAAATACAAATCCACACTTTCTATAAAAACTCAAACCACACATTCTCTCTATCAAAACTTCTCTTTATCTCCATATTTATAAATGGCATCGTCGTCATCGTCTTCCTATTCTACCGAAGAAGACGAACTCATTTGTCAAGCTGTTCAAACGACGGTAAGCTTTTAGAGAGATCAAAATCGGCCCCGAGCCCCATTGTTCCGGCAACCGCGTATTCGTGATCGAAAGACCGCTAACGAAACTTTGATACGTCACTATTTTAGTCCCAATCCCACATATGGTGAGGATAGTTTTAGAACCCGTTTTCGAATTACTAGATGATAGTTTTAGAACCCGCATTCGCAATGTTTTATATTATTATTAATGTAATGTTTTATATTATTATTTAATGTATTATTTAAAATAATTAAATAAAAAAAAAACTGGATCAAGCCCTGATCATCTGGACCACTACACCCTCTGGGGTTTGGTTGAGGGGCTTGATCCATGGCCATGTCATCGCCTACGTGGCGCAGATATATTGGATCACTTGGGGCTCAACCAAACCCCATTACCCTTAGCCTTAGAATATATATCTACCAAAATTAGAAGATGCCAGTTAATTATGAAACCTTTGTAATTATGATAATTGTTTCTTTTTTATTAGGTGAAGTTTCCAATTAATTGTAATTATCTCTAGTTGACTAGTTCTCTAACAAAATTAGAAGATATGATTTGATAACGTTTCATTTGTAGTTCTCTTAAATATTTTTTTATTGTGACAGATAACTCCAGGATACGACGTCTCGGGCGTCGTTGTGAAGGTTGGAAGCCAAGTAAAAACACTTAAAGAAGGAGATGAAGTATATGGAGATATAAATGAGAAGGCTCTTGATGGACCCAAACAACTTGGAACATTAGCTGAGTACACAGCCGTTGAAGAAAAACTATTAGCATTAAAACCCAAGAATCTGGATTTTGTACAAGCTGCCGCTTTGCCTCTCGCAATTGAGACCGCTTATGAAGGTCTAGAAAGGGCTAAGTTTAGCGAAGGCAAAACAATCCTTGTGTTGAATGGTGCTGGTGGAGTTGGATCGTTCGTAATTCAGGTATTTTAATCTGTTAACATTGTGTATATTATATTAAGAGTAATGCATAAGTTGGTGGCTAATCATAGCTATAAGCTGTTAATACAGCTTGCAAAACATGTGTTTGGTGCTTCCAAGATAGCAGCCACATCTAGTACCGGAAAACTGGAGTTGCTTAAGAGTCTAGGTGCCGATGTAGCAATCGACTACACGAAAGAGAATTTTGAAGATCTACCAGATAAATATGACGTGGTGTATGATGCAATTGGTAAGAATATTATTGGACGAATAGACGTGTCGACAGTTTTGACTCATTTACTTATTATGGTATATTCGGTTTGTGCTTTAGTTTATGATAAACAAGTTAGATAAAAAAAATGGGATTATTACCAATACTTTAAAATACAAATCCATTTTAATCATTGATGTGTGTCAAGGTTGTTATGGCTGGCAAATAATGTGTTAAAGCATCTTTAAATAAAAAATAAATAAACTTTGTTATAAAAAAATCTAGATGATTACTAAAATAATATAGTTTTGGGGCAACCTCTTTAAATACAATCATGTTAAAAACACTAAATTATTTAATTTTAAGAATCTCTTCTAGGATAAAAAATTAAATTTTTTTAGGATTTATGAAGTTTATGTAAATATGTTTGCTTGTTCACTTACAAGGATGATACAATGTTGTAGGACTACCGGAGAAAGCAGTGAAGGCGGTTAACGAAACTGGTGTCGCGGTGTCTATAACCGGGCCAATTCCACCACCAGGGTTCGGCTTTGTTCTAACATCTGATGGATCCATTTTGACAAAACTAAACCCTTATCTTGAAAGTGGAAAGATCAAAGTGATAGTTGACCCTAAAAGTCCATTCCCGTTTGACCAAGTTAAGGAAGCTTATGCTTACCTTGAGACACACCGGGCTACCGGGAAGGTAGTTATATACCCGATTCCTTAAGGTCTGATTCGGATTCCAACGCATCGTTTATTCGAACACCATTAATAAATAGCATGGCTTGCTTTTCGAAACAGTGGGAATAATAATATGGTGTGCAAAGAGTGTTGGTTATAATATTTGATCTATGTGGTTTGTGTTTTGTAATCTCATGCTTGATAAATGTTGCCATTATCTTTGTGCTATAGCTTTGCTTTTTTGTTTGTTTTCATGGGTAATGCCAACCACTGAGAAAGAAAGAAGATTAAAAAAACAAAAAAAAGAAAAAAAAAACTAGTTGTTCAACACAGCAAGTCTAATTTCGCATTTTCGATTCATTGTTGTTGTGGACAACATACCACTAATTAAGATGGACGTATAAGGCCATGAAACACAGAAATGTCATTTGCTCCAAAACCAAATCAAGAATTGTCCAACCTAGTGATCAAATGCAAGGCCGTCTCTAAGAATGCAGGAGACCTCGAGGACCTTATGCAAATAAAAATAGCGAGCCCCCTAATTTTTTTAAAAAATGAAACCAAAAGATGGTCTCTAATCATTCTATATGGGCTAATATACAAATATGTTTTATTCTTTATAAATTATTCGAAACTAAATAGGCTTTTTATTTCACAGTTTGTTTAAAAAACTATATAAAAAAACCTAAATATGAAGAAAGAAATTAACTTGAACATCAAAAACTAATAAAAAGAAAGGAAATTTTGGTATAAAACAGAAGGAAATGTTAATAGCCCTACCATTATTTAAAACCAATATCCCTTTTATATTTCATGCATTTGTTTATACATCTATATATCCAACTTGGTTTTTATTTTTATTTTGGGCCCCTAACACCTTTGGGCTTAACACGGTGGCACAACCCACACATGCTACGAGCCGGCCCTAGTCAGATGCTTTTCCAAAGTCTATTATGAAGAACATTGCAAATTTTTCCTGGCAACTTTAACTATTGCAAAAATCTCATTGAGAATCAATGGCCATCAAGAATGTATCTGCCCGAAATATACGCCGACTATGAGCTACTTATCACTGTCCCTACTATTTTTATTTTGAGTCAATCGTGTTACGAGTCAAACATAAGAACTTAACCCAAAAGATTAGTATGATGGGTGAGAAAACCCATTTTGCTTGATGTAGGATAAGTCCAATACCTTCCTATGGTTTCAGTCCGTAACACAAACTAACTGAATAAACCAAATCAATTAACCGAACACCTATTGGCTAATTTGGTGGAAGCTAATAACCAAACCGGACCGAATTGAACCATGCACACCCCTACCCGTTTCCACGCCCCATACCCTAAAAACTAACCCTCCTCCTCCTCCTCCTCCTCCTCCTCCTCTTCTTCTTATTATTATTATTATTATTATTATTATTATTATTATTATTATTATTATTATTATTATTATTATTATTATTATTATTATTACGTTGTGTTTAGTGTTTACATGCGGTTTAAAAATTGCAAGACTACAAGGGCGTGTTTGGTAATTTACACATTTCTATTTTGTTATGTTATGGAAGTAGCTTGTCTCAATATAAATATAGCAGTAGCACACTAGCTCTATAAACTCTTCATAAGTAGCAAAATTTATATACTCTTCATAAGAATCACTAATAATAATAATCATCAATGATGAAGGCATGGCAGTATGCTGAATATGGCAGTGTTGATGTACTCAAACTGGCTACCGACGTTGCGGTTCCTGATATTAATGATGATCAGGTCTTGGTTAAGGTTGTTGCTGCTGCTCTTAACCCTGTGGATTACAAAAGGAGGCTTGGATACTTTAAAGCTACCGATTCTCCATTCCCGGTACGCTTTCTAGTAATGAATGTTGATTTGATCGCTTATTTCGGTTTGTTTTGTTATATTTTGGTAGGTTTTGGTTCAACTATACATATAATTAATCTAACAATCATAAGTCAAACCATCTAAGGTTTTATTAGTTATGTAACAACTAGGGTGTGCATAGGTCGGACTGGTTTGGTTTCAGGCTAAATATAACAAAAAACCGAAATTTTAATTTTTAGAGTTTATAATTTGGTTTTAGTTTTTATTTAGGTTTGACTCGGTTTCGGATTTTTCGATTTGGGCTTGAAAATGTTGTGCTGAAAATAAAATTCTTGATAGAAATAATGAACTTAGGCCTATTTTTTGTTTGTTGATGATTTATTAGATTATTTTACATTTTTGCTATAATATATGGGTTAAACTATATATTGAATTACATGCAAAACCAAAACCAAATCGAAAATTTGGTTATTAACTTATTATGAAAACATGAAAACAAATTGTCATTTCTATTTTTTTTCCGTGTTTTTCAGTTTTAATTACATGCAAAGGCACAAAGCCGAAACCAAACCAAACCAAAAGTTCATTTGTACTTTTTACAAAAACATTCGGTTTCATGCACACCCCTATAACTAACTATCTAACTAAATCAACCAACAGTTGTAATTCCGTTCTGTTTTTGTAACAGGTTATTCCGGGATACGACGTGGCTGGAATAGTAGTAAAGGTTGGAAGCAAAGTAAAAGAACTTAAAGAAGGAGATGAAGTATATGGAGATATACATGAGAAAGGCCTTGATGCACCTAAGCAGTTTGGAACATTAGCCGAGTACACCGCTGTTGAAGAAAAACTATTAGCATTAAAACTCAAGAATCTGGATTTTGTACAAGCTGCCGCTTTGCCTCTCGCCATCGAGACCGCTTATGAAGGTCTAGAAAAGGCTGGTTTTAGTGAAGGCAAATCAATCCTTGTGTTGAATGGTGCTGGTGGAGTTGGATCGTTCGTAATTCAGGTACTTTCATCTCTTACAATTGCATATATTTTCATCATATTCTAGGATGAAACGAGCTCGGGTCGTTCAGATTTAGAAAACTATGTTTCTAAAGCTCAAGCTCGACTGCAGAGTAGTTTTTACAAGCTTGATAACTATACCATGCCATAATTTATATATATATTGTGCAAGTAAATATTATTATGTGTATAGGCATATAGCTCGTGAGCGACGAGCCCAGTCAAACTCGATATGTATAGCTCGGGCTCGTTTATTAAATAAGTTGTCAGATTAGAGATTTTTATATATATATATATATATATATATATAATTTAGTTAGCCACCATGAAAAGTAATATTCAATTGGTACTATATATCTATTAAATTTCAATGAGTGATGCTAGTAGTAGCTTTAGGTAATATGTATCAATCAATTTTCTTAAAGAAACCAGTTTTATACTTAAATATACTGAGTGGCCGGTTTGCAGTGTTGATTAAATATTCAGTTTTGTAATTTTAGTGTTTTTTTTAATAGATTCTTTACCAGCTATGGTTAGCATTTTCTTTGTTAAATTTGCTTTATAAATTTAGAAAATATAATATGTTATCTTACAATGATTTGAGTCATTTTCACATGATATATTTATTCCACCATCAAATTAAGCTTTTACTAGAAAACAAACAAGATAACATAGATGTTTATATTATTATCACACTTTTTGTTAATACAGCTTGCAAAGCATGTGTTTGGTGCTTCAAAAATAGCAGCCACATCTAGTACTGGAAAACTCGAGTTGCTTAAGAGTCTAGGGGCAGATGTAGCAATCGACTACACGAAAGAGAATGTTTAAGATCTACCGGATAAATATGACGTTGTGTATGATGCAATTGGTAAGAATAATACCAAAACGGTTAAATTAAAGTCGGTATATTCAGTGTAAGTTTTAGTTTATTTCAAACGGTTAAATAAAAAAGTGGGATAATTAGCAAAAATAGCAACAATTTCACACTCATACCAGTAATAATATAGCACCATATATTAATAACTACTAGAAACAACAATATTAATTCATTTTATATCAATCACAACAACATATTTCTCAAGCAACTTAAGGTATCTCACATTCTCATGCATGGGTTACATTGATTATAAGTAGCAAAATAGTAATATGTTACTATTTTAAAGTATCATAAAACGATAAGTCATTTTTTTCAAACAACTAAATTGCTACCAAAATAATATATTTTTGCTTCTATGACATGCTGTGTGTCACAATCTATTTATTTATTTAAAAAGTATATAAAAAATGTGTTTGGGCCACCCCAATCTATTTGATCACTGCTAAAGCCTAAGCCCTAAAGCCATTTAACTCATGAAACCTTATAAAAGATTTCATTTAAAAATTATATTATTACTAAAATGATGCAAATAGTCGACACGACTATTTATGTACTATTGTTTGTTGAAGTACAAGGATGATACAATGTTGTAGGACAACCGGAGAGAGCGGTGAAGGTTGTTAATGAAACTGGCGTTGCAGTGTCTATAACCGGGCCAATTCCAGCAGCGGGGTTCTGCTTCCTTCTCACATCTAGTGGCTCCTTTCTGAAAAAACTAAGCCCTTACCTAGAAAGTGGAAAGATCAAAGTGTTGTTCGACCCTAAAAGTCCATTCTCTTTTGACAAAGTTAATGAAGCTTATACATACCTTGAGAGTCACCGGGCAACTGGTAAGGTAGTTATATACCCGATTCCTTAAGGTTTGATTTGAATTTAATTGTTACGTTTTTTTTTCTAATACATGGTGTGGCTTGCTTTGTGAAATAATGAGAATAAACACGGTGTGCAAAGTGTTATTGTAATATTTGATCCATGTGGTTTCATTTATCTATAGAGTAAACAAAAATATATCAAATACAAGTTTGTTACATTAATTAAATTAGCTGATTGGTATATGAATTTAGAATTAGAACTTGAGAGTGTAAGCTAGTCAATCAAAAAATTATTTTTGATGAATGTAATTTATTACATGTTACATACACATATTTAGTTTGATGGTTACAAAAACAATAACTGATATGTATCTACAGTGAATTAAAAATAAAGTAACTACATGTTTAACAAATTATTATTAATTTAATATTGAGTAAATGGCATATTAATGTAAAAAAACATAAAAATATCAAAACTAGAGATAAAACAGTTATTTATCAGATGTGGAATTTAAGAACTCAAAAAGCTTGGCCCAGGCTCGAGCCCAAAGGAAGGAGTAACTAATAACCGAAACCGAACAGAAATTAACTGAAAACAGAATTAAGTGACAATCGGTAATTGGTTTTCCTTTGTATCCTTAATTAATCAAGTTAACGGAACCAAAAGATTCATACTTTCATATAATTCTAACTTTTATACATCCATTTTATGTAGTATACCTCCAATTCATGTATTTATACATTCACTTCATGTACCCAAACCTCTTTACATGTACGTATACCGCTATTTCATGTATTTCTAAGCCAAACATTGTAGCCTAGATTTGGTTTTGGTTAATCGAAATTATCCGGGCTGAGCCGAAAACACAAACAAATAAAACTAACCAATTAACAAAAAACCGGTTGAGTAACAAAATAGAACCAATGATTTGGGGATTTGTTGAGACTAATAACCGAACCGTATAGAGTATAGACCTCTAGTGATAAATGATTTCATTTCAATAGGAAGAGAAACTGACCAAGTAAAGAAGTAAGAAATGGACTCAAATATTGGATTATATATTTATATGGACTCTTTACTTAGTTGGGCTTTTGTTGGATAAAAATTATATATTTTCATTAAGTGTTCCAATTTACAAAAAATAATCATATATATTTCATTTGTCTTGCTTTATTTATAAAAAAGTTTTAAACATTTTTAAGAATTTAAATAAAAAAAGAGTGTAACACTTAAAAAAAACTTGTTTATATGGTAAAGTTACCCTTTTTATTCAACCACAATATAATGAAAATGAAGGGATCTCATTTGAATTAAATAACATAAGATATTATTTGTTTTGCCTTTTCTGGTAAGTAATAACTAAAGGATATTTTTCTATTATGTCCTGAAAAAATGAAAAATAAAGTTTGTGTCACGTGATTATTGATTTTTTATTTATTGCTACAGTTCGGCGATTTGAAAATTTTAAACTACCTTCATAAATCCTGAAAGCATCCAAAAATAAGATAGCTTCACTTTTGCTGTCATTAAAATCAAATACAAAGAAAACAACTTTATGTAACTTTATTCATTTTGGTTTTAATAATATCTACCAATTTCATATTATAAGGCACGACCTCAAATGACAAAGGTTAGTTTGTCATTTACAAAAATTTAACCACATTTAAAAGAAGCACTCAACTAAATTAAATTAAGAGCAATATGGCTCTTTGTTATATAGTTTCGTTATATATACGATTTAATTAGGTGGAACTAACGAGTTTTTGTTATAATTTAGCTCATTGATAAAGAAAAACAAACAAATCATAGTGGTTAAGAAACATATGATTTTGCTCGGTTTATATATATAACATTTTTTTCGGTATATTTATAGGACATAGGTGCATAAATAATCAAACGTAACCGTCATTTTAACTCGATTAAACTTATTTATTAATAAGAATGAACTTGAATCTATCTTAAATAGGTACGTCATGTATTATCATTTCATTTTTGGGTGAATTATTAATTTATTATATTTTTTCTAATATGATGTTTAGTTTGTGATTTTCTTATTATTTTGTATATATTTGTTGTATTTATAGATTTTGTAGTTTAGCTATTGTTGTGTATTAAAAGAACATTTAATTTGTTAATTAGTTTTTATTTTTATCAAATATAATAGAAGTTATATTAGTTTATGAATTATATTAACGAAAATTTTATAATCATATGCAAAAACTAAGTTTTTAAAAATTTATTTTTTATTAATAATGTACACGTTTTTAATATTTTATACACAAATTTTTGTATTATGAAGTTTTGTAGATTTAGTTTAATTTTATATTTTAAATTGGGTAATAATAGGGATACGTCATTTGAAAGTGACGCTATAATAATAATAATAATAAACCGTCTTGAGAAACTATTTTCTCATCTTTCCTTAACCGAAAAACATGCATTATAATTTGCTTCAAATATATAACAATTCATTGTTGTTAAGTATATCCACTTGTATGTTCAATTATTCATTCCGGCCTTTCAAAAAAAAATAATAATAATAAATGCACTTGTAAGCATTTGAACTACATAAAATTTAGCTTTTATTCCGTTATTTACAAAAATCACTGTAGCATTTCAAAATCAAAAGATCTGAAAAACTATCAAGCAATCCAAGTATTAACTAATTTTACTAATAAGTTGAATTTTCTTCAAATAATTAACAAACTAAACAACGAAATAATAATTTCGTTAGGATTTAATTAATAGGGGTCGACATTCTTCGTTAATCCAGCGTGCACATTAGTGAACTCTGGCAGGTACGACCGTCTTCTTCTTTACTCTTCAAATAAGCCTCGTGAGCTGACACCGTAGATTTTTTTGCCTTGTTCACAACTCTCGCCTTTCCTTTGGCAACATTCACGTCTTCAGCCCTTACTTGTTGTTACACCTAAAAAACACAAACGCCCATAGCTATTGCTCCGACCACCTCGAGAATCCGGTGGAGTTGCTCTTCTTACTCAACTCCGCCATAACACTATCCGACCAAGCGCAATAATCACCCGTCATTGTTCGGACGACGGAAATCGAGTGAATAAATATCTTATCCACCGGTGGCTGAACATCTATTTCTTCAACCTCATATTCACCGTCTAATAACAACTTCTGATCGAATAACGGAAACACCGGCCGAATTTCACCGTCAATCTCCGACTAACATAAACGTAAAACTATCATCATCATTATTATCATCATGCTCTTCATCAGCTACATGAACAACATCTAGAGAAGACTTAGAATCATCATCTTCTTCTTCACAATTTAACTCAATTTGTTGATTGAATCCGCCGCTTATTGCTTCAACCGATTGATCAATATCCGAAGGAGAAGACATAATATCCTTTTGCATTTACTTACAAATTAAATTTCAGTTTGCAAATTCAAAATCTGTTGGAACGGCCTGTTGCAGTTAGTTAGAAAATGAGAGAGTTTGTTAAGATGTTAAATGAATATATGGATATATATGTGTGTGTATATATATATATGTATGTATAGAAGGCTTTTAGTGTAAAAGTCAAACTTTGGGTTGTTATCATAATTGATGGATTTCAGTGTGGTTTGTTGGTTACGCATTTATTTGAATTGAATTTTATAAAAATGGTCAATCGAATTATGCGTTGTTAACATATATTTCAATATTTGATTTAAAGCAAATATAAGTGGATTACTGTGTTTCCCTAAAGATAAAATAATGTGATTTAAATAATTTTTTATTAAGATAATTAGACAAAACCTTTAAAATACGTAGATTTTAAAAGGTTACGGGTTCAAGTTTTTCCAAATTATCGTTAAAAATAAAATTTTAGTCAAAAAATTATATGTGTGATGGGCATAACTCCTTTCTTTCACAAGTACTGAGAAAAGAATTGTTTATTGAAAGTTGAAATCCTTAAAAATATTACGATTTTATGCAAAGTCAAAATATTATTTAATGTTATCATGTACATTGATGTGCATTTAAGGGAATTTAATATTTTCTTTTTGTTATTTTTATATAATATATTTGCTATATGAATTTATTGATTTGTTCATCCATCATTTTTCAAACTAAAGATCACGAAATCATAATCCGATAGCAAATCTTTACTTAGTTGAAACTTTGAAAATGACATGCAAATTATAGTTTAGTTATATGCAGATTAAGTGGTAATGTTGGAGAAAGTATAATGAACATTTGACTATTTCAAAACTCGACTATTCTTGGCTTGCAAACAAAGGCAAAAGAAGGTAGTTGTGAGGAAGGCACACGTGCAACTAGATACTCTCTGCTATGTTTTCTACTTCTCATTTCACATCATCTAGTAGGTTTGACGACAAATTGATCCACTTATTATTATTATTATTATTTTCGAAATAAACGGTTGAAGCAAGACTTAATACCAATTTAACATTGATGCAAATGCGAGAGCATTTTAAATGGTTATAATCAAGAGAATGGAGTGTAAATTGGTTGATTTAGTCTTAAACCTTCTGATGCTTATTAAATATTATAAAAATTAATTAAACTAAACAATTACTTACACTAAACCATTTAAATCTCTTTCCCATCATCTTCGGGGCTCTCCACTTTCTCGATCCTTCTTCTCAGCCCACCTTGTTTGCTCCCTCCTGTTCGACTCACATCTTGCTCTCCCAATCCATCATGTTATTTTTAAAATTAATTGTAAACTCGTTGAACAACTTCACCCATTTAAATTCATGTCTCAAATGAGACTAGAACTCACAACCATTTAATTGAAGACTATGCGCCTTTGTCATTAGACCAAGCTAGTGATGGTTGTAGCAAAAACATATAAATAAATAACATAGTGATAATAATAATTGACGTCAGCAATGATGTACCTAGGAAGTTAATACCAACAATATTGGTTGGAAATTTCACCATTCTAACGTGATCTTCAACACTTTAGTACAACTCCTACACACACATACACTATATATATGGACGTTTTAAAAAAACAATTTTAAAACATTTAACAATCATATAATCATTTGTATGTATTTACACAACGTTTTGTTAATCACATTTAAATTGTGTATATGTATTTATCGCTTTATTTATCACAACTAAAACAATAAGTGTACATATTTATTTGATTTTTGAAGTTCTCTGGTATGCATGTTATGCATTAAATAAGCTATATTTTAACCTGATAAAATGAATATGTTGGTTTGGAATAAATAAATAACATGTAAAAAGAATTTAGGTCAACATACGTAACTTAAAAAGCGTGTCACTCGAGTCATGGGCCGATATGGGCATGTTGATCCATTCGGCAATTATATTTCAAAGTCTAAAATAGTTTTAAATATATAAATAAATAAATAAAATATTTATTGAAAACTAGTAATATTTATGGGCTATATTTTCAAGCTTAAAACTAAATACTTTTAGTTGGTAGTTGATGCATATTGAAAACTAGTAATATACAACCACCTTTGCTTCATCAAAACACCATATCCTTTTAATTGATTTAAGCATTTCAAAACCTTAAAAGTAACAAAATTAGATTACAATCTATAGACGCCTTTTTATGACCTTTAAATAGAAGTATTTTCAAAAGTAATTAATATAATACGGAGTAATAAAAGTAAAATGATGTGCAAACTCAAAATGTGCACTAGTAATAAAGTAAAATTAGATTTTATAAAATAATACTATTATTTAATGTAATTAACATTTTTAATAATTTATGAAACTTGAAAAACAAAAATACCAGTAAATCTATAAAAAGTTATTTTCTCGATTAATCTATCATCCATCCAATTCTAGTCTATTACCACATTTTGCATTCATTTTCATATCTGTTTATAATCATAATATTTTATTAAATAAATTGTGTTTAAATACTATTAACAATAAATATCACAAAACTTAGAGAAGTTCTAAGAATCCAAACTTAAATATAAAAATTACAAAAGCTAAATGCTATAAAACACCGAAGAGGATATCAATTCCTTAAAATCAATTCCTTAAAAGTTTGATTTAAAGATTACAAAATTTATAAATTCTAATCCTTTGTAACCAATTAATATTATTAAGGTTTATATATTTTAAAATAATCCATCACCAACAAATCCCATATTTGATCTATTGCAATGTTACATATAAGTATATCATAGGATGAACTCGGTATCTGTACCGTACCAAAAAGTACCGATCCCGAAAATCATCAAAAACTGGTACCGGTGCTGAAAGTATCAATCCCAAAAACTTAAAAAGTGAATACCGAAACACCACGTACCATTTGTTCATCTCTATATAAAATGGCATGGGCTAATTGCTTTTAGTAAATATTCTTGATAGCAAAAACCTCTCAACATTAATAGTAATCCAAAATCTTGGTCCCACTATAATGTATCATCAGTGTTAGCATTCTAGTTTCTAATACCTACATATATTATATAATATATATAAGTATATAACCAAGTATCCCAAAAGCCATGAGTGATTCTTATTGGGCCGGCCTTTTGTAAGTTTTATTGGCGTGAGTAAATGTTTTTGGTTTTGGGTTGTAAGTTTGTCCGTTTAGTATATAGTTGAAAACATAAAGAACTTTGTACCAAATATTTTACCGAACAGTTGGTTCGTTTACAGGCCTAGGAATTAGAATAACCTACTATTCCTAGGCATCTAAACAAATACGAATGAGACATGTTCGTGTTAGTTTATTTAACTTTAACCGAACAAACGAGCGAACACAAACAACTTTTTATGTCCATACTCATTCATAAGAAAATGGGCGTATTCATATTTATTTATGTTTGTTCGTTAATAGTATAAGAAAACAGTTCACAAACCGAACAAAAGAACATAAATAAACACATTAAAATATAAAATGACCTTTTCAAAATATCTTTTAGAAAAAAAAATGTTTGTTTTGATTTGTGAGTGCATGATTGAAATATGGGTGGGACTTGGGAGGGATAAAGTAGATGGTTTGAATAACATAATAATGTAATAATAGTATAGGGGTAAACCAAATAAAATGACTCCAGTTGTCTTGACCTGACCCACAAAATTTTTTAATCTATGTTTTATAATGTTAGGAATATTTAACGTGTAAATATGTGACTATAATATGAATTAAAACAATGGATATTAGTAGGCTTCATATCTAGAAACATGATTAAATGACTTTCAACTTGTTTCTCTTTATCAAATCTTGTTACATCACCCGGTTATCTGGTCATAAACTTTTTTGCTTGAAACTGCAAATTTCATTAAAACCAACTAACAATGCGCTATAAACCGACACAAATAACAAAGTTATTTATAAATCAATATTATTGATAGACCACGAATGACTCTCTGTCACAATTTAACCGTATTATAAAATAATATTATTTTTCAAGAAAAACAAGTCACCTAATGATTCCCACAAGAGAAAAAAATGTAGCTAGGTGATAAAGGGAAAGTAAAGAATAAAAAAAGTGAATGTCCGAGGCTGTCTGAACATGGGTTTATATTCCTATATTTATGCTATTTTTATTGATCTCATCTCCAAAGTCTTCATCCAACTCATATATGTTTGAAACTTTAAAACCAAACTTTGGGTTCGTTCGAGAAACTTAAGCCACAAATCCATATTTTGTTTTGTTTTCACACTTACTAGTGGGTTACACCCGCGTTCCGTAGAGCCCGGGGGGGGGGGGGGGCTTAATAAAGTCGGTTTCCAAAAATGGTTTTTCGACAATTATAAATTGCTTAATGGCTTAAAAGATTTCCGCATTTGGTAAAACATTTGGTAAAACAAATTGGCTTAAACTCAATTTGTGTATGTCTATAATGAAAGACATATAGAAAAGACATGTAGAAAAGTCACATGTGAATTTGTCGATGTATCTTATGAACATTAAATTCAATTTATGAAAGACATGTGAATTTGTCTCGTTCAACAATTTCTCGTTCATTAATTTCATTTTATGTGAAAGACATGTGCATATGTCTCCAATTTTATGAAAGTCGTTCAACAATTTCTCGTTCATTAATTTCATTTTATGTGAAAGATGTGTGGGGGGGGGGGGTGTTGTTGGCTGATTTTGAGCAAAAACGGTTATGTTAAGTGTCAATGGCTCAACTCGGTCCGGGTCACTCAAGTATCAAAACGCAAATACATAAACGTATCAAACAAAATTATTCTAAAACCAACGACATTCTATACGCTAAAAAACACAAAATCGAACAACACGTAAACCACAAAAGCAGCAACGACAACAATCGACATTCTACTATAACCAAAAGCAACAATCACTCACCGGTGGAAAACGTAAAGGTCGAAGCGAGTGAAAAAGCGATGAAGAAAGCTAAAAAAAATATAAACAATCATGGTGTTTTGTTTCTTTTGTATTTCCTTGTTTTTTCTGGTGTGTGTTGTTACGGGTGTTTCCTCGGTGTTTTGTTGACTAGTCTCTTACTAGTCTTTCGGTTGTTCTTTTAATAAAATTGGCCGTAAAAAAAATAAAGGAATCAAAAAAATTGTATTCTCAAAACCTCAAGGGGCTAAAGATGTAAAAGTCAATAAACATGTAAATTCAAAATCTCAAGAGACTAAAGATGCAAAAATGTATACTCTAGCAAATTATCAAACTTAATTACTTTGGATCATCCTTGTTCTTACATGGATAAGCAGTGGTGAGCGTTTGATTCTCTCTAAAATTCGGGTTTAACTTTCACCAGTTCTCATGGATGTTAGAATATAAGAAAAGACGGAGTAACTAACCATAAACGTGTAATAAATGCTTTTTGCATCATATATATGTTGAAAAACATGTGATCGATCAAACACTCATCTCTCTAAAGTTTGGGTTTAACTTTCACCAGTTCTCATGAATGTTAGAATATAAGAAAAGACATGGTAACTAACTATAAACGTGTGAGAAATGCTTCTTGCATCATACGTTGAGAAACGCGTGATCAATCAAACATTCAATAACGATTACAAGAGATATTAAAACATATACCTCACGATTTTGGTGATAGATAGTCTTTACTACTACTTCACAACCATTAAGACCAGAGTGGAAACTAGACATATATTAATAACCACTCATAAGAATCTGTTGTAAAAACATAACAAAACAACCAGTTACAAAATATGTTCAATCATTTTGTTATGGTTTTGTCATGATTTAGTTTTTTTTTTCTTTTCTCACCACTAATAAATATACAAAGGGAGTCACCCCTACAAACACTTATGTGTTGTATAAGAGGACATTATACAGTTTTTTTAGCACAACCAGAGATCTAAAGTATCAACTACCTTATCCAAAGGCATAGATTTATTCCTAGGTCTCTGTATATATAAACGAATATATTAATCTATTTAATTTGAGAATGATATTGTTATCGTTTCTTTTTTTTTAATTCAACAAAAGTAGCATGTTACGCAATTATCAGCATCTGTGTTTTTCGTCGCATCACGTAGGCACCTTTCTAGCATGTGTAGACGTAAAGAGAGAGAGAGAGAGTAGCCAAAAATAACACGGGAAAGGGAAAATTTTAGCTAAATTGTTGAAAAAACGTAACACCAAAGCATATGAAAAAGATGAAGAATCAAAATAACTATAGTTAAGATGGAAAGATGCATGCACCCACCATAGATTTGTGTCATGTGTGTTTATGAATATAAATGTTTATAGACTAAGAATAGGTGTCCAAGAATATTGGTATCCATTAATAGAGAATTGAAGAACAAAGTGTGCAATGGGGCCTGCCTTTAGATAGATAATAATAATGCTTAAAGGAGCCAAAAATGTGCTTTCTCTCCTAACAAAGCAAATAAAGAAGAGATAAGACACCACCACTAACTTATTACTCATGCAGTAATCAATCAACTAAAGAATATTTGCCTTTATTAAAGCAATAGTCTTTGCTTTTAAATTCAAAACATATAACCCACACTCAACCAATGCATATGTCTAAACTCTAAACCAAACCTTTTTTTTGTTACATAAGTTCTTGCAAACTGTCTCAAATTGTTACTGATAACATATTAACATGTCGGCTCAACAGGTCGATCAAGCGCTAGTTTACCCGGCTACTGAGACAAATCCGCCTTCGAATGGTCAGTCGAAAGGCTCGTTTGGGGCGGTTTTTGTAGTATTGGCGGTGATTTTGGTGGTATCCGCTATTGCTTGCGTTCTTGGGCGGGTGTGTAATAAGCGGGTTAACAAGCCCAAACCGTCTAAGCGCGGTCGACACACCAAAGAGAAAGATATGAAACCTAACCGTAACGCGTTCCAGACGAAAGATGGGGATATCGAGTACGGGTTTGACAAGAGGTTTTCGAGTGCGAAGGTCGCTGCTAATGGTGAGCCGAACATGTGCCCACCTAATTCGTTTCGTGAACCAAATATGGGCCCAAACCCGGGCCACCCTAATGCGTTTCCTGAACAAAACATGAGCCCGTACCCGGGTCAGGGTATGGGTCGGCCTAATTCGTTTCCTGAACAAAACATGAGCCCGTATCCGGGCCGGTCTAATTCGTTTCATGAACCAAACATGGGCCCGAACCCGGGTCGGCCTAATTCCTCTCATGAACAAAACATGGGCCCGAACCCGGGTCGGCCTAATTCCTCTCATGAACAAAACATGGGCCCAAACTTGGGTCGGCCTAATTCCTCTCATGAACAAAACATGGGTCGGCCTAATTCGTCTCATGAACAATACATGGGCGCGAGCCTTGGCCGACCTGATTCGTTTCGTGAACAATACATGGCCCCGAACCTGGGCCGGCCTAATTCATTCAGAGAACCACCTATGGGCCGGGCTGACTCGTTCCATGAACCATCAATGGGCCGGCCTAACTCGTTTCGCAAGGGTGAATTTAGAGATGATCATATGAGGTATTGTGGTAATGAGGATCATGACATGAAATACAACTCTGGTGCAGGACCACAATATTATTGAATGTAGAAACTAGATAGTAGTTTATTGTATTATACATTTGACCAAAGTTTGTTGTTTGATGTTATTTCTTCTGAATTATGTTACAGTTAGGGTATGGTTGTGTACCTAACATCTTCAATTTAATGAAGGATTAAATTCAAGTTGTGTTTTTTCTTTACTTATGCTTGCTTGTCCGATTAACCGACCATTCGGTTATGGTTAATGTGTCTTCGTTAATCGACTTTAACAAAAAACCAAACCGAACCTTGTATGTTTGAAGAATCAATCACTTTGGAAAGACAGTATAACTAATATTTCACATCAGAGTTTCAGTTTTACCAACAATATAATATATGCATAACCTTCAGCAGCCCAATATTAAATTTTGTAAACCATATTGTCAAGTGTTCAGCTTCACTAGTTAATAGTTATAATCACCTTGTAACCTTGTTTCTATATATGCTAAAATAAATATACGATAGTGGGATACAAAAAACAAAGATCCGAATCATAATTATAATGTTTAATCCCTACCCATAATATCTTTCACAGCATTGAGGATGCGAACATAATCATAAAAAAGAGAAGAATGCTCGCCTTGAAGTCCATCACGAGTCCGCCTATTGCCACCAGCAAGGTTGTTGCATGGACTTCCACCAATCACTAGATCAAACCCTCCAAAGGACCTGATCCACTCCTTTAATCTGGTATACGTCACGTCTTGCACGTCTGCACACCGACGACTTCTCAACTGAGACTACATTGTTCATTCGAATTCCTAGCCTGTCTAGCGCGACCTCGGCACCGCCAATCCCAGAAAATAGTGAAAGGACATTCATACCATCTGGGTACAAGTCCTTTAGTACAGATAGCTGATAAGCAACTGTATCTACCGGATGACAAATTATCAATGTAAACATTAGAGGATTGGAGATTAGACAAACTCGTCAAACAACTATCTAACACTAACTAGTTACACAAAAACGAACTTCTTTTAATAAAAAGCGTTTCAGGTCAACTTTGTGCTGAAGCACTAAATGCACATTTACAACATAGCACTTTAACAATCTAATTTGGGAAAAATAAATGTATTATTTTAAAAACCCACACAGTAGTTTTACAAGTTTAAGATTATAATTGTGTGAAACATAAATGTATTCTTTTAAAATATAAAGATTAGCATGCACATAGTATATTAATACAAGCACTTAGGTAGGTACCAGACCCAGAGTACCTGCATCAGGCTCAACCTGGTCTAACAGGTCAGGATTTTAAACCAGGCCCGATACAGATTATTCAACTCTATTCTCACCAACAGCCCGACCCTTAAGTGGGACCGGGCCACCTTAGAGACAAGGGCCCACTTGCCTATTTCCCTTAAACAGCATATCATAAAAGGCTTTAAGATTCAAACCTGAAATGCATTCCCAAGCCCCTTATATCTTTCTATTCTGCTTACACCTCTTGTATGATTGTGTGGATAGCCCATTATCTTCTCAATCTCATTGGGCTCGAGGGGTGCGAGCCGATTCTTCCCGGTCAAAACCAAGTTCCATTTCTTGCACTGATTGATTACATGTTTTATCACATGTGGATTCGGCTTGCCTTCACAGTTCTCAGTGGCAGATTTAAGCCCATCAGTTAGTTGAGCACTTCCTACACATGTCAATATGCAATTTAACTGTTCTCTTGTGTCCCATGATGGCCACCATTTTCGTGTTTCCGGAAGAGCTTCAAAGATGGTTCGTGGAGGTAACGGATGAATCGGGAATCTGTTGTTTAATGGAAGGTTATGAATGTAACCTCTTTTTCTTGCTGCAGCAAAAAAGAATCTCGAATCTACAAACTCAGGCTCGATTTCATATAAAAAATAAATCAAATTGGTTTCAGACTTGGTACAACCCAAGGTCATCATTCCCTTTGGTTCGCACAACCAAAAAATTATTATTTTGCCAGTATTGGCAAAGGGGTGTGTTCACCGAGATGGAGAAAAAACTGAGAATGGGTCGAACCACTGAATCGGAAATGAAATTTGGTCATGGTGACATCCATACAATATTTTATTACCCTACGAAAGAATCAGATCAATAATTATGCCCTGACGCCACCACTGGGCCCGTTCGACATTTTGTCAGTATTGCCAAAGAGGTATGTTCACCGAGTCGGAGAAAAAACTGAGTATGGGCCCGTTCGGAATCTGACCATATTTTCGGTCTTGGAGACCTCCAACGAATATTTTATGAACCTACGAAAGAATCGGATCAATTTGATGGCCCTAGAGCTTTCCCGTGGCCCGTTCAAAACTTTGCTACTACGGCCAAAGGGGTATGTTCACATTCCGCTCGAAAAAACTAATTATGGGGATATTCACCGAATCTGAACATATTTTCAGTTCTAGAGACTTCCATCGAATATTTTATGACCCTAAGAAATAATCGGATCAATTTGATGTCCCTAGAGCTTTCCCGTGGCCCGTTCGAAATTTTGCTACTATGGCCAAAGAGGAATGTTCACCGTCAGCTCGAAAAAACTGATTATGGGGCTATTCACCGAATCTGACCATATTTTCGATCCTAGAGACCTCCATCGAATAGTTTATGACCCTACGAAAGAATCGAATCAATTTGATATCCCTAGAGCTTTCCCGTGGCCCGTTCGAAATTTTGCTACTACGGCCAAAGGGGTTTGTTCACCGCCAGCCCAAAAAAAACGAGTACGGGGCTATTCATCGAATCTAACCATATTTTCGGTCATGGAGACATCCATCGAATATTTTAAGACCCTACGAAAGAATCGGATCAATTTTATGCCCCTAAAGCTTTTCCGTGGCCCGTTCGAAATTTTGCTACTACGGTCATAGGAGTATGTTCACCGCCAGCCCGAAAAAACTGATTATGGGGCTATTCACCGAATCTGACCATATTTTCGGTCATGGAGACCTCCATCGAATATTTTATGACCCTACGAAAGAATCGGATCAATTTGATGTCCCTAGAGCTTTCCCGTGGCCCTTTCAAAACTTAGCTACTACGACCAAGGGGTATATTCACCGTTATCTCTTTGAAACTGATTGTGGGGCTATTCACCGAATCTGACCATATTTTCGAATCCTGGAGACCTCCATCGATTATTTTATACACATACAAAAGAGTCGGATCAATAATTATGCCCTTACCCCACCCGCGACCCGTTCTAAATTATGCTAGTATTGCCAAAGGGGTATGTTTACCGATCCGGAGAAAAATCTGAGTATGCGTCGAACCACTGAATCGGATCATAAATTCGGTCTAGGAGACTTCCATATAATATTTTATACACATACAAAAGAATCAGATCAATAATTATGCCCTGACGCCACCCTGGGGCCCGTTCGAAATATTGCCAGTATTGCCACATGGGTATGTTCACCGAGCCGGAGGAAAAACTGAGTATGTGTTGAACCACTGAATCGTATCAGAAATTATGTCTTGGAGACTTCCATACTGTATTTTATTACCCTACGAGAGAATCGGATCAATAATTATGCCTTGACGCCACCCCGGGGCCCGATCGAATTTTACCATTATTGCCAAAGGGGTATGTTCACCGAGCCGGAGAAAAAACTGAGTATGGGTCGAACCACTGAATCGGATCAGAAATTCGGTCTTGGAGACATCCATATAATATTTTATACACATACGAAAGAATCGGATCAATAACTATGCCCTGACGCCACCCCCCGGCCCGTTCGAAATTTTGCTAGTATTGCCAAAGGGATATGATCACCGAGCCGGAGAAAAAACTGAGTATGCGTTAAACCACTGAATCGGATCAGAAGTTCGGTCTTGGAGAATTCCATACAATATTTTATACACATACGAAAGAGTAACCCCACGACCCGTTAGAAATTATGCCAGTATTGCAAAAGGGGTATATTCACCGAGCAGGAGAAAAAACTTAGTATGCGTCGAACCACTGAATCGGATCAGAAATTCTGTCTTGGAGACTTACATACAATATTTTATACATATACGAAAAAATCGGATCAACAATTATGCCCTGACGCCACCCCGGGGCCCGTTCAATATTTTGGCAGTATTGCCAATGGGGTATTTTCACCGAGCCGTAGAAAAAACTTAGTAAGGGTCGAACCATTGAATCAGATCAGAAATTCGGTCTTGGATACTTTCATACAATATTTTATAAACATACGAAAGAATCGGATCAATAATTATACCCCGACGCCACCCCGGGGCCCGTTCAAAATTTTGCCAGTATTGCCAAAGGGGTATGTTCACCGAGCCGGAGAAAAAAGCTGAGTATGGGTCGAACCACTGAATCGGATCAGAAATTCGGTCGTGGAGACTTCCATACAATATTTTATACACATAAGAAAGAGTCGGATCAATAATTATGACCTGACGCCACCTCGCGGCCCGTTCGAAATTATGCCAGTATTGAAAAAGGGGTATGTTCACCGAGCCGGAGAAAAAACTGAGTATGCGTCGAACCACTGAATCGGATCAGAAATTCGGTCTTGGAGACTTCCATACAATATTTTATACACACGCGAAAGAATCGGATCAATAATTATGCCCCGCCGCCACCCCGGGGCCTGTTCGAAATTTTGCCAATATTTCAATAGGGGTATGTTCACCGAGCTGGAGTAAAAACTGAGTATGGGTCGAACATTGAATCGGATCAGAAATTTGGTCTGGGAGACTTCCATATAATATTTTATTACCTTATGAGAGAATCGGATCAATAATTATGCCCTGATGCCTCCCCGGTGCCCGTTCGAAATTTTACCATTATTGCCAAAGGGGTATGTTCACCGAGCCATAGAAAAAATTGAGTATGGGTCGAACCACTGAATCGGATCAGAAATTCGGTCGTGGAGACTTCCGTACAATATTTTATACACATATGAAATAATCGGATTAATAATTATGTCCTGACGCCACCTCGGGGCCTATTCGAAATTTTGCCAGTATTGCCAACGGGGTATGTTCATCGAGCCGGAGAAAAAACTGAGTATGGGTCGAACCACTGAATCGGATAAGAAATTCGGTCTTTGAGACTTTCATACAATATTTTATAAACATACGAAAGAATCGTATCAACAATTATGCCCTGACACCACCCCGAGGCTCGTTCGAAATTTTTCCAGTATTCCCAGAGGGGTATGTTCACCGAGCCGGAGAAAAACTGAGTATGGGTCGAACCACTGGATCAGATCAGAAATTCGGTCTTTGAGACTTCCATACAATGTTTTATAAACATAAGATAGAATCGGATCAATAATTATGCCCTAACGCCACCTTGGGGCCCGTTCGAAATTTTTCCAGCATTGCCAAAGAATCGGATCAGAAATTCCTAACGCCACCAACGCCACCTTGGGGCACGTTCGGATCAATAAGTATGTTCACCGAGTCGGAGAAAAAACCGAGTAAGGGTCGAACCACTGAATCGGATCAGAAATTCGGTCTCGGAAACTTCCATACAATATTTTATACACATACGAAAGAGTCAGATCAATAATTATGCCCGGACGCCACCCCGCGGCCCGTTCAAAATTATGCCAGTATTGCCAAAGGGGTATGTTCACCGAGCGGGAGAAAAAACTGAGTATGTGTCGAACCACAGAAACGGATCTGAAATTCGATATTAGAGACTTCCATACAATATTTTATACACATACGAAATAATCGGATCAATAATTATACCCTGATGCCACCTCGGTGCCCGTTCGAAATTTTGCCAGTATTGGTAAAGGGGTTTGTTCACCGAGACGGAGAAAAAACTGAGTATGGGTCGAACCACTGAATCAGATCAGAAATTTGGTCATGGTGACTTCCATTCAATATTTTATTACCCTACGAAAGAATCAGATCAATAAATATGCCCTGACGCCAACACGGGGTCCGTTCAAATTTTTGCCAGTATTGCCAAAGGGGTATGTTCACCGAGCCGGAGAAAATACTAAGTATGGGCCCGTTCGGAATCTGACCTTATTTTCGGTCTTGTAGACCTCCAACGAATATTTTATGAACATACGAAAGAATCGGATCAATTTGATGTCCCTAAAGATTTCTCGTGGCCCGTTCAAAACTTTGCTACTACGACCAAAGGGGTATGTTCACCATCAAATCGAAAAAACTGATTACGGGGCTATTCATCGAATCTGACCATATTTTCGGTCCTAGAGCCTTCCATCGAATATTTTATGACCCTACGAAAGAATCGGATCAATTTGATGTCCCTAGAGCTTTCCCGTGGCCCGTTCGAATATTTTCTACTACGGCCAAAGGGGTTTGTTCACCGTCAGCCCGAAATAACTAAGTATGGGGCTATTCACCGAATCTGACCATATTTTCGGTCCTGGAGACATCCATCGAATATTTTAAGACCGAAAGAATCAGATCAATTTGATGTCCTTAAAGCTTTCTCGTGGTCCGTACGAAATTTTGCTACTACGACCATAGGGGTATGTTCACCGTCAGCCCGAAAAAACTGATTATGGGGCTATTCACCGAATCTGGCCATATTTTCGGTCCTAGAGACCTCCATCAAATATTTTATGACCCTACGAAAGAATCGGATCAATTTTATGTCCCTAGAGCTTTCCATTGGCCCGTTCGAAATTTTGCTACTACGGCCAAAGTGGTATATTCACCGTCAGCCCGAAAAAACTAGTTATGGGGCTATTCACCGAATCTGTCCATATTTTCGGACCTGTGGACTTCCATTGAATATTTTATGACCCTACGAAAGAATCGGATCAATTTGATGTCCCTAGAGCTTTCCGTGGCCCGTTCGAAATTTTGTTACTACGGCCAAAGGGGTATGCTCACTGTCAGCCCGAAAAAACTGAGTACGGGCTATAAACCGAATCTGACCATATTTTCAGTCCTGGAGACATCCATCGAATATTTTAAGACCCTACAAAAAAATCAGACCAATTTTATGTCCTTGGAACTTTCTCGTAGCCCGTTCGAAATATTGCTACTACGGCTATAGAGGTATGTTCACTTTCTCGTAGCCTGTTCGAAATTTTGCTACTACGGCCGTAGAGGTATGTTCACCGTCAGCCCGAAAAAACTTATTATGGGGCTATTCACCGAATCTGACCATATTTTCGGTCCTGGAGACCTCCATCGAATAGTTTATGACCCTAAAGATCAATTTGATGTCCCTAGAGTTTTCCCGTGGCCCGTTCAAAACTTTGCTACTACAACCAAAGGGGTATGTTCACCGTTAGCTCTTTCAAACTGATTATGGGGCTATTTACCGAATCTGACCATATTTTCGAATCCTGGAGACCTCCATCGAATATTTTATAACCCTATGAAAGAATCAGATCAATTTAATGTCCCTAGAGCTTTCCCGTGGCCCGTTCGAAATTTTGCTACTACGACCAAAGGGGTATGTTCAGCGTCAGCCCGAAAAAACTGAGTATTGGCCTATTTACCGAATCTGACCATATTTTCGGTTCTGGAGACCTCCATCGAATATTATATGAGCCTATGAAAGAATCGGATCAATTTTATGTCCCTAGAGTTTTCCCGTGGTCCGTTTGAAATTTTGCTATTACGGCCATAGGGGTATGTTCACCGTCTGCCAGAAAAAAACGAGTATGGGGCTATTCATCGAATCTGACCATATTTTCGGTCATGGAGACATCCATCAAATATTTTTAGACCCTACGAAAGAATCGGATCAATGTGATGTATCTAGAGCTTTCCTGTTGCCCGTTCGAAATTTTTCTACTATGGCCAAAGGGTTATGTTCACAGTTAGCCCTAAAAAACTGAGTATGAGGCTATTCACTGAATCTGACCATATTTTGGTTTCTGGAGACATCCATCGAATATTTAAAGACCCTACGAAAGAATCGGATCAATTTGATGTCCATAGAACTTTCCCGTGGTCCGTTCGAACTTTTGCTACTACGGCCATAGGGGTATGTTCACCGTCAGCCCGAAAAAACCGAGTATGGGGCTATTCATCGAATCTGACCATATTTTTGGTCTTGGAGACATCCATCTAATATTATAAGTACCTACTAAAGAATCGGATCAATTTGATGTCCCTAAAGCTTTCACGTGGCCAGTTCAAAATTTTGCTACTATGGCCAAAGGGGTATGTTCACCGTTAGCCCGAAAAAACTGAGTATGAGGCTATTCACCGAATCTGACCATATTTTCGGTTCTGGATACCTCCATCGAATATTTTATGACCCTTTGATAGAATCGGATCAATTTGATGTCTCTAGAGTTTTCCCGTGATCTGTTCGAAATTTTGATACCACGGCCATAGGAGCATGTTCACCGTCAGCCCGAAAAAACTTAGTATGGGCCTATTCACCGAATCTGACCATATTTTTGGTTCCGGAGACCTCCATCGAACATTTTATAACCCTACGAAAGAATCGGATCGATTTGATGTCCGTAGAGCTTTCCCGTGGCACGTTCGAAATTATGCTAGTACGGCCAGGGGGGTCATCACCGTCAGCCCGAAAAAACTGTTTATGGGGCTATTCGCCGAATCTGACCATATTTTCGGTCCTGGAGGCTTCCATCGAATATTTTATGCCCATACGAAAGAATCAGATCAAAGAAACGTCCCTAGAGCTTTCTCGTGGCCCGTTCGAAATTATGCTAGTACGACCAAAGGGGGGGTATTACCGTCAGCCCGAAAAAACTGTGTATGTGGCTATTCACCGAATCTGACCATATTTTCGGTCTTGGAGGCTTCTATCGAATATTTTATACCCATACGAAAAAATCGGATCAATGAAACGTCCCTAGAGCTTTCCAGTGGCCCGTTTGAAATTTTGCTAGTACGGCCAAAGGGGGGGTATCAACGTCAGCCCGAAAAAACTATGTATGGGGCTTTGCACCGAATCTGACCCTTTCGGTCCTGAAGGCTTCCATTGAATATTTTATGCCTATACGATAGAATCAGATCAATGAAACGTCCATAGAGCTTTCCCGTGGCCCTTTCGAAATTTTGCTAGTATGGCCAGGGGGGGTATCACCGTCAGCCCGAAAAATGTTTGTATGGGGCTATTCATCGAATCTGACCATATTTTCGGTCCTGGAGGCTTCCATCGAATATTTTATGCCTATACGAAAGAATCGGATCAATGGAACGTCCCTAGAGCTTTCTCGTGGCCTGTTCGAAATTATGCTAGTACGGCCAAAGGGGGGTATCACCGTCAGCCCGAAAAAACTGTGTATGGGGCTATTCACCGAATCTGACCGTATTTTCGGTCCTGGAGGCTTCCATCGAATATTTCATACCCATACGAAAGAATCGGATCAGTGAAACGTCCCTAGAGCTTTCCCGTGGCCCGTTCGAAATTTTGCTAGTACGGCCAAAGGGGGGTATCACCGTCAGCCCGAAAAAACTATGTATGGGGCTATTCACCGAATCTGACCATATTATCGGTCCTGGAGGCTTCCATTGAATATTTTATGCCTATACGAAAGAATCGGATCAATGAAACGTCCCTAGAGCTTTCCTGTGGCCCATTCAAAATTTTTCTAGTACGGCCAAAGGGGGTATCACCGTCAGCCCGAAAAAACTGTGTGTGGGGCTATTCACCGAATCTGACCATATTTTCGGTCCTGGGGGCTTCCATCGAATATTTTATGCCCATACGAAAGAATCGGATCAATGAAACGTCCCTAGAGCTTTCCCGTGGCCCGTTCGAAATTTTGCTTGTACGGCCAAGGGGGGAGGGTATCACCGTCAGCACGAAAAATGTGTGTATGGGACTATTCACCGAATCTGACCATATTTTCGGTCCTGGTGGCTTCCGTCGAATATTTTATGCCCATACGAACGAATCGGATCAATGGAACGTCCCTAGAGCTTTCCCGTGGCCCGTTCGAAATTATGCTAGTACGGAGAAAGGGAGGTATCACCGTCAGCCCGAAAAACTGTGTATGGGGCTATTCACCGAATCTGACTATATTTTCGGTCCTGGAGGCTTCCATCGAATATTTTATACCCATACGAAATAATCGAATCAGTGAAATGTCCCTAGAGCTTTCCCGTGGCCCGTTCAAAATTTTGCTAGTACAGCCAAAGAGGGGTATCACTGTTAGCCCGAAAAAACTTTTTATGGGCTATTCATCGAATCTGACCATATTTTCGATCCTGTAGGCTTCCATCGAATATTTATGCCTATACGAAAGAATCAGATCAACGAAACGTCCCTAAAGCTTTCCCGTGGCCCGTTCGAAATTTTGCTAGTACGGCCAACGCGGACCGTTCAAAAATTTGCCAGTATTGCAAAAGGGGTATGTTCACTGATCCAGAGAAAAAACTGAGTATGGGTGGAACCGCTGAATCGGATCAGAAATTCGTTCATGGTGACCTACATACAATATTTTTTGACCCTACGAAAGAATCGGATCAATAATTATGCCCTGACGCCACCACGCGGGTCGTTCGAAATTTTGCCAGTATTGCCAAAGGAGTATGTTCACTGATCCGGAGAAAAAACTAGATATGGGACGAACCGCTTAATCGGATAAGAAGTTCGTGCATGGTGACCTACATACAATATTTTTTGACCCTACGAAATAATCGGATCAAAAATTATGCCCTGATACCACCACGCGGCTCGTTCGAAAAATTGACAGTATTGCCACAGGGGTATGTTCACTGATCCGGAGAAAAAACTGAGTATGGGTCGAACCGCTGAATCGGATCAAAAATTCGGTCTTGGTGACCTACATACAATATTATTCGCCCCTACGAAAGAATCGAATCAATAATTACACGCTGACGCCACCCCGCGTCCCGTTAGAAATTTTGCCAGTATTGCCAAAGGTGTATGTTCACTGATCCGCGGAAGAAACTAAGTATGGGTCGAAACGCTGAATCGGATTAAAAATTCGGTCTTGGTGACCTACATACAATATTTTTTGCCCCTACGAAATAATCGGATCAATAATTATGCCCTGACGCCACCCCGTGGCCCGCTTGAAATTTTGCTAGTATTGCCAAAGGTGTGTGTTCACTGATCCAGAGAAAAAACTGAGTACGGGTCGAACCGCTGAATCGGATCAAAAATTCGGTCTTAGTGACCTACATACAATATTATTCGCCCCTACGAAAGAATCGAATCAATAATTACGCCCTGACGCCACCCCGCGTCCCGTTAGAAATTTTGGCAGTATTGCCAAAGGTGTATGTTCACTGATCCGCAGAAAAAACTAAGTATGGGTCGAAACGCTGAATCGGATTAAAAATTCGGTCCTGGTGACCTACATACAATATTTTTTTCCCCTACGAAAGAATCGGATCAATAATTATGCCCTGACGCCACCCCGTGGCCCGTTTGAAATTTTGCCAGTATTGCCAAAGGTGTATGTTCACTGATCCGGAGAAAAAACCGAGTACGGGTCGAACCGCTGAATCGAATCAAAAATTCGTGCATGGTGACCTACATTCAATATTTTTTAACCCTACGAAAGAATCGGATCAATAATTACAGCCTGACAACACACTTGGCCCGTTCAAAAATTTGTCAGTATAGCCAAAATGGTATGTTCACTGAAGAAAAAATTGAGTATGGGTGGAACCGCTGAATCGGATTCGAAATTCGTGCATGGTGACCTACATACAATATTTTTTGACCCAACGAAATAAACGGATCAATAATTATGCCCTGATAACAGTACTTGGCCCGTTCAAAAAATTAACAGTATTGCCACAGGGGTATGTTCACTAATCCAGAAAAAAAATTAAGTATGGGTCGAACCACTGAATTGTATTAGAAATTCGTGCATGGTGACATACATACTATATTTTTTGACCCTACGAAAGAATCGGATCAATAATTACGCCCTGACAACACTACTTGGCCCGTTCGAAAATTTGATAGTATTGCCACACGGGTATGTTCACTGTTCCGGAGAAAAAATTGAGTATGGATCGAACCGCTGAATCAGATTAGAAATTCGTGCATGGTGACCTACATACAACATTTTTTGACCCTACGAAATAATCGGATCAATAATTACGCCCTGACGCCACCACGCGGCCCGTTCGAAATTTTGCCAGTATTGCCAAAGGTGTATGCTCACTAATCCGGAGAAAAATTGAGTGCGTGTCGAACCGCTGAATAGGATCAGAAATTTGTGCATGGTGACCAATATAAAATATTTTTTAACCCTACGAAAGAATCGGATCAATAATTATGCCCTGACGCCACCACGCGGCCCGTTCGAAATTTTGCCAGTATTGCCAAACGTTTGTGTTCACTGATCCAGAGAAAAAACTAAGTATGGGTCGAACCGCTGAATCGGATCAAAAATTCGATCTTGGTGACCTACATACAATATTATTCGCCCCTACGAAAGAATCGGATCAATAATTACGCACTGACGCCACCCCCGCGTCCCGTTCGAAATTTTTGCCAGTATTTCCAAAGGTGTATGTTCACTAATCCGCAGAAAAAACTAAGTATGGGTCGAAACGCTGAATCGGATTAAAAATTCGGTCTTGGTGACCTACATAAAATATTTTTTGCCCCTACGAAAGAATCGGATCAATAATTATGCCCTGACGCCACCCCGCGGCACGTTTGAAATTTTGCCAGTATTGCCAAAGGTGTATGTTCACTGATCCGGAGAAAAAACCGAGTATGGGTCGAACCGCTGAATCGAATCAAAAATTCGTGCATGGTGACCTACATTCAATATTTTTAAACCCTATGAAAGAATCGGATCAATAATTACGGCCTGACAACACCACTTGGCCCGTTCAAAAATTTGCTAGTATTGCCAAAGGGGTATGTTCACTGAAGAAAAAATTGAGTACGGGTCGAACCGCTGAATCGGATTCGAAATTCGTGCATGGTGACCAACATACAATATTTTTTGCCCACACGAAAGAATCAGATCAATAATTATGCCCTGAGGCCACCCCGCGGCCCGTTTGAAATTTTGCCAGTATTGCCAAATGTGTAAGTTCACTGATCCGAAGAAAAAACCGAGTATGGGTCGAACCGCTGAATCGAATCAAAAATTCGTGCATGGTGACCTACATTAAATATTTTTTAACCCTATGAAAGAATCGGATCAATAATTACGGCCTGACAACACCACTTGGCCCGTTCAAAAATTTGCTAGTATTGCCAAAGGGGTATGTTCACTGAAGAAAAAATTGAGTACGGGTCGAACCGCTGAATCGGATTCGAAATTCGTGCATGGTGACCAACATACAATATTTTTTGCCCACACGAAAGAATCAGATCAATAATTATGCCCTGAGGCCACCCCGCGGCCCGTTTGAAATTTTGCCAGTATTGCCAAATGTGTAAGTTCACTGATCCGAAGAAAAAACCGAGTATGGGTCGAACCGCTGAATCGAATCAAAAATTCGTGCATGGTGACCTACATTAAATATTTTTTAGCCCTACGAAAGAATCGGATCAACAACTATGGCCTGACAACCCCACTTGGCCCGTTCGAAAATTTGCCAGTATTGCCAAAGGGGTATGTTCACTGAAGAAAAAATTGAGTATGGGTCGAATCGCTAAATCGGATTCGAAATTCGTGCATGGTGACCTACATACAATATTTTTTGACCCAACGAAAAAAACGGATCAATAATTACGCTCTGATAACACTACTTAGCCCGTTCGAAAAATTGACAGTATTGCCACAGAGGTATGTTCACTGATCTAGAAAAAAATTGAGTATGGGTCGAACCGCTGAATCGGATTAGAAATTCGTGCATGGTGACCTACATACAATATTTTTTGACCCTACGAAAGAATCGGATATAATTACGCCCTAACAACACAACTTGGCCCGTTCGAAAAATTGAAAGTATTGCCACAGAGGTATGTTCACTGATCCGGAGAAAAAATTGAGTAAGGGTCGAACCGCTGAATCGTATTAGAAATTCGTGCATGGTGACCTACATACAATATTTTTTGACCCTACGAAATAATCGGATCAATAATTAAGCCCAGACGCCACCCCGCGGCCCGTTCAAACTTTTGGCAGTATTGCCAAAGGTGTATGTTCACTAATCCGAAGGAAAAACTGAGTGCATGTCGAACCGCTGAATCGGATCAGAAATTCGTGCATGGTGAACTACATAAAATAATTTTTAACCCTACGAAAGAATCGGATCAATAATTACGCCCTGACGCCACCACGCGGCCCGTTCGAAATTTTGCCAATATTGCCAAAGGTGTCTGTTCACTAATCCGGAGAAAAAACTGAGTGTGTGTCGAACAACTGAATCGGATAAGAAATTCGTGCATGGTGACCTACATAAATTATTTTTTAACCCTACGAAAGAAACGGATCATTAATTATGCCCTGACGCCACCACGCGGCCCGTTCGAAATTTTTGCCTGTATTGCCAATGGTGTGTGTTCACTGATCCGGAGAAAAAACTGAGTATGTGTCGAACCGCTGAATCAGATCAGAAATTCGTGCATGATGACTTACATACAATATTTTTTGACCCTACGAAAGAATCAGATCAATAATTACGCCCTGATAACACTACTTGGCTCGTTCGAAAAATTGACAGTATTGCCATAGGGGTATGTTCACTGATCAGGAGAAAAAATTGAGTATGGGTCGAACTGCTGAATCGGATTAGAAATTTGTGCATGGTGACCTACATACAATATTTTTTGACCCTACGAAAGAATCGGATCAACAATTACGCCTTGACCCCACCACGCGGGCCGTTCGAAAATTTGCCACTATTTCCAAAGAGGTATGTTCACTGATCCGCAGAAAAAACTAAGTATGGGTCGAAACGCTGAATCGGATTAAAAATTCGGTCTTGGTGACCTACATACAATATTTTTTGCCTCTAAGAAAGAATCGGATCAATAATTATGCCCTGACGCCACCCCGTGGCCCGTTTGAAATTTTGCCAGTATTGCAGAAGATGTATGCTCACTGATCCGGAGAAAAAACCGAGAATAGGTCGAACCACTGAATCGAATCATAAATTCGTGCATGGTGATCTACATTGAATATTTTTTAACCGTACGAAAGAATAGGATCAATAATTACGCCCTGACAACACCACTTGGCCCGTTCAAAAATTTGTCAGTATTTGCCAAAGGGGTATGTTCACTGAAGAAAAAATTGAGTATGGGTCGAACTGCTGAATCGGATTAGAAATTCGTGCATGGTGACCTACATACAATATTATTCGCCCCTACGAAAGAATCGGATCAATAATTACGCCCTGACGCCACCCCGCGTCCTGTTCGAAATTTTGCCAGTATTGCCAAAGGTGTATGTTCACTGATCCGCAGAAAAAACTAAGTATGGGTCGAAACGTTGAATCGGATTAAAAATTCGGTATTGGTGACCTACATACAATATTTTTTGCCTCTAAGAAAGAATCGGATCAATAATTATGCCCTGATGCCACCCCGCGGCCCGTTTGAAATTCTGCCAGTATTGCCGAAGATGTATGTTCACTGATCCGGAGAAAAAACCGAGAATGGGTCGAACCGCTGAATCGAATCATAAATTCGTGCATGGTGACCTACATTCAATATTTTTAAACCTACGAAAGAATCGGATCGATAAATACTCCCTGACAACACCACATAGCCCGTTCGAAAATTTGCCAGTATTGCCAGAGGGTTATGTTCACTGAAGAAAAAATTGAGTATGGGTCGAACCGCTGAATAGGATTCGAAATTCGTGCATGGTGACCTACATACAATATTTTTTGACCCTACGAAAGAATCGGATCAATAATTTCGCCTTGACGCCACCACGCGGCCTGCTCGAAAATTTGCTAATATTGCCAAAGAGGCATGTTCACTGATCCGAAGAAAAAACTAAGTATGGGTGGAAACGCTGAATCGGTTCAAAAATTCGGTCTTGGTGACGTCCATACAATATTTTTTGCCCCTACGAAAGAAAATTAGATCAATAATTATGCCCTGACTCCACCCCGCGGCCCGTTCGAAATTTTACCAGTATTGCCAAAGGTGTATGTTCACTGACCCGGAGAAAAAACGTAGTATGGCTCGAACCGCTTAATCGAATCAGAAATTCGTGCATGGTGACCTACAAACAATATTTTTTGACCCTACGAAAGAATCGGATCAATAATTACGCCCTGACAACACTACTTGGCCCGTTCGAAAAATTGACAGTATTGCCACAGGGGTATGTTCACAGATTCGGAGAAAATATTGAGTATGGGTCGAACCACTGAATCGGATTAGAACTTCGTGCATGGTGACCTACATACTATATTTTTTGACCCTAAGAAATAATCGGATCAATAATTACGCCCAGAAGCCACCCCGCGGCCCGTTCAAAATTTTGCCAGTATTGCCAAAGGTGTATGTACACTAACCCGGAGAAAAAACTGAGTTCGTGTCGAACCGCTGAACCGGATAAGAAATTCGTGCATGGTGACCTACATAAAATATTTTTTAACCCTACGAAAGATTCGGATCAATAATTACGCCCTGACGCCACCATGCGTCCCGTTCGAAATTTTGCCAGAATTGCCAAAGGTGTGTGTTCACTGATCCGGAGAAAAAACGAAGTATGGGTCGAACCGCTAAATTGGATCAAAAATTCGGTCTTGGTGACCTACATTCAATATTTTTTGCCTCTACGAAAGAATCGGATTAAAAATTATGCCCTGACGCCACCCCGCGGCCCGTTTGAAATTTAGCCAGTATTGCCAAAGATGTCTGTTCACTGATCCGGAGAAAAAACCGAGTATGGGTCGAACCGCTGAATCGAATCATAAATTCATGCATGGTGACCTACATTCAATATTTTTTAACCCTACGAAAGAATCGGATCAATAATTACACCCTGACAACACCACTTGGCCCGTTCGAAAATTTGCCAGTATTGCCAAAGGGGTATGTTCACTGAAGAAAAAATTGAGTATGGGTCGAACCGCTGAATCGGATTCGAAATTCGTGCATGGTGACCTACTTACAATATTTTTTAACCCAACGAAATAAACGGATCAATAATTACATCCTGATAACACTACTTGGCCTGTTCAAAAAATTGACAGTATTGCCACAGGGGTATGTTCACTGATCCAGAGAAAAAATTGAGTATGGGTCGAACCGCTGAATCGGATTCGAAATTCTTGCATGATGACCTACATAAAATATTATTTAACCCTACGAAAAAATTAGATCAATAATTATGCCCTGATTCCACCACGCGGCCCGTTCGAAAATTTGTCAGTATTGCCAAAGGTGTGTGTTCACTGATCCGGAGAAAAAACTGAGTATTGGTCGAACCGCTGAATAGGATCAAAAATTCGGTCTTGGTGATCTACATACAATATTATTTTCCCCTACGAAAGAATCGGATCAATAATTACGCCCGGACGACACCCCGCGTCCCATTCGAAATTTTGCCAGTATTGCCAAAGGTGTTTGTTCACTGATCCGCAAAAAAAACTAAGTATGGGTCGAAACGCTGAATCGGATTAAAAATTCGGTCTTGGTGACCTACATACAATATTTTATTCCCCTATAAAAGAATAAGATCAATAATTATGCCCTGACGCCACCCCGCGGACCGTTTGAAATTTTGCCAGTATTGCCAAAGGTGTATGTTCACTGATCCGGAGAAAAAACCGAGTATGGGTCGAACCGCTGAATCGAATCAGAAATTCGTGCATGGTGACCTACATACAATAATTTTTTGACCCTACGAAAGAATAGGATCAATAATTACGCCTTGACGCCACCACGCGGCACGCTCGAAAATTTGCCAGTATTGCCAAATAGGCATGTTCACTGGTCCGCAGAAAAAATTAAGTATGGGTCGAAACGCTGAATCGGTTCAAAAATTCGGTCTTGGTGAAGTACATAATTTTTTGCCCCTACGAATGAAAATCAGATCAATAATTATGCCTTGACGCCACCCCGCGGCCCGTTCGAAATTTTACTTGTATTGCCAAAGGTGTATGTTCACTGACCCGGAGAAAAAACTTAGTATGGCTCGAACCGCTTAATCGAATCAGAAATTCTTGCATGGTGACCTACACACAATATTTTTTGACCCTACGAAAGAATCGGATCAATAATTACGCCCTGACAACACTACGTGGCCCGTTCGAAAAATTGGTAGTATTGCCATAGGGGTACGTTTAATGATCCGGAAAAAAAGTTGAGTATGGGTCGAAACGCTGAATAGGATTAGAAATTCGTGCATGGTGACCTACATACAATATTTTTTGACCCTAGGAAATAATCGGATCAATAATTAAGCCCAGACGCCACCCCGCGGCCCGTTCAAAATTTTTCCAGTATTGCCAAAGGTGTATGTTCACTAATCCGGAGAAAAAACTGAGTGCGTGTCGAACCGCTGAATCGGATCAGAAATTCGTGCCTGGTGAACTACATAAAATATTTTTTAACCCAACGAAATAATCGGATCAATAATTACGCCCTGACGCCACCACGCGGCCCGTTCAAAATTTTGCCAGTATTGCCAAAGGTGTCTGTTCATTAATCCGGAGAAAAAACTGAGTGTGTGTCGAACAGCTGAATCGGATAAGAAATTCGTGCATGGTGACCTACATAAAATATTTTTTAACCCTACGAAAGAATCGGATCATTAATTATGCCCAGACGCCACCACGCGGCCCGTTCGAAATTTTTGCCAGTATTGCCAAAGGTGTGTGTTCACTGATCCGGAGAAAAAACTGAGTATTGGTCGAACCGCTGAATCAGATCAGAAATTCGTGCATGATGACTTACATACAATATTTTTTGACACTACGAAAGAATCAGATCAATAATTACACCCTGATAACACTACTTGGCTCGTTCGAAAAATTGACAGTATTGCCATAGAGGTATGTTCACTGATCAGGAGAAAAAATTGAGTATGGGTCGAACTGCTGAATCGGATTAGAAATTCATGCAAGGTGACCTACATACAATATTTTTTGACCCTACGAAAGAATCGGATCAATAATTACGCCTTGACCCCACCACGCGGGCCGTTCGAAAATTTGCCACTATTTCCAAAGAGGTATGTTCACTGATCCGCAGAAAAAACTAAGTATGGGTCGAAACGCTGAATCGGATTAAAAATTCGGTCTTGGTGACCTACATACAATATTTTTTGCCTCTACGAAAGAATCGGATCAATAATTATGCTCTAACGCCACCCCGCGGCCCGTTTGAAATTTTGCCAGTATTGCAGAAGATGTATGCTCAGTGATCCGGAGAAAAAACCGAGAATGGGTCGAACCGCTGAATCGAATCATAAATTCGTGCATGGTGACCTACATTCAATATTTTTTAACCCTACTAAAGAATCGGATCAATAATTACGCCCTGACAACACCACTTGGCCCGTTCAAAAATTTGTCAGTATTTGCCAAAGGGGTATGTTCACTGAAGAAAAAATTGAGTATGGGTCGAACTGCTGAATCGGATTAGAAATTCGTGCATGGTGACCTACATACAATATTATTCGCCCCTACGAAAGAATCGGATCAATAATTACGCCCTGACGCCACCCCGCGTCCTGTTCGAAATTTTGCCAGTATTGCCAAAGGTGTATGTTCACTGATCCGCAGAAAAAACTAAGTATGGGTCGAAATGTTGAATCGGATTAAAAATTCGGTCTTGGTGACCTACATACAATATTTTTTGCCTCTAAGAAAGAATCGGATCAATAATTATGCCCTGACGCCACCACGCGACCCGTTCGAAATTTTGCCAGTATTGCCAAAGGTGTATGTTCACTGATCCGGAGAAAAAACTGAGTATGGTTCGAACCGCTGAATCAGATCAGAAATTCGTGCATGATGACCTACATACAATATTTTTTGACCCTACGAAAGAATCGGATCAATAATTACGCCCTGACAACACCACTTAGCCCGTTCAAAAATTTGTCAGTATTTGCCAAAGGGGTATGTTCACTGAAGAAAAAATTGAGTATGGGTCGAACTGCTGAATCGGATTAGAAATTCGTGCATGGTGACCTACATACAATATTATTCGCCCCTACGAAAGAATCGGATCAATAATTACGCCCTGACGCCACCCCGCGTCCTGTTCGAAATTTTGCCAGTATTGCCAAAGGTGTATGTTCACTGATCCGCAGAAAAAACTAAGTATGGGTCGAAACGTTGAATCGGATTAAAAATTCGGTCTTGGTGACCTACATACAATATTTTTTGCCTCTAAGAAAGAATCGGATCAATAATTATGCCCTGATGCCACCCCGCGGCCCGTTTGAAATTCTGCCAGTATTGCCGAAGATGTATGTTCACTGATCCGGAGAAAAAACCGAGAATGGGTCGAACCGCTGAATCGAATCATAAATTCGTGCATGGTGACCTACATTCAATATTTTTTAACCCTACGAAAGAATCGGATCAATAATTACGCCCTGACAACACCACTTGGCCCGTTCGAAAATTTGCCAGTATTTGCCAAAGGGGTATGTTCACTGAAGAAAAAATTTAGTATGGGTCGAACCGCTGAATCGGATCAGAAATTCGTGCATGGTGACCTACATAAAATATTTTTTAACCCTACGAAAGAATCGGATCAATAATTACGCCCTGACGCCACCACGCGGCCCGTTCGAAGTTTTGCCAGGATTGCCAAAGTTGTGTGTTCACTGATCCGGAGAAAAAATTATGTATGGGTCGAAACGCTGAATCGGATCAAAAATTCAGTCTTGGTGACCTACATACAATATTTTATGCCCCTACGAAAGAATCGGATCAATAATTATGCCCTGACGCCACCACGCGACCCGTTCGAAATTTTGCCAGTATTGCCAAAGGTGTATGTTCACTGATCCGGAGAAAAAACTGAGTATGGTTCGAACCGCTGAATCAGATCAGAAATTCGTGCATGATGACCTACATACAATATTTTTTGACCTTACGAAAGAATCGGATCAATAATTACGCCCTGACAACACCACTTAGCCCGTTCAAAAATTTGTCAGTATTTGCCAAAGGGGTATGTTCACTGAAGAAAAAATTGAGTCTGGGTCGAACTGCTGAATCGGATTAGAAATTCGTGCATGGTGACCTACATACAATATTATTCGCCCCTACGAAAGAATCGGATCAATAATTACGCCCTGACGCCACCCCGCGTCCTGTTCGAAATTTTGCCAGTATTGCCAAAGGTGTATGTTCACTGATCCGCAGAAAAAACTAAGTATGGGTCGAAACGTTGAATCGGATTAAAAATTCGGTCTTGGTGACCTACATACAATATTTTTTGCCTCTAAGAAAGAATCGGATCAATAATTATGCCCTGATGCCACCCCGCGGCCCGTTTGAAATTCTGCCAGTATTGCCGAAGATGTATGTTCACTGATCCGGAGAAAAAACCGAGAATGGGTCGAACCGCTGAATCGAATCATAAATTCGTGCATGGTGACCTACATTCAATATTTTTTAACCCTACGAAAGAATCGGATCAATAATTACGCCCTGACAACACCACTTGGCCCGTTCGAAAATTTGCCAGTATTTGCCAGAGGGGTATGTTCACTGAAGAAAAAATTTAGTATGGGTCGAACCGCTGAATCGGATCAGAAATTCGTGCATGGTGACCTACATAAAATATTTTTTAACCCTACGAAAGAATCGGATCAATAATTACGCCCTGACGCCACCACGCGGTCCGTTCGAAATTTTGCCAGGATTGCCAAAGTTGTGTGTTCACTGATCCGGAGAAAAAATTATGTATGGGTCGAAACGCTGAATCGGATCAAAAATTCAGTCTTGGTGACCTACATACAATATTTTATGCCCCTACGAAAGAATCGGATCAATAATTATGCCCTGACGCCACCACGCGACCCGTTCGAAATTTTGCCAGTATTGCCAAATGTGTATGTTCACTGATCCGGAGAAAAAACTGAGTATGGTTCGAACCGCTGAATCAGATCAGAAATTCGTGCATGGTGACCTACATTCAATATTTTTTAACCCTACGAAAGAATCGGATCAATAATTACACCCTGACAACACCACTTGGCCCGTTCGAAAATTTGCCAGTATTGCCAAAGGGGTATGTTCACTGAAGAAAAAATTGAGTATGGGTCGAACCGCTGAATCGGATTCGAAATTCGTGCATGGTGACCTACTTACAATATTTTTTAACCCAACGAAATAAACGGATCAATAATTACATCCTGATAACACTACTTGGCCTGTTCAAAAAATTGACAGTATTGCCACAGGGGTATGTTCACTGATCCAGAGAAAAAATTGAGTATGGGTCGAACCGCTGAATCGGATTCGAAATTCGTGCATGGTGACCTACATAAAATATTATTTAACCCTACGAAAAAATCAGATCAATAATTATGCCCTGAAGCCACCACGAGGCCCGTTCGAAAATTTGTCAGTATTGCCAAAGGTGTGTGTTCACTGATCCGGAGAAAAAACTGAGTATTGGTCGAACCGCTGAATAGGATCAAAAATTCGGTCTTGGTGATCTACATACAATATTATTTTCCCCTACGAAAGAATCGGATCAATAATTACGCCCGGACGACACCCCGCGTCCCATTCGAAATTTTGCCTGTATTGCCAAAGGTGTTTGTTCACTGATCCGCAAAAAAAACTAAGTATGGGTCGAAATGCTGAATCGGATTAAAAATTCGGTCTTGGTGACCTACATACAATATTTTATTCCCCTATAAAAGAATAAGATCAATAATTATGCCCTGACGCCACCCCGCGGACCGTTTGAAATTTTGCCAGTATTGCCAAAGGTGTATGTTCACTGATCCGGAGAAAAAACCGAGTATGGGTCGAACCGCTGAATCGAATCAGAAATTCGTGCATGGTGACCTACATACAATAATTTTTTGACCCTACGAAAGAATAGGATCAATAATTACGCCTTGACGCCACCACGCGGCACGCTCGAAAATTTGCCAGTATTGCCAAATAGGCATGTTCACTGGTTCGCAGAAAAAATTAAGTATGGGTCGAAACGCTGAATCGGTTCAAAAATTCGGTCTTGGTGAAGTACATAATTTTTTGCCCCTACGAATGAAAATCAGATCAATAATTATGCCTTGACGCCACCCCGCGGCCCGTTCGAAATTTTACTTGTATTGCCAAAGGTGTATGTTCACTGACCCGGAGAAAAAACTTAGTATGGCTCGAACCGCTTAATCGAATCAGAAATTCTTGCATGGTGACCTACACACAATATTTTTTGACCCTACGAAAGAATCGGATCAATAATTACGCCCTGACAACACTACGTGGCCCGTTCGAAAAATTGGTAGTATTGCCATAGGGGTACGTTTAATGATCCGGAAAAAAAGTTGAGTATGGGTCGAAACGCTGAATAGGATCAGAAATTCGTGCATGGTGACCTACATACAATATTTTTTGACCCTAGGAAATAATCGGATCAATAATTAAGCCCAGACGCCACCCCGCGGCCCGTTCAAAATTTTTCCAGTATTGCCAAAGGTGTATGTTCACTAATCCGGAGAAAAAACTGAGTGCGTGTCGAACCGCTGAATCGGATCAGAAATTCGTGCCTGGTGAACTACATAAAATATTTTTTAACCCAACGAAATAATCGGATCAATAATTACGCCCTGACGCCACCACGCGGCCCGTTCAAAATTTTGCCTGTATTGCCAAAGGTGTCTGTTCATTAATCCGGAGAAAAAACTGAGTGTGTGTCGAACAGCTGAATCGGATAAGAAATTCGTGCATGGTGACCTACATAAAATATTTTTTAACCCTACGAAAGAATCGGATCATTAATTATGCCCAGACGCCACCACGCGGCCCGTTCGAAATTTTTGCCAGTATTGCCAAAGGTGTGTGTTCACTGATCCGGAGAAAAAACTGAGTATTGGTCGAACCGCTGAATCAGATCAGAAATTCGTGCATGATGACTTACATACAATATTTTTTGACACTACGAAAGAATCAGATCAATAATTACGCCCTGATAACACTACTTGGTTCGTTCGAAAAATTGACAGTATTGCCATAGGGGTATGTTCACTGATCAGGAGAAAAATTGAGTATGGGTCGAACTGCTGAATCGGATTAGAAATTCATGCAAGGTGACCTACATACAATATTTTTTGACCCTACGAAAGAATCGGATCAATAATTACGCCTTGACCCCACCACGCGGGCCGTTCGAAAATTTGCCACTATTTCCAAAGAGGTATGTTCACTGATCCGCAGAAAAAACTAAGTATGGGTCGAAACGCTGAATCGGATTAAAAATTCGGTCTTGGTGACCTACATACAATATTTTTTGCCTCTACGAAAGAATCGAATCAGTAATTATGCTCTAACGCCACCCCGCGGCCCGTTTGAAATTTTGCCAGTATTGCAGAAGATGTATGCTCAGTGATCCGGAGAAAAAACCGAGAATGGGTCGAACCGCTGAATCGAATCATAAATTCGTGCATGGTGACCTACATTCAATATTTTTTAACCCTACGAAAGAATCGGATCAATAATTACGCCCTGACAACACCACTTGGCCCGTTCAAAAATTTGTCAGTATTTGCCAAAGGGGTATGTTCACTGAAGAAAAAATTGAGTATGGGTCGAACTGCTGAATCGGATTAGAAATTCGTGCATGGTGACCTACATACAATATTATTCGCCCCTACGAAAGAATCGGATCAATAATTACGCCCTGACGCCACCCCGCGTCCTGTTCGAAATTTTGCCAGTATTGCCAAAGGTGTATGTTCACTGATCCGCAGAAAAAACTAAGTATGGGTCGAAATGTTGAATCGGATTAAAAATTCGGTCTTGGTGACCTACATACAATATTTTTTGCCTCTAAGAAAGAATCGGATCAATAATTATGCCCTGACGCCACCACGCGACCCGTTCGAAATTTTGCCAGTATTGCCAAAGGTGTATGTTCACTGATCCGGAGAAAAAACTGAGTATGGTTCGAACCGCTGAATCAGATCAGAAATTCGTGCATGATGACCTACATACAATATTTTTTGACCCTACGAAAGAATCGGATCAATAATTACGCCCTGACAACACCACTTAGCCCGTTCAAAAATTTGTCAGTATTTGCCAAAGGGGTATGTTCACTGAAGAAAAAATTGAGTATGGGTCGAACTGCTGAATCGGATTAGAAATTCGTGCATGGTGACCTACATACAATATTATTCGCCCCTACGAAAGAATCGGATCAATAATTACGCCCTGACGCCACCCCGCGTCCTGTTCGAAATTTTGCCAGTATTGCCAAAGGTGTATGTTCACTGATCCGCAGAAAAAACTAAGTATGGGTCGAAACGTTGAATCGGATTAAAAATTCGGTCTTGGTGACCTACATACAATATTTTTTGCCTCTAAGAAAGAATCGGATCAATAATTATGCCCTGATGCCACCCCGCGGCCCGTTTGAAATTCTGCCAGTATTGCCGAAGATGTATGTTCACTGATCCGGAGAAAAAACCGAGAATGGGTCGAACCGCTGAATCGAATCATAAATTCGTGCATGGTGACCTACATTCAATATTTTTTAACCCTACGAAAGAATCGGATCAATAATTACGCCCTGACAACACCACTTGGCCCGTTCGAAAATTTGCCAGTATTTGCCAAAGGGGTATGTTCACTGAAGAAAAAATTTAGTATGGGTCGAACCGCTGAATCGGATCAGAAATTCGTGCATGGTGACCTACATAAAATATTTTTTAACCCTACGAAAGAATCGGATCAATAATTACGCCCTGACGCCACCACGCGGCCCGTTCGAAATTTTGCCAGGATTGCCAAAGTTGTGTGTTCACTGATCCGGAGAAAAAATTATGTATGGGTCGAAACGCTGAATCGGATCAAAAATTCAGTCTTGGTGACCTACATACAATATTTTATGCCCCTACGAAAGAATCGGATCAATAATTATGCCCTGACGCCACCACGCGACCCGTTCGAAATTTTGCCAGTATTGCCAAAGGTGTATGTTCACTGATCCGGAGAAAAAACTGAGTATGGTTCGAACCGCTGAATCAGATCAGAAATTCGTGCATGATGACCTACATACAATATTTTTTGACCCTACGAAAGAATCGGATCAATAACTACGCTCTGAAGCCACAACGCGGCCCGCTCGAAAATTTGCCTGTATTGCCAAAGAGGCATGTTCACTGATCCGCAGAAAAAACTAAGTACGGGTCGAAACACTAAATCGGTTCAAAAATTCAGTCTTGGTGACGTACATACAATATTTTTTGCCCCTACAAAAGAAAATCAGATCAATAATTACGCCCTAACGCCACCCCGTGGCCCGTTGGAAATTTTACCAGTATTGCCAAAGGTGTATGTTCACTGACCCGGAGAAAAAACTTAGTTTGGCTCGAACCGCTGAATCGAATCAGAAATTCGTGCATGGTGACCTACATACAATATTTTTTGACCCTACGAAAGAATCGGATCAACAATTACGCCCTGACAACACTACTTGGCCCGTTCGAAAAATTGACAGTATTGCCACAGGGGTATGTTCACTGATCCGAAGAAAAAATTGAGTATGGGTCGAACCGCTGAATCGGATTAGTAATTCGTGCATGGTGACCTACATACAATATTTTTTGACCCTACGAAAGAATCGGATCAATAATTACGCCTTGACCCCACCACGCGGGCCGTTCGAAAGTTTGCCACTATTTCCAAAGAGGTATGTTCACTGATCCGCAGAAAAAACTGAGTGCGTGTCGAACCGCTGAATCGCATCAGAAATTCGTGCATGGTGACCTACATAAAATATTTTTTAACCCTACGAAAGAATCGTATCAATAATTATGCCCTGACGCCACCACACGGCTCGTTCGGAATTTTGTCTGTATTGCTAAAGGTGTGTGTTCACTGATCCGGAGAAAACACTAAGTATGGGTCGAACCACTGAATCGGATCAAAAATTTGGTCTTGGTGACCTACATACAATATTATTCGCCCCTACGAAAGAATCGGATCAATAATTACGCCCTGACGCCACCCCACGTCCCTTTCGAAATTTTGCCAGTATTCCCAAAGGTGTATGTTCACTGATCCGCAGAAAAAAATATGTATGGGTCGAAACGCTGAATCGGATTAAAAATTTGGTCTTGGTGACCTACATACAGTATTTTTTGCCCCTACGAATGAATCGGATCAATAATTATGCCCTGACGCCACCCCGCGGCCCGTTTGAAATTTTGCCAGTATTGCCAAAGGTGTATGTTCACTGATCCGGAGAAAAAGCCGTGTATGGGTCGAACCGCTGAATCGAATCAGAAATTCGTGCATGGTGACCTACATACAATATTTTTTGACTCTACGAAAGAATCGGATCAATAATTTCTCCTTGACGCCACCACGTGGCCCGCTCGAAAATTTGCCAGTATTGCCAAAGAGCCATGTTCACTGATCCGCAGAAAAAACTAAGTATGGGTCGAAACGCTGAATCGGTTCAAAAATTAGGTCTTGGTGACGTACATACAATATTTTTTGCTCCTACGAAAAAAAATCACATCAATAATTATGCCCTGTCTCCACCCAGCGGCCGGTTCGAAATTCTACCAGTATTGCCAAAGGTGTATGTTCACTGACCCGGAGAAAAAACTTAGTATGGCTCGAATCGCTTATCGAATCAGAAATTCGTGCATGGTGACCTACATACAATATTTTTTGACCCTACGAAAGAATCGGATCAATAATTACGCCCTGACAACACTACTTGGCCCGTTCGAAAAATTGACAGTATTGCCACAGGGGTATGTTCACTGATCCGGAGAAAAAATTGACAGTATTGCCACAGGGGTATGTTCACGAAAAATCACATCAATAATTACGCCCTGACAACACCATTTTGGCCCGTTCGAAAATTTTCCATTATTGCCAAAGGGGTATGTTCACTGAAGAAAAAATTGTGTATGGGTCGAACCGCTGAATCGGATTCGAAATTCGTGCATGGTGCCCCACATACAATATTTTTTAACCCAACGAAATAAACGGATCAATAATTACGCCCTGATAACCCTACTTGGCCTGTTCGAAAAATTGACAATATTGCCATAGGGGTATGTTCACTGATTTGGAGAAAAAACTGAGTATGGGTCGAATCGCTAAATCGGATCAGAAATTCGTGCTTGGTGACCTACATACAATATTATTCGCCCCTACGAAAGAATCGGATCATTATTTACGCCCTGACGCCACCCCGCGTCCCGTTCGAAACTTTGCCAGCATTGCCAAAGGTGTATGTTCACTGATCCGCAGAAAAAACTAAGTATGGGTCGAAACGCTGAATCGGATAAAAAATTCGGTCTTGGTGACCTACATACAATATTTTTTGCCTCTACGAAAGAATCGGATCAAAAATTATGCCCCGACGCCACCCCGCGGCCCGTTTGAAATTTTGCCCGTATTGCCAAAGATATATGTTCACTGACCCGGAGAAAAAACCGAGTATGGGTCGAACAGCTGAATCGAATCATAAAATCATGCATGGTGACCTACATTCAATATTTTGTAACCCTACGAAAATATCGGATCAATAATTACGCCCTGACAACACCATTTGGCCCGTTCGAAAATTTTCCAGTATTGCCAAAGGGGTATCTTCACTGAAGAATAAATTGAGTAAGGGTCGAACCGCTGAATAGGATTCGAAATTCGTGCATGGTGACCTACATACAATATTTTTTAACCCAACGAAATAAACGGATCAATAATTACGCCCTAATAACACCACTTGGCCTGTTCGAAAAATTGACAGTATTGCCACAGGGGTATGTTCACTGATCCAGAGAAAAAATTGAGTATGGGTCGAATCGCTGAATCGGATTGGAAATTCGTGCATGGTGACCTACATACAATATTTATCGACCCTAAGAAATAAACGGATCAATAATTACGCCCTTACGCCACCACGCGGCCCGTTCGAAAATTTGCCAGTATTGCCAAAGGGGTATGTTCACTGATCCGCAGAAAAAACTAAGTATGGGTCGAACCGCTGAATTGGATCAAAAATTCGGTCTTGGTGACCTACATACAATATTATTCGCCCCTACGAAAGAATCGGGTCAATAATCACGCCCTGACGCCACCCCGCGTCCCTTTCGAAATTTTGCCAGTATTGCCAAAGGTGTATGTTCAAAAATTCAGAGAAAAAACCGAGTATGGGTCGAACCGCTGAGTCGAATCAGAAATTCATGCATGGTGACTTACATACAATATTTTTTGACCCTACGAAAGAATTAGATCAATAATTACGCCCTGACAACACCACTTGGCCCGTTCGAAAATTTGCAAGTATTGCCATGGGTATGTTCACTGATCAGGAGAAAAAGTTTAGTATGGGTCGAACCGCTTAATCGGATTAGAAATTCATGCGTGGTGACCTACATACAATATTTTTTGACCCTACGAAATAATGGGATTAATAATTACGCCCTAACGCCACCACTCGGCTCGTTCGAAACTAAGTATGGGTCGAACCGCTAAATTGGATCAAAAATTTGTGCATAGTGACCTACATACAATATTTTTTGCCCCTACGAAATAATCGAATCAATAATTATGCCCTGGCGCCACCAAGAGACCCGCTCGAAAATTTGCCAGTATTGCCAAAGGGATATGTTCACTGATCCGGATAACAAACTGAGTATGGGTCGAACCGCTGAATCGGATCTGAAATTCGTGCATGGTGACCTACATACAATATTTTTTGACCCAACGAAATAATCCGATCAATAATTACACCCTGACTCCACCACGCGGCCCGTTCGGAAATTTGCCGGTATTGCCAAAGGGGTATGTTCACTAATCCGGAGAAAAAACTGAGTATGGGTCGAACCGCTAAATCAGATCAAAAATTCGGTGTTGGTGACCCACATACAATATTTTTTCCTCTACGAAAGAATCAGATCAATAATTATGCCCTAACGCCACCCAGCGGCCCGTTCGAGTTTTTGCCAGTATTGCCAAAGGGGTATGTTCACTAATCCGGAGAAAAAACAGAGTATGGGTCGAACCGCTTAATCGGATCAGAAATTCGTGCATGGTGACCTACATAAAATATTTTTTAACCCTACGAAAGAATCAGATCAATAATCATGCCCTGACGCCACCACACGACCCGTTAGAAATTTTGCCAGTATTGCCAAAGGGATATATTCACTGATACGGGGAAATAACTGAGTATGGGTCGAACCGCTGAATCAGATCAAAAATTTGTGCATGGTGACCTACATACAATATTTTTTGCCCCTACGAATGAATCGAATCAATAATTACGCCCTGACGCCACCAAGCAGCCCGCTCGAAAATTTGTCACTATTGCCAAAGGGGTATGTTTACTGATCCGGATAACAAACTGAGTATGGGTCGAACCACTGAATCGGATCTGAAATTCGTGCATGGTGACCTACATACAATATTTTTTGACCCTACGAAATAATCAGATCAGTAATTACGACTTGACGACACCACGCGGCCCGTTCGAAGTTTTGCCAGTATTGCTAAAGGTGTATGTTCACTGATCCTGTGAAAAAACTGAGTATGGGTCGAACCGCTTAATCGGATCAGAAATTCGTGCATGGTGAACTACATACAATATTTTTTGACCCTACGAAATAATCGGATTAATAATTACGCCCTGACGCCACCACTCGGCCCGTTCGAATTTTTGCCATTATTGCCAAAGGGGTATGTTCACTAATCCAGAGAAAAAACTGAGTATGGGTCGAATCGCTGAATTGGATCAAAAATTTGTGCATGGTGTCCTCCATACAATGTTTTTTGCCCCTACGAAAGAATCTAATCGATAATTACGCCCTGACGCCACCAAGCGGCCCGCTCAAATATTGGTCACCATTGCCAAAGGGGTATGTTCACTGATCCGGATAACAAACTGAGTATGGGTCGAACCGCTGAATCGGATCTGAAATTCGTGCATGGTGACCTACATACAATAATTTTTGACCCTACGGAATAATCAGATCAGTAATTACGACTTGACGACACCACACGGCCCGTTCGAAATTTTGCCAGTAGTTCACTGATCAGAAGAAAAAACTGAGTATGGGTCGAACCGCTGAATCGGATCAGAAATTCGTGCATGGTGACCTACATACAACATTTTTTGACCCTACGAAAGAATCGGATCAATAATTACGCCGTGACGCCACCACTTGGCCCGTTCGAAATTTTGCCTGTATTGCCAAAGGGGTATGTTCACTAATCGGGAGAAAAAACTGATTATGTGTCGAACCGCTGAATCGGATCAGAAATTCGTGCATGGTGACCTACATAAAAAATTTTTTAACCCTACGAAAGAATCGGATCAATAATCATGCCCTAAGGCCACCACACGACCCGTTAGAAATTTTGCCAGTATTGCCAAAGGGATATATTCACCGATACGGAGAAATAACTGAGTATGGGTCGAACCGCTGAATCGGATCATAAAGTCGTGCACGTTGACCTACATACAATATTTTTTTCTCCTACGAAAGTATCGAATCAATAATTACGCCCTGACGCCACTAAGCGGCCTTCTCGAAAATTTGCCACTATTGCCAAAGAGGTATGTTCACTGATCCGGATAACAAACTAAGTATTGGTCGAAGCGCTGAATCGGATCAGAAATTTGTGCATGGTGACCTACATATAACATTTTTTGACCTTATGAAAGAATCGGATTAATAATTACGTCGTGACGCCACCACTCGGCCCGTTCGAAATTTTGCCATTATTGCCAAAGGGGTATGTTCATTGATCCGGAGAAAAAACTGAGTATGGGTCGAACCGCTGAATTGGATCAAAAATTTGTGCATGGTGACCTACATACAATATTTTTTGCCCCTACGAAAGAATCGAATCAATAATTACGCCCTGACGCCACCAAGCGGCCCGCTCGAAAATTGGTCACTATTGCCAAAGGGGTATGTTCACTGATCCGGATAACAAACTGAGTATGAGTCGAACCGCAGAGTCGGATCTGAAATTCGTGCATGGTGACCTACATACAATAATTTTAACCCTACGAAATAATCAGATCAGTAATTACGACTTGACGACACCAAACGGCTCGTTTGAAATTTTGCCAGTATTTCCAAAGGGGTATGTTCACTGATCCGGAGAAAAAACTGAATATGGGTCGAACAGCTGAATCGGATCAGAAATTCGTGCATGGTGACCTACATAAAATATTTTTTAACCCTACGAAAGAATAGGATCAATAATCATGCCCTGACGCTACAACAAGACCCGATAGAAATTTTGCCAGTATTGCCAAAGGGAAATATTCACTGATACGGAGAAAAAACTGAGTATGGGTCGAACCGCTGAATCGGATCATAAAGTCGTGCACGGTGACCTACATACAATAATTTTTGACTCTACGAAATAATCCGATCAATAATTACGCCCTGACGCCACCACGCGGCCCGTTCGGAAATTTGCTAGTATTACCAAAGAGGTATGTTTACAAATCCGGAGAAAAAACTGAGTATGGGTCGAACCACTGAATCAGATCAAAAATTCGGTCTTAGTAACCTACATACAATATTTTTTGCCCCTACGAAAGAATCAGATCAATAATTATGCCCTAACGCCACCCAGCGGCCCGTTCAAAATTTTGCCAGTATTGACAAAGAGGTATGTTCACTGATCCGGAGAAAAACCGCGACCTTCATACAATATTTTTTCCCGTACGAAAGAATCAGATCAATAATTATGCCCTAACGCCTCCCAGCGGCCCGTTCGAAATTTGCCATTATTGCCAATGGGGTATGTTCACTGATCCGGAGAAAAAACCGAGAATGGGTCGAACCGCTAAATCGGATCAGAAATTCGTGCATGGTGACCTACATATATATTTTTTTGACCCTACAAAAGAATCGGATCACTAATTACGCCCTGAAGCCACCACTTGGCCCGTTCGAAAGTTTGTCAGTATTCTGAAGGGGTATGTTCATTGATCCGGACAAAAACCTGAGTGTTGGTCGAACGGCAGAATCGGATCAGAAATTCGTGCAGGGTGACCTACATACAATATTTTTTGACCCTACGAAATAATCGGATCAATAATTACGCCCTAACACCACCACGCGACCCGTTCGAAATTCGGTCAGTATTTCCAAAGGGGTATGTTCACTGATCCGGAGAAAAAACTGAGTATGGGTCGAACCGCTGAATCGGATCAGAAATTCGTGCATGGTGACCTACATAAAAAATTTTTTGACCCTACGAAAGAATCGGATCAATAATTATGCCGTGACGCCACCACTTGGCCTGTTCGAAATTTTGCCAGTATTGCCAAAGGTGTATGTTTACTGATCCGGAGAAAAAACTGAGTATGGGTCGAACCGCTGAATTGGATCAAAAATTTATGCATGGTGACCTACATACAATATTTTTTGCCCCTACGAAAGAATCGAATCAATAATTACGCCCTGACGCCACCAAGCGGCCCGCTCAAAAATTTGGCACTATTGCCAAAGGGGTATGTTCACTGATCCGGATAACAAACTGAGTATGGGTCGAACCGCTGAATCTGATCAGAAATTCGTGCACGGTGACCTACATACAATAATTTTTGACCCTTCGAAATAATCCGATCAATAATTACGCCCTGACGCCACCACGTGGCCCGTTCGGAAATTTACCAGTATTGCCAAAGGTGTATGTTCACAAATCCGGAGAAAAAACTGAGTATGGGTCGAACCGCTGAATCGGATCAGAAATTCATGCATGGTGACCTACATATAATATTTTTTGACCCTCCGAAAGAATCAGCCCTGACGCCACCACTTGGCCCGTTCGAAAGTTTGCCATTATTGGCAAAGGGGATTGTTCACTGATCCGGAGAGAAAACCGAGAATGGGTCGAACCGCTGAATCGAATCAGAAATTCGTGCATGGTGACCTACATACAATATTTTTTGACCCTACGAAATAATCGGATTAATAATTACGCCCTGACGCCACCACTCGGCCCGTTCTAAATTTTGCCATTATTGCCAAAGGGGTATGTTCAATGATACGGAGAAATAACTGAGTATGAGTCGAACCGCTGAATCGGATCAGAAATTCGTGCACGGTGACCTACATACAATAATTTTTGACCCTACGAAATAATCCGATCAATAATTACGCCCTGACTCCACCACGCGGCCCGTTCGGATATTTGCCAGTATTGCCAAAGGGGTATGTTCACTGATCCGGAGAAAAAACCGAGAATGGGTCGAACCGCTGAATCGGATCAGAAATTCGTGCATGGTGACCTACATACAATATTTTTTGACCCTACGAAATAATCGGATTAATAACTACGTCCTGACGCCACCACTCGGCCCGTTCGAAATTTTGCCATTATTGCCAAAGGGGTATGTTCACTGATCCGGAGAAAAAACTGAGTATGGGTCGAACTGCTGAATTGGATCAAAAATTTGTGCAAGGTGACCTACATACAATATTTTTTGCCCCTACGAAAGAATCGAATCAATAATTACGCCCTGACGCCACCAACGGCTCTCTCGAAAATTTGCCAATATTGCCAAAGAGGTATGTTCCCTGATCCTGATAACAAACTGAGTATGGGTCGAACCGCTGAATCGGATCAGAAATTCGTGCATGGTGACCTACGTACAACATTTTTTGACTCTAGGAAAGAATCAGATCAATAATTACGCCGTGACGCCACCACTTGGCCCGTTCGAAATTTTGCCAGTATTGCCAAAGGGGTATGTTCACTGATCCGGAGTAAAAACTGAGTATGGGTCGAACCACAGAATCGGATCAGAAATTCATGCACGGTGACCTACATACAATATTTTTTGACCCTACGAAATAATCGGATCAATAATTACGCCCTGACACCACCACGCGGCCCGTTAGAAATTTTGCTAGTATTTCCAAAGGGGTATGTTCACTGATCCGGCGAAAAAACAGAGTATGGGTCGAACCGCTGAATCAGATCAAAAATTCGGTGTTGGTGACCTACATACAATATTTTTTCCCGTACGAAAGAATCAGATCAATAATTATGCCCTAACGCCACCCAGCGGCCCGTTCGAAATTTTGCCATTATTGCCAATGGGGTATGTTCACTGATCCGGAGAAAAAACCGAGAATGGGTCGAACCGCTAAATCGGATCAGAAATTCGTGCATGGTGACCTACATATATATTTTTTTGACCCTACAAAAGAATCGGATCACTAATTACGCCCTGAAGCCACCACTTGGCCCGTTCGAAATTTTACAAGTGTTGCCAAAGGGGTATGTTCACTGATCTGGAGAAAAAACTGAGTATCAGTCGAACCGCTGAATCGGATCAGAAATTCGTGCATGGTGACCTACGTACAATATTTTTTGACCCTACTAAAGAATCATATCAATAATTATGCCCTGACGCCACCCCGCTGCCTTTTTGAAATTTTGCCAGTATTGCCAAAGGGGTATGTTCACTGATCCGGAGAAAAAACTAAGTATCGGTCGAACCGCTGAATCGGATCAGAAATTCGTGCATGGTGACTTACATACAATATTTTTTGACCCTTCGAAAGAATCGGATCAATAATTACGCCCTGACGCCACCACGCGGCCCATTTGAAATTTTGCCAGTATTGCCAAAGGGGTATGTTCACTGATCCTGAGAAAAAAATGAGTATGGGTCGAACCGCTGAATCGGATCAGAAGTTCGTGCATGGTGACCTACATACAATATTTTTTGACCCTACGAAAGAATTAGATAAATAATTACGCTCTGGCGCCACCCCGCTGCCCGTTTGAAATTTTGCCAGTATTGCCAAAGAGGTATGTTCATTGATCCGGAGAAAAAACTGAGTATGGGTAGAACCGCTGACTCGGATCAGAAATTCGTGCATGGAGACCTAAATACGATATTTTTTGACCCTGCGAAACAATCGGATCAATAATTACGCCCTGACGCCACCCCGCGACCCGTTCGAAAATTTGTCAGTATTGCCAAAGGGGTATGTTCACTGATCCGGAGAAAAAACTGAGTATGAGTCGAACCGCTGAATCGGACTAGAAATTCGTGCATGGTGACCTACATACAATATATTTTGACCCTACGAAAGAATCGGATCAATAATTACGCCTTGACGCCACCACCGGCACGTTCGAAATTTTGCCAGTATTGCCAAAGGGGTATGTTCACTTATCCGGAGAAAAAACTGAGTATGGGTCGAACCGCTGAATTGGATCAGAATTTCGTGCATGGTGACCGACATACAATATTTTTTGACCCTACGAAAGAATCGGATCAATAAGTATGCCCTGACGCCACCACGCGGCCCATTCGAAATTTTGTCAGTACTACCAATGGGGTATGTTCACTGATCTGGAGAAAAAACTGAGTATGGGTCTAACCGCTGAATCGGATAAGAAATTTGGTCTTAGAGACTTCCATACAACATTTTATAAACATACGAAAGAATCGGATCAATAATTATGCCCTAACGCCACCCCGGAGCCCGTTCGAAATTTTGACTGTATTGCCAAAGGGGTATGTTCACCGAATCGTAGAAAAAACTGAGTATGGGTCGAACAACTGAATCGGATCAAAAATTCCGTCTTGGAGAATTCAATACAATATTTTATAAACATATAAAAGAATCGGATCAATAATTATGCCCTGACGCCACCCCGCGGCCCGTTCGAAATTTTGCCACTATTGTCAAAGGGTATGTTCATCGAGCCGGAGAAAATATTGAGTATGGGTTGAACCACTGAATCAGATCGGAAATTCGGTCTTGGAGACTTCCATACAACATTTTATAAACATACGAAAGAATCGGATCAATATTTATGCCCTGACGCCACCAAGGGGCCCGTTCGAAATTTTGCCAGTATTGCCTAAGGGGTATGTTCACTGAGCCGGAGAAAAAAACCGAGTATGGGTCGAACCACTTAATCGGATTAGAAATTCGGTCTTGAAGACTTCTATACAATATTTTATAAACATACGAAAGAATGGGATCTATAATTATGCCCTGACGCCACCCCACGGCCCGTTCGAAATTTTGCAAGTATTTCCAAAGGGGTATGTTCACCGAGCCGGAGAAAAAACTGAATAAGGGTCGAACCACTTAATCGGATCAGAAATTCGGTCTTGGAGACATCCATACAACATTTTATAAACATACGAAAGAATCAGATCAATAATTATGCCATGACGCCACCCCGGGGCCCGTTCGAATTTTTGACCGTATTGCCGAAGGGGTATGTTCACCGAGTCGTAGAAAAACTGAGTATGGGTCGAACCACTGAATCGGATCAGAAATTCGGTCTTGGAGACTTCCGTATAATATTTTATAAGCATACGAAAGAATCGGATCAATAATTATGCCCTTACGCCACCCCGCGGCCCGTTCGAAATTTTGCCAGTATTGCTAAAGGGGTATGTTCACCGAGCCGGAGAAAAAACTGTGTATAGGTCGAACCACTGAATCGGATCAGAAATTCGGTCTTGAATAATTCCATTCAATATTTTATAAACATACGAAAGAATCGGATCTATAATTATGCCCCGACGCTACCCCGGGGCCCGTTCAAAATTTTGCTAGTATTGCCAAAGGGGTATGTGCACCATGTCGGAGAAAAAACTGAGTATGGGTCGAACCACTGAATCGGATCATAAATTCGGTTTTAGAGACTTCCATACAATATTTTATAAACATACGAAAGAATCAAATCAATTATTATGCACTGACGCCACCCCGGGGCCCGTTCGAAATTTTGACAGTATTTCCAATGGGGTATGTTCACCGAGTCGTAGAAAAAACTGAGTATGGGTTGAATCACTGAATCGGATCAGAAATTCGTTATTGGAGACTTCCATACAATATTTTATAAACATAGAAAAGAATCGGATCAATAATTATACCCTGACGCCACCCCGCCGCACGTTCAAAATTTTGCCAGTATTGCCCAAGGGGTATGTTCACCGAGCCGGAGAAAAAACTGAGTATGGCTCGAACCACTGAATCGGATCTGAAATTCGTTCTTGGAGACTTCCATACACAATTTTATAAACATATGAAAGAATCGGATCAATAACTATGCCCCGACGCCACCCCGGGGCCCGTTCGAAATTTTGCCAGTATTGCCAAAGGGGTATGTGCACCAAGCCGGAGAAAAAACTGAGTATGGGTCGAACCACTGAATCGGATCACAAAATTCGGTCTAGGAGACTTCCATACAATATTTTATAAACATAAGAAATAATCGGATCAATAATTATGCCCTGACGCCACCCCGGGGTCCGTTCTAAATTTTGCCATTTTTGTCTAAGGGGTATGTTCACCGAGTCGGAGAGAAACTGAGTATGGGTCGAACCACTGAATCAGATCAGAAATTCGGTATTGGTGACTTCCATACAATATTTATTACCCTATGAAAGATTCAGATCAATAATTATACTCTGACGCCACCCCGCGTCCCGTTCGTAATTTTGCCAGTATTACCAAATGGTTTATACACCGGTCGATTCCAATAACATTTACATGTTAACTTTAATTTGATTAGCTTTTAATCTTTTATGTTATGTTAAATTAAACAAAACTAATGAATTGTTTTAAAAGTTCTATTGGAAGATCTAGTAAAAAAAGTGTGAAAATAAAACATTAAAAAGATTTAAAATAAAAAAACACATAGTGACGTTGTCTTTTGGATTTGCACACATATAAAAGTGTACGAATTGATGAAAACCATGGGTGGGTTTAATTACAAATGCCCTGTATTGAATGAATAAAATACTCAACTAATTTGTGATTATATATTAATAAGTATTTAATTACAAATCCCCTGTATTGAATGAATAAAATACTCAACTAATTTGTGATTATATATTAATAAGTATTATAACATCACCCAAAATAAAACAACAAACTCACGAGAACTTGTATTAATTATACAATTTAATCAATACGGGTTGACTATATTTTATGTTTATCATTTCTATGCAATCTTTTCTTAAATACAAATATAAATGGTTGATACCTAATATCAAATTTGCATTATCTGCATGACAATTAACAAACACCTATAAGGACATGCTCGGTATAGAACTAATTTTAGCTAAATATTAAAGAGTATTACATAAACGTTTGTACTTATTATTTTGATCTATAAGACGCTAAGTTAACCACTTAACTCACTATTTTCCCACCTCTCATGATAATGTGGCTAACACTATATACAATTTTCTTATACAGTTATTTATTTGTATTAAGTTATGCAATGAACATGTCCCTATATACATTTTAGTTATGTAATAATGAACATGTCCCTATATTTAGTTATGCTATGAACCTGTTCCAGTTAAGCTACGTATTATGGTTTTTAACTAGTGACGGTTACTTATAGCGTCACGTCACTGTCACGTAAAGTCAAATCACAAGACAAGTTTGCTTAATCAATTGGACAACTAGCCTACTATAATATATTGCCATTTGGCCTAAGTGGGACCATATGTATAAACCCAACTATAATTCACATAAAAGAAAGAATTGTATTAATTTCTTTTGTTTTTTTGAGAGAATAAAGAATTTAATATTGGAATTTCAGGTGCTATCAAACAATCTCTGATTCATTCTTTCGAGTCCCTTGCTTATATAAACACCAAACAAACTCATCATTTTGGCCATCTAAAATCCACCAACAAGCATGGGTGATTTTAGTTTTAGAAAGCTTATATTTGCATTTGTGATTGTGATTCTAGTGTGGGCTTCAAGCATAGAAACTTGCAATGCAAGAAGAGGCAAACATCGGAGGCAAAGAAGAGGTGCCACTTTAAGTTCATTGTACAAGAAAGGAAAGAGTGATCATGGACACGAAAAGTCAAAACCGAAACAGGTTCAAGGGCATCCACCTCCGCCTCCCGAAGAACCACTCACACCTCCACCTAAAGGTTCAAAGTTTAATGTGCTTGATTATGGAGCTAAAGGAGATGGTGTTTCTGATGATACAAAGGTGAGGTAGCTGTTCATGCATTTAGATTATATTAAAATTAACAATTTTGGTTTTGTTGCATAATGTACACTTTACATAACCTAGAATACCTCTTAGATAGTTTAGGCAGTTAAATTTGTTGGTCCCGTTTCTATGATACGAGGATCCGTGAAAGTGGGGCCTACAAGGGAAACAAGAAAGAAAGGTAAAACGTTAAAAAAGAAGTATACATATATTAACCTAGTAAGCATTCGCTTTGAGTTAATATAAGCATAAGAATAGAGTAATTTTAAGATTATACAAAATAAAAATAAATCTCCAGAAGCTCATATTTTACCTAAAAAATGTATATAGATAATTTGATCGTATAAACCAAACCGTGATCCAAAACCAACCCATAAATAAACCGAATCTCTAACTCTAATGAATCTAGTAATCTAGGACTAACATTTGTATTCACAATTCAATAGTATCATGCATGAGTACTTGCTTTTACCACATCCACCACCTACTAACCATTTCTACCACTTTTCAGCATAGCAAATGAACAAAAACAGTCACATAATCAAAGTTTGCATTTAATTTTGGAATTAAGTAATCCAATAAAGTTAGCATGTAGTACATAAGGACATGCATTTGTCACAAGATTTGCATTTGGGTTGAATTTTTAACTCTAAAGTTATATGCAACTTGTGTGTGGTTTCTAAAAGAAGACAGGTGGCTGTTGAATGTTGTGTGTTTTATCTATTAAAGGCATATGTAAATAAAATCATAGAATCAAAAATAAACAAAAATAATTAGGTGGGACCACTCAGAAGCCTCACAACAACAGTTTGCATGGTCCAGATTCCCAACAATAACTGTATAAATAACTATGTGTAGTTGTGTTACTTGTGTAGTCATATTAAACTTTAAAATGAACAAAAACTTATAGGAAAACAATTTTAAACTAATTATAATAATCTAAACTTAGGTGTACATATATACACACACTACATAAGTAATAGAATTGTGGCTTCAAACCTTATGAAAAATGTGTGTGCATAATGCAGGCATTTCAAGATGCATGGGCGGATGCTTGTAAAGTGGAAGCATCAACGATGATGGTGCCATCGGGTTATGAGTTCCTAGTGGGACCCATTTCTTTCTCGGGTCCATATTGTCAAAGAAACATTCTTTTTCAGGTAAACCAGGTCGATTTCAATAAGTTATGTCCAAAATGTATTTTTAGTTGATACAAAATTTAATTTATATTTAAATATATATTATTCTAAACTAAAATTGTTAAATATATTGCAGCTTGATGGTACAATCATAGCTCCAACAAATGTAGAAGCATGGGGTAAAGGTCTTCTACAATGGCTTGAATTTACAAAACTTGTAGGACTCACAATCAAAGGACAAGGCACCATTGATGGAAGAGGTTCTGCTTGTTGGACAAATTCTAAACTTTATGACAATGAAGAACAACTAATTCTTTCATCACACAATACCACATTTACACAAAATCCACAAGTATTATTTTTATCCTTGCTACTTTTTTTTTCTTTCGAATTTTATAATTTGATACGAACTCTAACAAGACAAGAACTTCAAAATCGTGTCAGATACATAAACCAGGGTACAACACATATATTTAAAAGTAATTATGTTTAAAGTATAGATCTTGTTAGTCATTTCTCTTTTATTTTTGGCATAGGATCTTCATCATACATCAACATGGATCTTCACACACACAGGCCGTATAGGACCTGAGTTGACTTAGGGGCTGCTCGGTAGCCTCTTAACAGTCATTAAGAGGCTACTTTTTAATGGCTCATAGCCTCTTAATGATTAAGAGGTAGCCTTAAGTCTGAATGATTAAGAGGTAGCCATTAAGAGGTTGACTCTTAACCATTCAGACTTAAGGCTACCTCTTAACCATTAAGAGGCTATGAGTTATTAAGAGGTAACCTCTTAATGACTGTTAAGAGGCTATCAAACAGCCCCTTAGTTTGTATCGGCTATATGAGCAGTTGATGACCTATACATCTCGTATAGGCTGAAAAGGCTATTTTTTTGTCTCTTTCGTACACTTGTCAGCCATGCGTGACCTATACGGCCCGTATAGTCCTATACGAGCCATATAGACCTGTACAATCAACATGAGGGTGCTATATATATGAAGATCACATTCCTTAATTTTTAAAGTCCATCATAAAATACCCATTTAGTTAAGTTATAAAATTTTAATTTTCTTAATTATATAACTAAACCGGTTAAACATGCTGACTTGTTAGATAAACCTGAACACGGTCCGTTTAGCAGAACATGTTTGTGTGTTTGACCCGAAACTATTTAAATTAAACTGAAACCCGTGAATTTCTTGTTAGATTCGAGTCATGTTATGATGTTAGAAATTCACATCAATGTTTTTATATTTATCTTATTAACTTAAAAAAATTTTGTTCATGACAGGTAAGCAACTCATTAGACAAAAAAATGCCTAAAACAAAACCAACTGTAAGGATCTCTTTCACCCTTTGAAAACATAATACATTGAATATTTGAATATACTATGTTAGTATTTTATGCTGACATGGCACCTACTTTGTATATACAGGCATTGAGGTTTTATGGGAGTTTTAATGTGACAGTCACAGGCATAACCATACAAAACAGTCCTCAGTGCCACTTGAAATTTGACAATTGTGATGGAGTTTTAGTTTATGGTTTTAGTGTTTTGTCTCCTGGTGACAGTCCAAATACAGATGGAATTCACTTGCAGAACTACAAGAATGTGTTAATTCACACTACAGATCTTGCTTGCGGTAAATAATATTTATCCCCTAAGCTTAGTCTATTTTTTTTCATGAAACGGCGACTTTTTCTGTGTGTTAGACATCACACTCTCTAAATTTGGAGAGCCCCGCCAGACTATGTTGTCTTAACCGGGCTCATGCTGGCTTTCAGAGTTTGGCTGCCCCTTGACAGTCGTTGTGTTACCACAAGAGCATAACTCTCTAGCGTAACACACGATGGGACGTAAACCCGGGTGAGCTTGGGATTCGAACTGATAACCTGCCTAATTATTTACTAGTTAATATATATTTTTTTAATTTTTTAACAAGAGTCTTTGAATTAAACGAAAAATAAAAATAGTTTTATAATTTATCGTCGATTTTAACAACTGATTTCACTTTAATTAGTTTTATTTGTAAGTAAAAGGTGTACAAAAGTTGATGCGTGTACAAGTGTCCGCGTGTAGTTGGTTGGTAGAACTCACGTGATACATCTGTATTTGGGTTTATTGATATTAGCGTTACGAACTTAACTTGACCGGATTAGTAGAAACTTTCTTTGGTTTATAGAATATAGTCATAAATATGTATCATTATTAAGAACAAATTTTATCATAACTAATATATCCACCAAAGCATATATAGAATGTGACAAATAATGCAAACTATATATTCTATAAAAAAAACAATGTAACAGCATAATCATGTACCCTACACACCAAGAGGCATATCAAATGTATATTCACATACTTGCACTTCCAAGTTCTATCATCTTATCCAAAAAGTATGCAGACACAAAATTTAAAAAGAATATCTCTTTGTCTATGTTTATTAAACTTATAATAGTCTTATAATGTCTCAAACTGTAGGTTCCCAGCCGGATCTACACGAGATATCGCGTTCTACGTAGGTGCAGAATCCCTACGTAAGACGTTACGAGTATAGAAAACAATACGAGCTAACACACGATACGATAACCAAACACACGTTGTATTCCAACCGTAAACACGTGATACTATGATCACTGGATACAAAACTCTCTGACTCGAATACACAAACTCTTAATCTATCTGTATCGAATAAGCCGTAACAAACAACTTATATAGACACGACAACTTCGCCTGGTATGTTCAGGCGAAGTTGTCCCTAACTTCGCTTGTCTAACAAGTTCGCCCATATAAGCGAACTTGTTAGTAACTTCGCTTACATACAAAACTCAAATTTAACTAACACGATTACAGACACTCGACACTGAACTACTGACATCATGCACCAACAGACTCCCCCTTGGCAGTAGCTTCATCTCTTTAGCTTCAAACACGTGTCTTGTAATCTTCAATCTTCTATCTTCAAGCATGCACTCCTTCTCGAACACAAACCGAGATAACTCTTTGATATTTCCTCGCTTCGTCTTTCCAAGCAGGAATATAAAATATCTTCTTGTCATTCAACACCTGCAAATCAGCTTGCGATAAGTTTACCAAGTGCATCGGATCGTACACTCTAAGCAGCTCTTGTTCATCTTCGTCTTCCATCACTGCCTCAGCTGTCTCACAATCTACAAACCACCACTTCAGGTCTTTAAGCACATCCTTGGGCATTAGCTTCATCGGTACTTCTTTCAAACACCGGATCGGTTTATACTTCATAATCATCCAAGGCTTTCCATCAGCTCTCAAACCTCTATCCTTGTCTTCAACAAGTTTTCCCTTTTGTGGCTTCAACAGCTCAAATTTCTTATCTTTTATACTCTCTTTCCACACAATTTTCCCAATGACTCTAGCCATATTATCGTCACTTCCGTTTATCAATCCCAATCTGGCTAAGTCTTTCACTTCACATTCTGGCAGTGTATTCAACGATCTTAACATCCTTCTAAAGTACTGAACACCGTCATACCTTTTAATCACGAAGAGCCTCAACTGCTCATCATATATCCAGCAAATAATCCCTTTCTTCGCTTCAGCATAACCTTTAATGTTGTAACTCTTCTTAAACATTGTAGGGACCGCCGGTTTCTTCGTTTTGACGAACCACTGAGCATAGCCTTCCTTCCACCTAGGCTGCTCTTCCCATTCAGACTCATCATTCCCAATCTGTTGACTCATATCTACGTTCTCGACTTGCGGTATCTTATGCTCCACATTCTCCTCTACTATCTCTCCCTCTTCTATCTCTGTATCAATCACAATCTCTTCACCAATCTTCTCTATCACATCACTCGGTAGTACATCATCATCACCAACCAAAACATCATCCATCTCCTCTACTATCTCCACCACCACATCATCACCACCAGCTGCAGTTGTCGACTCCCCCTGAGTTGTGGAAGTTCCAAGAGCTTGATCAGTTCTTGGCAACTCACCACCTGCATCTTTCGATGCATTGGGATCATCGTCTCTATCATTTCGTCTCTTGGTCCTCAACTCGTCGCCTTTACAGCTCGTCTCCCCCTGAGATGCCAAGAACTCCTTGAAAGCATCTATGATTTTTCCATGTTGTACCAGCAGGGACGACTGCATCTGATTCTCTGCAACTAGGCGCTGAATAGCCTGGGTCTGGATAAGATTAATCCTTGACTGCTCTGCCACGACCCGTTCCAGTGCTGCTATTCGTTCTGAGTCTGATAGGGTTGCATCGAAATCGAACCTCATATGTGATATATCTTGAGTGTACTGAGGAGGGATTTCCGATGTCACCGGGACCTCAGAAGTAGAAATAGACGTAACCGCAGGTGGTATCGTCACCGATAGCCCTGCAGTGGCCACAACAGTCGACTCTATAAATTGTGCCACGACCTCCGATGGAGTAACGGTCGAGGCGGCAATGAAACGATCTCAGGAGTCGAAAGTTGGAAGGTAGTGGGTGGGAGGCCAAAAGTAGACGAGGTAGCCACCACGGGAACACCCGTAGCGCTTGGCCTTGTAACCTGTAGTGATGAGGGAACCATTGTCATACCGGATAGTGCTGGTGGAGTGAAACGTACCACCCTAGAGCTCTCACCGGCTCCTGATCCTGCACCTATCCGTTCCCTTCTTGACCTCCGGATCAACTGTTGTACCTCTTCCTCATAATCAGACTCGCTATCATCATCTGTTCTCTTTCTTTTCCCATGTAGTCTTTCTCGAGTCACCATAATCCTTCTGGCCTCTGCCACTTCATCATCAGAATCTGAGCCAGCCACCGTTGTAGCTGCCCTAGTAACATTCACAGTCGAAGCACGTTCAACCGGAACCTGAACGTTCTCCTCTGGATCCACCCGATCCATATCAAAGAAGCCTTGACCACCAAATTCTGCATCAAGGTCCACGTTCTCCTCCGGTGACACAACAGGAGCAGTAGGTATAGCTTGAGGTGCTCCTGCCTATTGTGGTGCCGGGTCCCTAAACTCGTCCCCTCGAGCAGGCACATACCCCGGGTTGATCAAGTACCCAAAGAGTGGAGTATGTCGAGGACGGAGCTCAGGTTTGCTCCTCGCACTGGAGGATCTACATTGGGCGAAGATCCGTTTGTTCACACTCTCAACGTATCGGATCGGACGGCGCTGGGGAAGCGTTGGAGCAACATGATTCAAGATCATTTGTAGGAATCTTGGATACATGATGAATCGCTCACGCGCCATCGCTCTTCTTTGACGATCAATCTCATAAAAGACCATCTGACTAAAGTTGAATCGCTTGTTGTAAGTCAGGGCAGTCATCGCTGACTGCATGGTCGCGCCCATGCCATCAGTGCCCGCCTTTCTCCCTGACATGCAAACGATCATAACATGCATGAGAAAGCGCCACTAGTCAAGTAAAAAGCCTTTCCTCCTCTGTGTATCCCCCAAGGGACCAGAGTATCCCATCCTCAAAAACGCTCCATCACGGAAAGGAGCTACAAACTCTGTTGGGTCATCCCTTGTCTCGTTCCCAAATCGTAAAGCCGCCCGGATTTGTTCAGAAGAGAACTGAACAATCTGATTGTTGACTGTTGCGCGCATCACCGGGGGCTCGACTCTACAGTCGTATTCCACTGTCTGCCAGAAATCCTCAATATTGGGCAAGGATATTGGCAGAGTTGTTGTAATAGCGTGGAATATCCTCGAGCGTAAAAGAAATGTGATGATTTCGCGGAAATCATCAACTCCGCTCGCCTCCGGGTCTAATGTTATGTACATGTTGTGACCCGGGAAGAACTGTCTCTGGTGATCACCTCCGTCATCACCGCCTGCACCACATGCTCCAGCAACAGCAGCCATATCTGCAACAAACAGGTTAAGTTAGATAAACGTCAAAGCGAATCACAAGTTCGCCTGTTACCATGAGCGAAGTTGTGATCAATTCTGTATAGGCGAAGTTAAAGGTGAGGCGAAGTTGGGAAATAACTTCGCTTCAACTTGAACTTCGTCTGATAATAGTTAAGTAAAATGGTCCAGGCGAAGTTACTGATAACTTCGCCTAATCACAACATCGCCTCATAAACTGTTTCAAAATCAATAATCAGGCGAAGTTAAACCTCAGGCGAAGTTACGGATAACTTCGCCTAAACTGTAACTTCGCCGAATTTGAATCGGCAACAGTTAGGGATTTTGAACGACGTGTAGATGATGATTTTGGAGATCGAGGACTCCGAAATACATGATTTTATGAAGTTTTAGACGTTCAAGTAGTTTACTATCACGTAAAAACAAGTTTGAAATCGGGTGTTTAAGGTTTCGAAAGACGAGGTCGATAATCGAGTCGAAACGACCGATGATCAACCTCAAAAACACTGATTATACGAAACTAGAAACCTTACACACCTTTAATCACAGATTGGAATCGAAAAAAAGAAACTCAGATGATCGATGATATAAGTTCGCCGGTTGACAGAGAGTTAAGTTCACTGGGTTTTTGAAATTATGATCCTGTTTGACCTTAAAACTTCTTTATATAGGGTCACAGTTAGTACAGGCGAAGTTAAAAATAACTTCGCCTATTCCAGGCGAAGTTATAAACAAGTTCGCCTGTATTTACAAAAAAAACCCCTATACTTTTAACAATTTTCAATAAAGTTTTAAAAACATCCTTTAAAGCGTTAAATGATATGATCAAGACCAAGTAACCAGGTATAAAATCAAACAATTACAAAAGTAACAAAAATTTGAAAATTTTAAAGTACTCGGGATCATATTTCAGTCTCGACAGGGACTACCATGTTTTAGAAAAGATCCGAACAGGAATCATACTAATTTCGTGACTGTCACACAGATCCGTGTTCAGCTGTATTATGACATAAAGAAACAGGTTGTAAGCAGGTAATCTACTTAAAATGGTTTTCATCGTTTCTGTGATACGAGTTAGGTTCAATTAAGCTCAAAACTTAAGTGGGCAACAACTCAGAGATTATGATGCCTCCTATCTATTCTCAAGACGTATTTGGCTTTCCCCAAGTCATCCCGAATTGACCTCGACCCGTAGTGTCTGATTAAGTAGTAATTACTCTTCGATCTTAGACTCTGTTTCCCGTTCACCTTCTTGTGTCTTGATTGATAATCATTATCATTATGAACTCTAGAATTTTTTTTTTTTTTTAATCTAACATGTATATACACAACTTCAAGTAGAAAATAACTGCAAGTCCCGAATCTGGATCACTGCAGCGTCTTTACACGCTATCTTCACGGGAATCAGAACACTCACGGGCTCGTGTATGACTGGGTAATCACTTTTCTGCCTATCATTCGGAAAGATATGTATGAAGACATGCACAACTCTTAAGGAGTTTCCACATAAAATCGAGTAGATTTAGTTAGTATCACTTCTACTTTTACGCACCATAAAAAGCTACCATGACATACAATGACTGTTCTAAAGTCTTTTAGGCCTTATAACTTCACTAGTTAAGCACACAGAATCAATATATCTATCACTTTCCAAGGTTAGATCAATTTTCTGTTAAACATAGTAAAGGTACTTCTTACGAAGTAGTAGACTTGAAAAGTAATTTCATCTCCCTAAAAGAAAAATTTTTTTTAACATCAATCGCCCCGACCAACTCAAAGTCTTCAGGGAAACGGCTATCCCGAAGATCCAATGGATCAGCTGGACCGACCACATACTAGTATGTGTCCTTCTAACTAAGTATGATCGACTAATTTTCAGCGAAAGAATGAAAACACATCATAAACCGCCCCGGTCACTTTCAGTCATCTGGTTAATGGCTATCCTCATATTCTACAAGTAGAAATGTGGACCAAACATATCCGAAGACATGTCCTTCAAACTGAGGCAACCAACATAATTCTAAGCGATAGTGACGTTTTTTTTTTTTTTTTTTTAACCACAAACATATGACTTGGTTACTCGGGATTGATCATCCCATTCAGCTCAACAAGGTTTTGAAATCTAGTTTTGTCAAACGCTTTCGTGAATAAGTCAGCGAAATTATCTAACGTGTCAACCTTTTCGAGCTCAATCAGCTTCTTCTCAGCACAATCCCGTATAAAATGATGACGTATGTCAATATGTTTAGTTTTACTGTGCTTCACGGGATTGTTAGTTACTGAGATAGCAGCAGTGTTATCAATGCAAATAGGAGTAAGTGAGAAATTCAGACCATAATCGCGCAACTGTTGTTGAATCCAAAGAACCTGGGAGCAGCAGTTGGATGCTGCCATGTATTCTGCTTCACAGGTTGAAATTGCGACTGAGGTCTGCTTCTTGCATTGCCACGACACTAGTCTGCCACCAAGAAACTGACATCCACCAGTTGTAGACTTCCGACTCTGATTGCACCCTCCATAATCAGAATCTGTGTAAGCGACTAGCTCCAAGTCTCCTCCTCTCGAGTACCACAACCCCAGCTTCGGCTTGCCTTTGAGATACCGCAGTATCCTCTTCGCACCCTTCAAATGAGATTCTTTTGGGTTTGCCTGAAAGCGTGCACAAAGACAAACAGCAAACATTATATCAGGCCTAGAAGCAGTTAAGTACATTAAAGAACCTATAATAGCCCGATATTGGGTTGGGTCCACGTCTGCATCGTTGTCTGAATCAGCACCCAATTTGTGATTGACGCAGACCGGAGTATCATATGGAGTGCTGTCCTCCATCTTGAAGCGTTTGAGAACATCATGGACATACTTCGTCTGATGAATGAACATCCTGTCTTTCTTCTGGTCAACCTGCAATCCTAAAATGAAAGTTAGTTCACCCATAGCACTCATTTCAAATCTCTTCTTCATGACGGCCTCAAACCCCTGACACATGGCGACCTTTGATGCAGCAAAGATAATGTCGTCCACGTAGACTTGCACCAGTAGGAAGTCGCTACCCTTTCTCTTGAAGAACAATATGCTATCAATTTTACCTCTTTCAAACTCATTCTCAAGCAAGTAATCTGATAAGGTTGAATACCAGGCACGAGGTGCCTGATGTAGTCCATACAGCGCTTTACTTAGCTTGTACACGTGATCGGGAAAGTCAGGGTCAGGAAAACCCGGAGGTTGCTCAACATACACAACCTCATCGACTTTACCGTTTAGAAACGCACTCTTCACATCCAACTGAAAGACCTTCATCTCCTTATGAGCAGCAAATGCCAAAAACAAACGAATGGCTTCCAATCTTGCTACAGGAGCAAACACCTCATTGTAATCAATCCCCTCTTGTTGATTAAAGCCTTTAACAACCAGCCTCGCCTTGTTCCTGATAACAATCCCTTTCTCATCTCTCTTACATTTGAAGACCCATTTTGTGCCTATCGCATGCACATTCCTTGGTTTTGCAACCAAGTTCCATACTTCCATTTTCTTAAACTGAGCTAATTCTTCTTGCATGGCTTCGACCCACGAGCTGTCCTTAAGAGCCATTTGATAGTTCTTTGGTTCAATCTGGCTGATAAAGCAGGTGTACAAGCACTCGTTGATTATGCCTGATTCGTTAATGCTTGTGTAAACACAGGTGTGCTCATTCAAGCTTTGTCTTGTTTGTACACCGGCGGACAGATCACCTATCACATTTTCCAAAGGATGATCTTTGTGAATTCTCGTAGTCGGAACCGAACTGACATTCAGATTATCTTCCAAGTTCGAAGATAGCTCATCAATGGGTGATTGATGTTGAGAGTGAAACGGATTGATGAATTCCTCTTCAGTAGAGGCAGCAGGGGTATTGACAGCATTTGACGAGAAAGGCTGACATTCATCATACTGTGGTCGTTGTACCAAAGTGTCTTCCTCATCGCATATCATCTTCGTAGCAATTCTTTCCTCAACATCTGCAAAATCCAGATAAGGTATGTTAAAAGATTTAAAAAGTCTATCATAGTCGAAAACCCCAGCGGGTCCCGAGCTTGGTTTTGGTGATTTGTAACTTGTGATATCAGTGTTACACACCACCTCAACCTTGCTGTTCGATGTATTAAAGACCCGTCTGTTGGGAGTCCCAACAACGTATCTGACTAAGATTCCTTCGTCGGCTACTTCACCAAATTTAGAATTGGTCTTTAATATCGAACATGGGGACCCGAATGGTTCAAGACCACTCAAGTTTGGCTTTCTCCCATGCATAAGTTCATAACAGGTTTTATTTAATCTTTTAACAGTTAACACTCTATTAAGGATATAACAGGCTGTTGCAACAGCTTCAGCCCAGAACACCACGGGAAGTTTCGAATCAGCCAGCATGGTTCTGGCTCCTTCAATTAAGGTTCTGTTCTTCCTCTCAGCCACTCCATTTTGTTGCGGTGTATACGGTGCGCTGTATTAGTGTTCTATCCCCTTCTGTAAGCAGAAGATCTCCATATCGTAGTTCTTGAACTCAGTTCCATTGTCACTCCTGATGAATTTAACCCGTTTCCCCATGATATTCTCCACCTTGGTAATCAAATTCTTTACCATCTGCACTGTTTCATCCTTTGACTTCAGGAAATACACCCAGGAATATCGTGAGAAATCATCAGTGATCACCAAGCAGTAAGATGTTCCTCCTAGACTTCTCACATTCACGGGACCGAAGAGATCCATGTGAAGTAATTCTATGGTACTGACAATTGAATTGACCTTCTTGGTGAGATGGGATTTCTTGTGTTGCTTTCCCTTTTTGCATGATAAACATTTGTCTTCAAAGTTGAAATTCTTCAAGGGAACACCCAGTACAAGCCCATTTTTGACAAGGTAGTTCATTTTCCGAAGATGAATGTGTCCCATTCTCCTATGCCACAACTCGGACTCCGATTCAGTCGCTTTTGACAGAAGACGCGATTCTTCTGTGGCCATCTCAGTCGATCTCATATCCATGATATACGTATTCTTCACTCTTGGAGCCTTCATAACAATCCAATCTTCTGGTATCTTAAAACCAGGATACAACACAATCGCTTCATTCTTTGTAAAATGTACGGTGTAGTCTTTGTCACAAATCTGCGAAACACTCAGCAGATTGTGCTTCAGTTCTTCAACAAAGTTTACTTTCTCCAAAGTCATCTTTCCATTCGACACCGTCCCTATTCCTGTAATTCTTCCACCGCTCTCTCCTGCGAAACTCACCCTTCCTCCTTGAACAGGTTTCAAGTCGTGTAACAATTTTTTGTTACCCGTCATGTGCCGGGAACAGCCGCTATCCACAACCCATTGATTGTAGGCAGCCCTGTTCAACTGTTCCTGCACGATTAAAGCAGATGATTAAAATCTGGGGACCCAAGACCGATTGGTCTTGGGTCGATACATTCCGTACCTTGGCTGTCCAAAGTTAGTATCATAATAATTTCTGTGAGTCCTAACAGGATACCTTCTTATGGATTGACTATGAGGCCATCCAAACCTTCGTGAATTAAAAGAATTATTACTTAAGGTTTGGTTGTTAGCAGTGAAAAACTGAGATCTATTTTTTTGAAAACCTGAATTAGTCCATTTTCTGAAAGTTGATGGGTTCTCATTTTTACCATTATATTGATTACCGTTAGTTCTTTTCTCAGATTTTGAAGTCCTCACACCTCTGAATTTCTGCTTCAGAGGGCAATCAGCAACAAGGTGTCCTATTTGGTTACATCTAAAACAACTCCTGTGTTCAACTTTCTTATCACTAGTTGTCTTAGATGTGGAGGCTGTATTACTGCCCGTTTGTCTCACATATGGTGGGACATACGGGTTTAGTGGAGACTTCTTTTCAGGTGTTTTATTTTTCTCTCCACTTTTCGGTAACACTTCCTCTTGTTTTGTCTCACACGACTCAGAGGACTTGTCTGAGTTAGATGAGACATGACTCGGAGCAGAAATCTTAATACTTGCAACAGGCTTAATAACTTCTGGTTCTTTAGTAGTAACTTGAACTGGAACTGTCTGACCATAGTCAACATCAACAGATTTCTGATTACTAGGGTCATAAGTGTAATTATGATTGAAAGGTAGTGGAACTTCATGATAACCAATTCCTCCCCTTTTTGGGGAACCTTGATCACTAACGAGGTGATCAAGTATAGCGGAGGAATTTCTAAATTGCTCCAGTTTCCTGTTAAGTTCCACCACTTTTACCTGGTGATCAGCTATCTGTTTTTCCCTTTCAGCTATTAGTTTGGTTTTCTCTTCTAGAACCTCATAGCTAAGATCAATCACTTGAATTTTTTCAGCAAGCTTTGCTTTAAGACTTTTAATATCTTTCTCACTAGCTTTAATTTTTACTTTGTAACTATTTTCTCTAGCTTTAGTGAAATGATGATCTTCTTTTAAAGTTTTAAATTGCGCATCCAAACTAACAAACTGATCAGTTATAGTTGTCAGTTGTTCAGACAGATGTTCACACTTAGTACAAGGGAGTTCGGTACTTACCTTGGAGAGCTGGTCTGCTACATCTGCCATGTATGCTTCATTTTCGCCAGTTCCCTTCTCACTATCTGCAGTTTCGATTTTTGCCAAATTGGCCTGTTCAAATACTTCTTCAACATGCAGATTCCAGTTATACTCCTCGTTATGTCTGGAAATCATGGCTCTATAGTCATTACCACTACCACTTTGCTGTGTAGATCTGTTTTGACTGCGTTCTACACGTTCATTTTTGCATTCTTTTGCAAAGTGGCCATTCTGCTGACAGTTGTAACAGCGTACCTTCGACTTATCAAACCCTGGCCTCTCTCCGACAAACTTCCTGCTAGTCTTCTTCATGAACCTCTTCACCCTTCTGACAATCATAGCCATCTTCCACTGCAGATCCATCTCCTCCAGATCATCAGCATCGATCTGGTCATAGTCTTCATCCAAAACTGCAGGATCAACGATCTTACCCTGAATGTAGTTCTCATACGAAGCAATAAAAGATGCATAGAGAGCAAACTGCTGTTCAGCAGATTTGACACTCATGGGCATCTTCGAGTAGTTGTTGTTTGAAACACTTGGGGAATAACTACTCTTGGTCGCTTGAGGTTGAGAAGCATTTGACCCTCCAGCTACAAAGCACACATCACCGTTCATGTTGAGAGATACATGTCCCTCATGTGTTGAGCTCGCGCCTGACTCTCCCTTAGAGTAATAAACAGATGATTCAGTTTTCGAACTTGATCCAGAGTTAACCTTTGCACCATACATACCCGGATCTTGAACCTGATCGGTAGGTGTCTCCTTTCGTACCATGTTCAGTTCAAACGTTCTTAGCTTGTTAACTGCTGTCTCCAGGTCATAGTCAGCAAAGTCTTTATCTTCTCTCATCAACACAGTATACATCTCCCATTTCGGTGGGAGAGCATCAAGAAGCTTTTCAACTATCTCATCTTCTTTGTAAGCAATTGAATAGTTGCTGAGTTCAGTCATCAGATGATAATATCTAGTGATGATATCATCAAGTGATTCATTCTTCAGATACTTGAAGACTGAGAATTGGGTTTTTAGAAGTTTAATTTTCGAGGCACGAATTCCCACATTGCCCTCAAACCGGTTCTCAAGTGCTTCCCAAAGCTCTCTAGCAGTTTTATACTTTCGGAAGGTGTGAAGTATCTCTTGTGGAAGAGCCATTGTAATTGCTGCATGAGCTTTGCTTTCTGCCTCATACATTTTCTTCTCCTCTTCTTCCATCTCTTTGTATTTCTTGATCTGATCACGACCCTCATACTCAGCAGTAGGTGGAATGTAACCATCTTGTATGCACACCCACATCTTGGCATCTTGATACTTGACATATTATTCAAAACGATCTTTCCACGCTACATAATCAGTTTTCTTAAGCATCTTAGGTGCTTTTGTAGCCGAACCCGCTTCTACTTCCATCTTTACCAGTTCAGTAATGTTTATCGAAGACATCTTTCTCAAAACTTAAAGAAATCCGAAAATCAAAAATTTTATTTTCAAACAGCTCTGTAGGCGAAGTTGTGGATAACTTCGCTTAAAACTTAACTTCGCGTGAATTTGTAACTTCGCTCACTTTCTTAAATTCGCTGGATTGGCGAACTTGAGAATAACTTCGCTTAAGTTGAGCGAACTTGGGAGGTAGGCGAAGTTGTGGGTAACTTCGCTTGAGGTAAGCGAACTTGAAGAGGTAGGCGAAGTTGTGGATAACTTCGCTTAACCTTATATCTTCGCCGAAACCCTACTAACAGTGACGGCAACTTCGCCTGATGAACACGAAGTTTCTGCAGATTAGATTTATGGGTTTTTCTAGGTTTGTGAAGGTGTTATGGGTTGTTTAAGATTGTAGGAGGAGAGTATAGCACAAAAGCTCAGAAAACTCGTCCCGCGAATAGTCGAACGGAACGATTTCTATACCCGCGTGATAATCCCAAACCACACAATCGAGCAAAAGCTCTGATACCAATTGTAGGTTCCCAGCCGGATCTACACGAGATATCGCGTTCTACGTAGGTGCGGAATCCCTACGTAAGACGTTACGAGTATAGAAAACAATACGAGCTAACACACGATACGATAACCAAACACACGTTGTATTCCAACCGTAAACACGTGATACTATGATCACTGGATACAAAACTCTCTGATTCGAATACACAAACTCTTAATCTATCTGTATCGAATAAGCCGTAACAAACAACTTATATAGACACGACAACTTCGCCTGGTATGTTCAGGCGAAGTTGTCCCTAACTTCGCTTGTCTAACAAGTTCGCCCATATAAGCGAACTTGTTAGTAACTTCGCTTACATACAAAACTCAAATCTAACTAACACGATTACAGACACTCGACACTGAACTACTGACATCATGCACCAACACAAACAGGGTATAACCGTATAACAATTGAACAAAAAAAATAAACATATAAAAGAAAGTACTAGAAAAAAATCACATAAACTTTAAAATTTGCTAGTAGATACTTGAATAGGAAATACAAGTGATGACATGTTTATACTAATATGTAACGTTGTTGGTGTGCAGGTGATGATTGTATATCTATACAAACAGGATGCACAAACGTATATGTACATGATGTAAATTGTGGGCCTGGGCATGGAATAAGCATAGGAAGTTTAGGAAAAGATGGGACGACCGCGTGTGTTTCGAACATTACTGTTCGAGACATTAACACGCATAACACGATGACAGGCGTTAGGATCAAGACTTGGCAGGTACAAAGTACAAACTACCTATATTTTTCTTATTTTGAAAACGGGTTTTTGGACAAACGTGTGGGCCGAGCCCACTGAACTCTTTATGGGCCAAACCGGCCTATAAAAGTTCATTTCTTTCTCACATGATTAGTTTGTTACTGTATATTAAATTTTCGAAAATGGTTAAAAATTAAAATAAAACCAAGATATGACAATTATTCCACTAGACGAGTTTTCGAGTTTAAGTCTAAGAGTTTAAGTCTAATGTAATAAAGATTTAACCCGTCTCAAATAATCACATACAGGGAGGGTCAGGATCTGTACAAGGAGTATTATTCTCAAACATTCAAGTTTCTGAAGTCGAATTCCCGATCATAATTGATCAATAGTACTGTGACCACAGTAACTGCAAGAACCACACATCTTCGGTGGCGGTCTCAAACATTGCCTATGAAAATATACGAGGAACCTACACAGTAAAACCGGTTCATGTCTCATGTAGTGACAAAACCTTGTATGGATGTAAGGTTGACCGACATTGAGCTAAAACCTGCGCCTAAAGGCTACCACATGTACGAACCGTTCTGTTGGCAAGCTTTCGGGGAACTATATGCACCCACTATCCCAGAAATCGATTGCATTCAACAAGGTACACCATCAAGCAGTTGGGACCCTGATGAGACTATATGTGTAGCATAGCCTTAGTTTGGTTCGGTGTATTAATCAGTGAGTTCGGTTTATACTAGTGATTGATGTGAGTATAATATATAGGTAGTATTATGATATAGATTGGCTATATTATAGGGATTATTGATTCTCATAATGTCATTGGTACATTACAAACATGTCACCTTTGTAATTGTTTGATATTGGCTAACTATAGGAGTACAATTTAATTATGTGCTTGGTAATTATTATGGAATACCGCTACTAAACAAATAGGTACCGCTCATGGCTAGTTACATGCGGTTCCAATTAGTGGCGAAGCTTGGACTGAGGCACCGGGGGGCCGAGCTCAAAATGTATACAATTTTCACAAACGAGGGGGGGGGGGGGCAAGCTCAAATATTCGGCCGAAAAAGGCTAAACTTACACTACGTATAAAAACTTCCGGCCGAAAACGGGTAAATTTACACTATTGCGCAAAAAAACAGGGGGGCGGGGCCACCCCTGGCCTCAGTGAAGCTTCGCCCTTGGTTCCAATCCGTTGGGGTCCTGTTAAATTTAAATAAAAACAACCGTCCATTTTGATGGAACCCCTTGCCTATAAAAGAATTATTGTTAAGACTATGTGTTGTGGATGAGCTTTATCGTCCCTCCATGTCGCCACCGCGTAGAAAACGGGGCTTTAAAGCCCTCATCTATAAAGTCTCGTTGTGGTTTAAAGTCCTCTTACCGTTCCATTATGTGTGTGAGAGAGAGAGAGAGAGAGAGAGAGTGAAAAACATTTTATGACCCCACCACACTTCCCCATACTGCCCCTTGGATACAGCCCCAACCCCTTACGAGTTACTACCCCAACGCTTTGTTCCACCTCCATACAACTCCATTTATCGCCGCTTTAAAGCTCACACTGTGTGGTCTCATGGTGTCTACTGCCACCGGAGAAAGACTAGACACCCATCTAAATATTATTGGTGTATTGTTAGAAAATTTTCAAGTTTTGGCTTTAAATTATAAATGGTTGTTATTTTTAAATTAAATTACTATTTTTTTCTTATATTATTTGTGAAGTCGTATAACTTGTTTTACTAATACATGGGTGGAATTCGGTGTAAATGAAATTAACCTATACAATATACAGCCAACTAAAGTAGTTACACTACAAAAATTAAATAGGGTAACAGAAATAACTTTGGTTCAAAACTGTGTGTATTAGTCCCAATAGTATTTTTCATTATAAAAAAACAAATTATCATGTTATTTGTTTTTTTAAATCACTCCAACAAGTAGAGCTACTGCCTACCGGTTCACTTTTTAAAATACCGTCTTAGTTATAATTATTGTAGCCGTTTTCGATATGATTCAATAGCATAAGAGTGATAGTTGATGTTTATGACCCTATAATCTCAAGTTCGGAAATGTACCTAACTGAGAGTTTTTTTAAAATGGTGAGTTTCCTCATTTATTACGTCCATAAGTTAGTCAACTCTAGAATGATAATAAACGGTCACAAACACGGTTGAAAAAAATGGCTATACTTATTAATGTTACAACTTGATAAATGTTTTATTCAATTATAGCAATTAAACGATTATTAATAGTCGATTAATATATGAACAATAATTGACAATTAACATCTATTTTAATCTACCCTTGTGCCACAGATTCAAACTATATCAAAAAAGTCAAAAGCAACCCATACAACATCTTATCTTATAAAGATAACATAAAATCTTTAACCACCATTCTCCAACTGCCATATATATACACCCACCACACTTTCCCTCCATTTTCACCACCACCATGGCTGCCGGAAACCACCGTGAAACTGACCTGACCACCGTCACAAGGCGAGTTGCTGCAGTCAGCAACCACCTCAGTCCGCATTCGAGTTACCCGATTATTTATTCGGGTACTTGTAGTGCTTCGTTGAACGATAGCTATCATCGGGTTCATGGGGAAGTTGCGAGTCACATTCCGGTTTGGAAAGTGGCGTGTGATGAAGACGGGAAGGAGTTTACGGATATTGTTTACGAGAAAGCGGAAAGAGAAGCCATTGCTAAGGTTTGACCCGAACACGACCTGTTTGACTTTCCTTTTCTTTTTTTTTAAATTGTTTTCACATATTAGTACTTGTTCAAAAAAGCTTGGGTTCGCGGCTCGGGCTCGGTAAAAGCTCCAATATAACTAGAAAACTTGATTTGAAATAACATGAGCTGATTGTAACCGAGCCAAACTCGTCCCAAGCTCGGCTCACCTCAGATCGGCTCACTGGCTTGATCTTAGGCTCGTTTAAATTCAAAACCGAGCTCGAGCTGTGGGCTCGCCTCATGAATAGCTCTAATTAGTACTATGAAATTACATTTTTAAACCAAAAAATATAAATTTATATAAACAATTATATTGTAATTATAAAATATTATGTCAAATGTCTTTTTAGTTCTAAATTTTGGCTTAAGAGTTAAGACACCCAACCAATTTAATTTATTACATAAATAAAATATAAAACATAAATAGCTTAAACAGGACTACCCGCGAACCTGAACAACTTGGCTAAACGGGTTCATGGGTTCTGTCTGAAACTGACTAGAACTCGTTTTATACCAAACCCATGAATTTCATGTTAGGTTCTTCATGTTCAAAAAGCTCGAGGCTCGAAGTTCGGGCTCGTAGCTCACTCGATAAAAGCTCGAATAAAACTAGCTAAAAACTTGATTTGAAACAACCTGAACTGAGTTGCTCAGTTTTATAACCGAGCCAAAATCAACCCAAGCTCGACTCGGGTCATGGCTTGGCTTGTTGGCTCGATCTTAGGCTCGTTTAACTTCAAAACCGAGCTCGAGCCTAGTTGAGTTGTCTCGTTTAATTTCGAGCTCGAGCTCGAAACCACCCTGGCTCAACTTGTGAACAGTCGTGTCGGGTTCCATGTTGTGTTAGAAATTTACACCCTTAGGCAACATTCAAATTTGGGGCAAGAATTACAAACAAAATAGAGTTAATACTAAATTTGCAGCTTAATCTATTGATTTTGACTTATGCAAGTACCAAGTTTGACTTTTGAAAGTCAAAATGTAGTTTCTTAATAAAGGATATTATTGTTATCATTTCATTTTATCATAGTCTACTTCTTTCAATGCTTATGTAGTTATGTGATCTTCGCTTAAGGGTTAAAAAATCAAACTTTATCGAATATCCGTCTTTGTATTTTGCAGATAACAATAAATAGGCCCGAGAGGAGGAATGCGTTCCGACCGCATACTATTAAGGAACTAATTCGCGCTTTCAATGATGCTAGAGATGATAGTACAATAGGAGTCATTATTCTCACTGGAAAGGTACACTTTTTATCTTGACTAATAGCTGTGAATTTGTTTATTTGTTTGTTTATAAGCTAAAACCGAACCTAAAACCAATGCCTTTTGAACATATGAGTGAATCAGGGAACCAAGGCCTTTTGTAGTGGTGGTGACCAAGCCCTTAGAAGCGGAGATGGCTATGCTGATTTCGAGAATTTTGGTCGTCTAAATGTTCTTGATTTACAAGTAATCATTTTCATTTCATGACACGTATCTCTTGTCAAACCCGATATTAATATTTATAACGTTATTAACTAGTTTAATAAGCGTGTTTTGTCGCATTATAGGTGCAGATTCGACGACTTCCAAAGCCAGTGATAGCTATGGTAAATTTAGCTGTTTACCTTTTATGTTGCAAATAATAATAATAATATATAATTGTGTCTATTTTTTTTATATAAAAAGGTTGCAGGCTATGCTGTTGGTGGAGGACATGTATTGCATATGGTATGTGATCTTACAATAGCTGCAGATAATGCTATTTTTGGTCAAACAGGTCCAAAGGTGAGCTGGTCAACAAGCGCAATTCATAGATACGCTTATATTTTATTACGAACTGTTCATTATTATCTAATGTCTAAAAGGTAGGAAGCTTTGATGCTGGTTATGGGAGTTCCATTATGTCAAGATTGGTGAGCTTTTTTATCTTAAAAACAATAAAAAAATAATAATAATTCGATTGTTTTTATAGTCGATTTTTATTGATGGGTTAAATAGGTGGGACCGAAAAAAGCTCGAGAGATGTGGTTTTTGGCACGGTTCTACACTGCTCAAGAAGCGGAAAAAATGGGACTGATTAATACAGTCGTCCCTGTAAGTTCACTTTCACTCATATAATCATCTATAAGACTAAAACATTTCATTTGCTAACGATATATTCTTAATCTCGTGTTAGCTTGAAAAGCTAGAACAGGAAACAGTTAAATGGTGCAGGGAGATCATAAGAAACAGCCCAACTGCCATTCGTGTGCTAAAAGCAGCCATAAATGCAGTCGATGATGGGCATGCGGGACACCAGGTATTCGCAGTTTTGTCTTCAAATTCGTTGTCGTTTTAGTTTTCTTTATTTTTTAAGTTAATTATAATATCATAATGATTGTCATTTAGGAGCTAGGAGGAAATGCAACTCTTATTTTCTATGGAACCGAAGAAGGTAACGAGGGAAAAACGGCTTACATGGAACGTAGGCCTCCAAACTTTTCCAAGTTTCCACGACGACCTTAAATTTATCGAATTCTTTACAATAATAATGATGATAGCTTCATTTTTGTACCGTTACATGTATTCGGAATAAGAGCTAATGCAGTTTTTATTTGGTATTCCATAAATTATAACCATTTAGTGACATATCCATCATTTTTGAAGTATTTTTCTTTTTCATGTGCGTACGATACTTTCAACTTCAGTTTATTGGTATGCACTTAACTTTGTATAACGGTTAAATTGAGGTATGTTGCATATAACGAAGAAATAAAGATATTTTTACATTTACCATAAAAAAAAAACTTTACACGTGACTTATATATGTGATATAAAAAGTATAATTTTCCTTTTATGAAAATATATACATATATATGTTAGAAAAGTTTGTCCTAACATGAGCCGTTCTAGCTCAGTTGGTAGAGCGCGTGGCTTTTAACCACGTGGTCGTGGGTTCGAGTCCCACGGATGGCGAATTGTTGTTATGTTTGTTTTGTTTTTTCACAAAACAAAAAAAAGGTAATGCATGTTGGGTGACTGGGTCTAGTTGAAAATAAACAGTTTACAAGCTTAAGCTTGACTTACACGAGCTTAAGTTCGGCTCAAGCTTGACTATGCAATGTGAAACTAATACATAGATTCTAAACGACGTAAAACTTATTAAATACACAAGAATTGAGCTCGGGCTTGATAATCGAATGGGCTTTATTTGAGGCTAGGGCTGTGCTCGAGCTAGAAAACGCTCAACTCGATTGAAGCTTAATAGCTTACGAGTGGCTCAACTCGTTGCACCCCTAACTTCTACATTTCTACTCCATTTTGTTTCTCAATTTGACATCTGTGATTTCTAATTGAATAATTTTACAAGTCATAAACGGATATTTGTCTTTTTAAAAATAAATTACAAGTGTATGTAATATATGTATCAGGAAAACAAACCATTAGTAACAAAGATTTAGACACCGATTACTCGATTAGGTATGGACCTCTTAACAGCTTTTACATACACACTCATATAGTCTTCATATTATATATTAAGTAACTAACAAAATAGAAGTGTTAAAACACATTTTGTAATACATGTATTAAGATAAAATGAAAATTGTTGATAATTTTAGCATAAGAAAGTGGTTTTAGTTTAGTTTGATTTAAACAAAAACCAAAATATACAAATATCATTTGCCTGTAGAAGTTAGCTTCCTTAAATGACCGTTCAAAAAAAATTACTATTAAGCAGGCAAAACCCTTTATGAGATCTTGTTTCTTCAGAATATTATCCCCAAAAGCTTTCTTTCAGGTAAATCGAATCTTCATTTCATTTCAATCAATTATACTAACAATTTACTCTCAAATTTCTCTTAATCGGCCATCAGATCTCACTTGTTGTTGCTAATCTTCGTGCAATTGAATAATTAGTTACAATTTCTTACAGTTACGTTATATATATGATTCATGTGCTGTGGATTTGTATATTGTTGATCTGCGTGTAGTTTACGAAGGTAGATCTACTGTGTAGGCTATTGTTTGTTCGAACTCATGCTCTTGTTATTGATTGAAATTAGATCGTAGCTTTAAGATCCGTTAAGTTTAGTTCATTTGGTTTTATTCAGATCCGATCGGTTGTGTGCTATGCAGTCAATATCGGTGGTATCTCGGTTATCGGTCTTCATGTGAAATATCGGTCAGAATATCAGTACCAATGATATCGGCGATATTGACCGATATTTCCGATATTAGTGTTTTGAGTCTTAATTTTCAACTTGTAGTGTTTAATGTTAGTGTTTAGAGTCTTAATCAGTTCCTACCTGCTACAATTGTCAGAATATTGGTACCGATAATATTGGCGGTATTGACCTATATAAGTGTTTTAAGTCTTAATTTTCAACTGTTAGTGTTTAATGTTAGTGTTTCGAGTCTTAACCAGTTTCTACTTGCTACAATTGTTAGTGTTTTGCAAGTTGCAAAAGGATAGTTTGTTAGTAGTAGGAAAGTATACTGAATTATAAGTGTTTATATATATATATATATAAATTCTGCGTGATATTAAAATTACCGATATCTCACCGCGATAACCGATATTTCAAATATCGGTCGAGATCGGTATCTGAAAATTTTCTTGCGTTAATTGCTTAGCTTGTGTGTGTGCTTATATGTTAGGAATTTTATTTTTTTTTGTGATTTCAAGTTTTGAATTCTGCAATGTATATGTACAGTGTCGTAGAACACTAGAACTTGCTAGGCGCTGGTCGGCTAGTGGGGTATTAATCGGGATTAATTAAGTGGAATTTTTATATGTAATTTTCAGTTATACACACACACATACAATTTTATATGTAATTTACAGTGTTTGGGCGAAATTTGGTCGGCGATTTGGTCACTAGGGGTGATATGGTCCGACTAGACGCATCTAGGGGCAAATAGGCCAATTAGCAACTGATTTGACCGGTCAGTTAAAATTTAGTTAGTTGACATCTGACTATTGACTAGTCGGTGATTTTTTTCTGATTCTCCCAACACTGTATATATATGATCGCTAATGTGGTAATCCATTTTAGATCTAAATACAGCTAGCGATTACTTTTGCATATACTGATATACATCCTCAGATCCAATATATTTAAACACTGTCTGTTAATATTTGTTTTACAATTTGGTTTTCTTGTTGCAGCATGATGCAAATTTAAGTTATTTATAATTTTATATGAAATGGTTTGATTTGTAGGGATCTTCATCAGCAAAGAATGGGGCTAACATTCACCAAACTCTTTAGCCGGCTCTTTGCCAAGAAAGAGATGCGTATCTTGATGGTTGGTCTCGATGCAGCTGGTAAGACCACTATTTTGTACAAGCTCAAGCTTGGTGAGATCGTGACAACAATTCCTACCATTGGTATGTCATTTCTTTCATAGATCAGTTAGAAATGCATGTAACATTTTCTATCTATTGAATTTGAATTGAATAAACTCTTTGTGCATAAATTTTCTATCTATTGAATTTGAATTGAATAAACTCTTTGTGCATAAATTTTCTATCTATTGAATTGGATTGAATGTTTATGCTTGTTATGTTGCATGTTTATTAAGCTTCAGGATCATGTTGTATGATTAACTGGTTTTTTTTTCCAAATGACAATATTTTATGCATATTTTGATAAGGACCTGGAATACTATGATCTTTATTATTAATAGTATTTAGTAGATATGTCTTAAAGTTATTATTTAGTAGATTATAGTTTTATTTTAAGTAAAGACTTGGATGTAAATTCCATTTAGAGGACGAACTTCTGTTACACTTCTGATCTATAATAGGCCATTAAACAACATAATAGTTGTAGCTGTGGGAAAGAGTTCATTAATTTTAGATACTTTATTATCTCAGTTTTGTATAAAGTGTAACTTGATGTTTCTTACCAGTGATATTATGTGGTTCTTTGCAGGGTTTAATGTGGAGACTGTGGAGTACAAGAACATCAGCTTCACAGTCTGGGATGTTGGGGGCCAAGACAAGGTAGGAATACTGTTTGACTTTTGACTTTGGTTTGAATTCATGGATGTTTATCTTATAAGAGTCATATTTATAAATTAATATATGTGCAGATTCGTCCATTATGGAGGCACTACTTCCAGAACACACAAGGTCTTATCTTTGTGGTTGATAGCAACGACAGGGATAGAGTTGTTGAGGCAAGAGATGAGTTACACAGGATGTTGAACGAGGTAATTTTATTATTATTGTCATCTTTAATGATGACAATTGTTGGCTCTGGATATAGTAAATTGTTATAAGTTGGCTTTAATTTATGTGGCAAATCATTTTTTTATTAAAACCTAAATTTTCAAATCATCTCGCAAGTACGTTTTGATACTTAACTACTATATGACTAGATTTCTGTACAATTTTAATTACAGGATGAACTTCGAGATGCAGTCTTGCTTGTATTTGCTAACAAACAAGATCTTCCAAATGCAATGAATGCTGCTGAGATCACTGATAAGCTTGGCCTCCGTTCCCTCCGACAACGCCACTGGTAATAATATTAGTTGTTTTTGCAATCATAATAGCAGTAACATGTTATCTGATTAAAAAATCGACAAAAATGTGTCTGTTACTTTATTGTAATACAGTTTGTCCATCATATATTAACCTCATTGGCGGTGGTTGGGTTGTATACCATAGGTACATCCAGAGCACTTGCGCAACTTCAGGGGAAGGACTTTACGAGGGTCTCGATTGGCTTTCGAACAACATCACTAACAAGGTACGCAAATAGACACTAATTGTTTTTGTGTTGTGTTGCATCTTTTTATTTATAACCTTTTGTAACAGGCATAGATCGCATGTGGATCTTGGATGCTGCGAGCTTTTGCTCTACTTTGTGTGCCGATATTTTGGTAGCAAATGTGTCTACTGATATAATGTTTGGTTGTATTGCAGTTACTTTTTAAAAGCATTGTCTAAAGTTTGTAACAGAGTTAATTTGATTGTTTTGTTATATGATGATGTTTCTTAGATAATAATTTTGTTCTTCATTCTTGGAGGCCAGTTTTGACGGTTTTTAGGTCGAACCGTAAGCAAATACCTCTTGACCATTTTAAACTAAAATTACAATATTGAAGGTTAAACCGTACCAAACCAAAGCGTTGCTAATTGATTGGTTTGGGTTTGGTTTCAGTTTGTACCAAACCAACTTAAAATAATTAGAAGTTAAAATGTATATAAAAAGTTACAACTGATTGGTATGTTTTAAAATTTTCTAATCAGACCGGTCAAATTTTTTTTTAAAAAGCTGACCATGATTTCGAACTGTTGACCGGATATGATAGTTTCAGTTTTATAGTTTCAAATCGAACCTAATACACTGCTACCTGTACTATCTGCCTTGATCTCAAATCATGGATGAACTGAGGAACCACATCAGCTCAGATCATGAATACGCCGGCTGATTGAAGAATATGAAGGCTACATGGTAACTCAAGTACCAATTGCAGTGATTGTAACTTGTTTGCTCGTGGTCTTAAGTGGAACTAGTATCGTAAAACTCGCTAGGCGTTAGTTGGGCAGTGGAATAGGGGTCTAGCGAGTAATCTGGATTTACATATGTGTGTGTGTAAACACCAAATTTCAGATATAAAATTTCAAATTTAACCGATTTTGACCAAATGACGATTAATCAACGACTAATCAGTGCTTAATCATGAATATTTAATAATTATTCTTTGAAAAGCACATGCCACAAAGCTCTTTTAATATAACTTTTTCACACCTGGCTTCCATGAAGGCAATATACTACTTTGACTTGTAGTCAACCTTAGTTCCATCATTTTCCAAATTTTATTATAAATAACTAAAAAAGCCTGCAGTTTCCGAAACTTACATAAACAGCCCCTCATCAAAATCATTTCTATCTTTTGTTCTTGCATTATCATCAGTTATCTAGTAAGTAATAAGTACAACTTCCTATATTGTCTTATATTTGAAAAATAAATTAAGGTCTTGATATACCATTTATAATTGTATTTGACATAGTAGACCATTATAAAAATAGTAAAAGACGTAGATATATAATATTTGAAAATCAACTTAAAAGGTTTATAAAGTCAAAACTCATTATTTATGATATGCACCTAATCTTTTTTAATAGTGTTGTAAAAATTGATAGACGCTAGTCGGACAGTAGGAGTAAAGACTAGCGATTAGTGGGGATTAACAGGGATTATTCAGATTTGAAATTATATATAATTTGTCAAATATACATATCTTGAGTTAGAGGATTAGAAATACCGACCAACGTGCTTTCTCTTCACACCCTTACAGTTAATAAATAAAAATAATAATAATAAAGTAGAGTCAGGTTAACGTACAATAATCCTTAGCGTACGCGAATCACGCTCAAGGCAAAAACAAAACGCTCAAAGCCAAGATACAAAAACGCTCAAGAAAAGCGTAATACGCTCAAAACGGGTTTCGTGAAGAAAAAAAAAAGATCTATTAACGATCCAAATATGTTTTTGTTCAGTGAATCAATGATTAATTGGGTATGCATTGATGATTATGAGATATTAAGATGTGATTTCACGAATCAATTTAATGAATTAGATATTTTTATACGTTAAGAATTATTGTATTCTATCTTTTATGTAATAAAGTAAATACCCCGACTCACTCTCCTAATAACCAAACCCGCACTTAATTACAAGTGAAAGGAGAAGGAGTAATAATAATATATGGGTTGAGTTAGAGGAATAGTTATGTAAATTGCTGATTCTCACTACTACTCGTTCTTCTTCTGAAAGAAAACCAAGTCAACCAACTTTCAGTCTCAGTCTCAAGTCTCAACAACCAACATCTTTATATAAATTAATAAATAAATCCACATTTTATTTATCTCTCCATCATTCAACCAACAAACAAGTTACTGATTATTGTTGAAGCTGAATCAATCTCCATCGTTTTTCGAGTTAAAGCGCGTCAGATCCGAGAAGGATTATTATTATCTCGAAAGATCGGATTTGATTTTGATTTTGTTGAAGATATGTGTGTATTTGTAGCGTTTAAATAATTAAATGCAAAGGAAACGGGTACTTGTACTTCTATTGTCATCTAATTTAGGGTTTCTTTTGTGATGGGGATTTGTTGGAGCGTTCAGATTAAATCAGTTTCCACTGGTAATAATAATAATAATACTTTCTTTATTATTATTATTATTATTATTATTATTATTATTATTATTATTATTATTATTATTATTATTATTATTATTATTATTATTATTATTCATTTACGTGTAACTTGTTTTCACTTAGAAGAGCTCGAGCTCAACTCGTTTCTACCTCTTTTTCTTAAACCAGTCGTTTTAGAGCTTGAGCTCCTTTATTAAGTTGTTATTATTATTATTATTATTATTATATTTTGGGAAAACTTTAAACGAGCTTATGTCGTGTGCAGTTCCTAAAACAAGTCAAAGCTCGGCTCGTTTTGAATTATGAGAGCTTGAGCTCAGCTTGTTTCAACTTTTTTTAAAAAAAAATACTCGAGCTCGGTTCATGAGTCGTTTTTACAAACTCGAGTTCGGCTCAGTTTTTCAAGCTCGGACTCGGCTTGTTAATTTTTTATTAGTTAATTTATATACAAATTTTGTTATTTTTATAAAACCTTAAATAGTGATGTTTAAGTTTTAATCAAAGAATTGGTTTAATATATATTTGAAAAAACCTTAAACGATCCTAAGCTCGACTTGAGCTCGGTTGTGTAGTATGAAATTAACACACAAGGCTCGACCTCAGGATCGATAACTAAAGGAGCTTTATTCGAGGCTCGTGTCGTGCTTTTTATCGATCCGATCTCGAGTAGCTCGTGAGCAGCGCGGCTCATCTCGTCTCGTTTGCTCCCCTACTGATCAATTTCTATTAATTCACTCACCCAACAAACTGATTGTGTATATATAGGTTATATATCTAAAACTGGAGAAAAGAATGGAGGTAGTAATTTAAGTAGCAAGGTTTCAAGTGGTCCGCAAACGCAGACGCCTCGAAGTGAAGGTGAAATATTGCAGTCATCTAATATAAGAAGCTTCACTTACAATGAGCTTAAAAACGCCACTAGAAACTTTCGTCCCGATAGCGTTCTTGGGGAAGGTGGGTTCGGTTCGGTATTTAAAGGGTGGGTTGATGAGCATTCGCTTGCGGCTTCAAAGCCTGGAGTTGGTATTGTGATTGCTGTAAAAAGGTTGAATCAAGAAGGCTTTCAGGGTCACAAGGAGTGGTTGGTTAGTTCTTTTCACTTTCTTTATCATCTGTTATTTTAAAAAAAAATTATATTAATGAAATATGCTTAAGATCATTCCAATGTATGCATCAAATCACCAAAATGGTAAAAAATTTGATGCAAACCATCTCCAATCAAGATAGAAAAATGTTGTAATTTTTTGTTGTTACACTATCTGTCATTTCATTATAGCATATCCACCGAATTTGGTGTAAGACTATTTATTGGTCGAATTTTCATAATTTACATACTTTTTAAGTATTCAACATACAAAATAAAAAGTTATATACAAACATATATTTTGAAAGAAAATTTCTTTGAGACTTCTTATACGAGTACCATTTTTTATAATTATTATCAGTATGTGGATTAATTTATTTTGCAATAGTTAATAATTATAAGACTAACATAATAGTAGTTCTTTTCAGTTTACTTTTGTAAATATATTAATTTACTTGTGACAAAGTAATGTTTAAAAATTAATTATCTTGTGTAAAAATATGTTAGATACATGTCTCATGTGTGACTAAAGTTTAAAGTTTGTGAGATGATGTTATTAGTTATTAGACTGCCTTCAGTTTAACACACAAAAACAAACTTGTATTCTTATCAAATCATTATCCAAAACTTTGAATATGTTATTGTTTTGTCGACATATTTTAGCTTCTAAAAAAATGAATATTGGGCTTGTGCAGGCAGAAATAAATTATCTTGGACAATTACGCCATCCCAATCTTGTGAAATTACTTGGTTATTGCTTAGAAGATGATCATAGGCTCTTGGCATACGAGTTTATGCCAAAGGGTAGCATGGAGAATCATCTATTCAGAAGTAAGTTAACAATGTTTCTTATTTCTATACATGTTTTTACTTTACATTTTGCAAGTGGCATTTTTGACCCATTTAGTTATGATTTATGAAAGGGTCGATTTGGGTTGCGTTTATCTTTAAAGTATTAAAATAAAAGGGGTCAAACTGCACGAAAGAGGAACGGGGCTTCATTTTTCCTTATTTAAGTGACCAACTTCAAACTTCCAAAATAGGCTCATTATCGAAGCACACTTACATTTTTATTACAGTTTTTAGCAACCAGTCTTAGTTTAACCGATTTAGTCAATAATCGGTTGATGTGACACTTGTTGTTTGACTTGACTCCATGTCAGCCACATCAGATGTCACATATGCAAGAAATGCTTACGTGGAGAGAAACAAAGGATAAATTTGTTTAAAAAAATGATATTTTGTTAAAATAGTTATTAAATTTCTTGTCACATGACATATACATATATAAGAATGACAAGCGAGATTCCAGATCAATATTGGAAAATCAGCCAAAGAAGTGACTGCTACTGTTTAAACATGTCCATCGTTGCTATAACCGGTAATAAAGCGTAACATGGTTGCTAAAATCAGTAATAATTTGTAAGTTGGTTTCTAAAATCATTAATGAATTGTAAGTTGGTTTCGTGCATAGTTTAAAATTTTCTGCTAAAAGGTTGCCTCATATAAAACAGCTAATGAAGCATCCAAATGGGTTGACAAGTCAAAAAGTTTTCAAAGATTTCGATAATTATCGTTTTTCCTACTCATATCTGATCCATCGTGCAACTTCTAAAATCTCTAAATAAAATTTAATATCAATACACTCAAATGTAAATAAACAGGAGGTTCTTTCTTCCAACCACTTTCATGGCAACTTCGCATGAAAGTTGCTCTCGGTGCTGCAAGGGGTCTTGCCTTTCTTCACAATGCTGAAACAGTGGTCATATACCGCGACTTCAAGACTTCAAATATACTACTTGATTCAGTATGTCTGTTTTAATGAATCTTTAAATCTTACTCATTTAAGACCTAAATTTTATTAGAAAACAAGATGATGTGATTATGTGTACTGTGTTTGTTAATATGATTAACAGAATTTCAATGCAAAACTATCTGATTTCGGAATGGCAAGAGATGGGCCCACTGGTGATAAAAGCCATGTTTCAACTAGGGTTATGGGAACATATGGATATGCTGCTCCTGAGTATCTATCCACAGGTATGTTTTTACTAGGATTTAATTTTCCTTGTAGTACGTTTAACTAGTTAGTTTTACGTATATGTACCAGTTTGACCCGTTTTCTTATAAAAAAGTTGTGTTTCTAGCTCAAATTTGTCAACTACAAAATGTAGCCAAATGGGAACGGGTGGATTTAGGGGTGTGCATGTGCATGAGGTGGTTTGGGTCTTGGGCTGCCAAAAACAGAAATTTCAGTTTTTTTGAGTTTTGTTCGGTTTTGCTGTTTGGTGAAAGTTTTTGGCCGAGAAAAAATTGGCCCAAAATAATGAATTTGGGTAACACTATATATTAAATTCTTATTAATTACGTAAAATTCAAAATGAAAATTTATGAATTGTGTTCGGTTTTAGATACATGCAAAACTGAAATTATACCGAAAGTTTGGTTTATATGAAAATGCAATAGCAAACTGCAGATTTTGTTTGGGGTTCGGTTTTTTCGGTTTGATGCACACCCCCAAGTCGGTTTTGTCTGAAATGGGTCACGCGAGTTGAAGTTGCCCATATCTATATGTAATGTAAAATTATGGCCTCTTTCGACTAGAATCCATGTTGGCCCGTTACCGCCCATCTTGTAATGGATGAATTTCCGGTTTATACTCTCTCCTCAATAGTATATTTAATTTTCCTTTTCTTTTCAGTTCATGTTTGACAACTTTTATTTATATATTCATAAAGGTCACTTAACCACAAAGAGTGACATCTACAGCTTTGGAGTGGTTCTTCTTGAAATCTTATCAGGCAAAAAAGCAATAGACAAAAACCGACCAACTGGTGAACAAAACCTAGTCGAGTGGGCCATACCATGTCTAACCAACAAAAGAAGAATCTTTCGGGTTCTTGACCCACGAATCGAGGGTCAATATTCACTTGGCCAGGCCCTCAAAGTAGCCACCCTTGCACTTCAATGTCTATATATGGAACCCAAAATGAGACCAAGTATGGATGACGTGGTGTCCGAATTAGAACAACTTCAAGACGATGAAAAATGTGAGCGTAAGGACCCACATGTGGAGCCCACAACTACTAACAAAGCACGGTCATGTGGGCATGAAATCGGGAGCAAAATGGTTGCTTATCCCAGACCTTCGGCTTCCCTTCGTGCTTGAGTGTACGTTGTACGTCAACGGGTGTACTTGGTATATAGTTTTTTTTTCTTGTTGTATTGCTATATGTTTTGCAAGTGGTTTGTAATGGGTTCAGAGAATATGTTGTCTTTTACTAGAAACACTGATTAATTTTGGTGATTATGTTTAAAGTTTATCAACTTGGATAGCTTTGGATAGATATTTGTGTTGTAGATCCAAGAGAATATAAAAGAGAATCAGTATTGTTTAAAAAGTCTCATAATAATAATAATAATAATAATAATAATAATAATAATAATAATAATAATAATTTTCTTTTGTTCAATTTAACTGTCCATAACTTTGAAAAACATTATACATGATAAAACTTCACTTGCTAGAAAAACTAGTGAAGCATAACACTTCTAGCAAAAAAGACTAGTAACTCTTTTAAAACCGAGTTACGCCGTAAAAAGCCAATGACTAAAACCCGAACATTCGTATTTATAAAAGGCAACAAAGACTAGGAAAGCATTGTGGCGGATTTCATCTAACTAAGATAACTATTGTTGTGAAAAATTGTGAGCCTTGGGAACATAATGGAAGAGATGGTACAATATGTTATGAAAGACGCATTTGTGGTAGATTTCATCCAAGTTAACCATTGTTGCATAAAACGACACGTCATAATAAAATGATTATAATCGAAAACTTATTTTTTATGGAAATTATGTCAGACTACAACGGGAGAGGCAATTGCAACACATGGGCCGGCGAGCTTGGCAAAAAGGGCTCACATTTAATACCAAGTTAAGTGTATTATAGTGCGGTTAAATGTCTTTACGGGTGTGGATTGAGATGACATTGTATGATTGACTACAATAACAAAATAGTGGAGTCAAATGAGGAGCATCGCGTAGACATGCACAAAAAAACCGGTTCCGGAACCTAACTGGTGGAACCGAACCGGAACCGGTTCCAGTTCCAACCCGGTTGGAACAATACCCGGTTTGGGTATTTTTGTACCCGAAAATCGTACCCGGTTCTCCTATTTGTATGTCAGTACCAGTTCCAACCCGGTTCCTACCCGGTTCTTAATTGGAACCGGTTCGGTTCGTACCCGGAAAAACCGGTTCCGACGGGTTTTTTTTGAAGGGTCAAACAAAAGTCAAACTAGCCGTTGGAACCGGTTCCAACGGTAATATAGCCGTTGGAACCGGTTTTTTAGACACCAATTAGCCGTTGGAACCGGTTCCAACGGTAATATAGCCGTTGGAACCGGTTTTTGAGACAATAGATCCGTTGGAACCGGTTCCAACGGTAATATAGCCGTTGGAACCGGTTTTTGATGCCCAAACCTATATATAACTTGTTTCCATTAAAAACTAACTATTACAAACCTATATATAACTTGTTTCCTATATTTAAAAACTAACTATTACAAACATTATTAAAACATAAACGATACTAAACATAACAACTAAAACATAAAAAACAAAGTCCGTCGTTTTAATCCGGGAATACTTATTTTTGGGTTGTAGAGCCGGACGACTCTCCCACTTCCGTTTTTTTAGCTTCCAATCTTCTTTTCTCTCGACAATACTTATTCGTATGTTTTCGTAATGTCGAGTTGGACCCTGCTTTAAGAAACTTCGAGCAATATTTGCAACGTGCCAACTCATGTGAGTCAGTCATGAGACACAAATCGTAATGAACCCAAACATCGGGGTATCTTGTTGTTTCGATCACCATAACAACGTCATCATTGGTTGCCATTTGTTGTCGGTTTAAGGTTAATTGTGGTTTGGAGTGTGTTTTATAGTTTTGGAAGTGGTTTAACAAGTAAACAAACAAACCTTGCTATTTATAGTAAGAAAATAACCTATTTATAGTAAAAAAAACCAGTTCCAACGATCAAAAACAGCTATATAGCCGTTGGAACCGGTTCCTAACGGCTCTAATATTTAAATTTCAAAAAAAACCGGTGGAACCGGTTTTTACGTAAAAACCGGTTCCGGTTCATACCCTACCCGGTTCTTAAAAGTTCGCATATCTGGGCATCAGTTCGGGTCGGGAACCGAACCGGTTCTTGATTGGAACCGGTGCCATTTTACAACCCGGTGTGAAAAAACCGGTTTGGAACCGGTTCGGGTTTTCCATTTTAACCCGATTTGTGCACCTCTAGCATCGCGTGCTATGGCAGTCACATAAGCACCCTTTAACACCAAGCATGTTGTGATAGTTTACGCGCCTATAGTCCCATAATATGGTCTTAGTAAAACCCAACTGACCAACAGTTCCCATTGATTAATAAAGTTCTAACCATACACACTTAAAAATCATCTTCTTCAGTTAAAAGAATGTTGTAAAAAAAAGGTTTCATTTATCTGTTTAAACCATCCGGTTTCGTGTTCTCAAAACGTTTTCAATGGCTCTGTGATCATACAGAGTTTCGGAATTTAGCGAGCAAATGAAGACAAGAAAGTAAAGAACTAGAGCGTTCTTGAAAATTTTAAAAGAGCAACAAAAACTGAAATTAAACAAAATTGGGAATGTAATGATCTCAAAGAGACACTTCGATAAAGAGTACCAAAAAATAAGCCATCAAGAAATACCGTCACTGGTTTGTGAAAACAAAGCAAATGATCATAAAGTTAACATGCTTAATTTTCATAACAGATAAGCGACATATCATGATGGTTGATCCCTTGGTCCTCTTTACTGTAGTGTCTCCCTAGGATGATGACATCTCAAATTCGATTGATCAAATGTCTATCATGCTTCTAAAGTTCTCAAGAACATCCGATTTTGAAATACCTCGTCATTTTCAATCATTAATAAAACATGAAACTCAAAACAATGGGGATTAAATAACATCGTAGCAATCAAAGCTTTGTAAAATTCAAGTTCAATACTTCGTGTCAGTTCGTATTGCAATAAACCAATATAACCAGAAACAGAACCAAAATAAAAACATGTAAGCTTTGGCTCAGTTACAAAAACCAAAAACAAATAATTTCCATAACAGCAGCATATAAAACATTCAAATTTTATAAAATAAAAAGGCAACATATTAATCCAGGTTCACCAAAACAAAACAAAATCCAAAACCATCCATAACATATAACAAATAACAAAACTCAAAATTAAGTTAACTTAAACCTCAGGCCTTCTGGTAAACATAGGTCAGCCCACACTTGCCACAATAATGCCTATCAAAATGATTCGCCATAAACGTCCCGGCACCACACTCCGCATTCGGACATTCTTTCCTCAACCTCTGCACTTTACCTGCATCATCCATCTTATAACGCTTTAATTGAAATACACATAAAACTAAATAATAAAAATTTAACTGAAATATAAATTTTACATAACATTATATTGCGCACCTTAAAATGTTAAAATTTAAATACATATAAAACTAAATAATAATGTTTTAACTGTAATATACATTATCCATAACATTATATTGTGTTATATATATAATGTTGTAGTTGAAATATACATAAAACAAGTTATATACATCAGTGTTTTAAAAACCAGCCGGTCGAATGAACTATTAATATCGAGTTTCGCATATCATGCTGATATTTTGAGTCCGGCATTTTTGAGTGGTTTGCTAGAACATCAAATCGCAGTTATTTCTAAAACACCGAATTTAAGCCCAAAAGATTTTTAATATATTTAAAGTATTAACACTGAAATGAGTTTACTTTTTGTTTATATTTTTTAAAAACAAAGTTTGTATAATTTTTCTTACTATGGATTAATAAAATCATATACATTTTGGTTATTTTGAGTAGGGGAGCATACATGCCGAGCTCGGACTCAAGTCGCTTAACTTACACAGAGCTCAAACTCGCATTTCAATCTCTATTTTCAAAGAGCGAGTTCAACTCGTTTTGAGCTCTATTTTCCAAGCTCAAGCTCAACTCATTTACTATTTATCAATTATATATTAAAAATTACAATTATTTATATATATTTTTTCTATTACAATTTTATGTATAAAATAATATATATTATTTTAATAATTTTTTCATAACCTTATATATATAAAAATATATAAACGTCAGACTCCCTAGCTTGAGCTCGATCACTAACTAAACGAGCTCACTTTTAGGCTCGGGATCCTCGAAATCGACTAGCTCACAATCTCATTTACATAATTAATTTTGAGTTTAAATTGCATTTACATAATTAAAACATAAACTATCCAACCGGTTTATAAAACATTTAAATACAAACATATATCTACACATTACCTGAATCATCCACTTTATAAAACTGCAACACACTCAACTTGACCTTCTTATGCTTATGCTTAATCTTCTTAGGCTTCGTGTACGTCTTCTTCTTCCTCTTCTTCGCACCACCTCTCAGCCTCAGCACCAGGTGGAGTGTCGACTCCTTCTGGATATTATAATCCGCAAGCGTTCGGCCATCTTCAAGCTGCTTACCAGCGAATATTAGCCTTTGCTGGTCAGGTGGGATGCCTTCTTTGTCCTGGATCTTGGATTTGACATTCTCGATGGTGTCTGAGGACTCGACCTCGAGTGTTATGGTCTTGCCCGTTAGGGTTTTCACGAAGATCTGCATTTTGGCTGCCTGCTGCTAGGGTTTGGTGTTGAAGAGATGGTGCTGGTTTATAGTGGTAGGTGTTTGGGCTTTTAAGTGTGGATAATGAATCAATGGGTCATGTTGTTAGATATTGAGGATATAACCATGGTTTTAAATAGTAACAAGTCAATTTTTTTTGGCCCAACCCGATTCGTGTTATAGGATGAATCGGTATAGGGTAGAGGTGCATAAATTGGGTTTTTCTAATACCAGGTTCCTTGTATGTAGAGGTGTACCAAAAAACCGGTTTCATAACCGGGCCCGACCCTACCCTACCCGCAGATAGAGGTGCACAAAAAACCCGGAACCGGACCCGAAAAAAATAACCGGAACCGTTTTTTTTATACCTGGGATACCCGAAACCGGAACCGACCCTACCCATAGGGTATGGATAGGGTATGCTTTTTGAGCTCAATACCCGTACCTGGAACCGTACCCGATTTTTACCCGGAACCGGTCATACCCCATACTCATACCCGGTTATACCCGATAACAATTTTCTAATACCCAAAATAATATATGAGTTTTTATAATATATATTTTATGTTTACTTCACAACTTTTATGTTTAAGTTTTTTTAAAATGCATATTATTAAGTAAATAATTTGTACTTAAGTGGATTTATGGTTTTTTGTAATATAGTTTAATTATTTTATAAATTAAAAGGTAAAAAGAAAATTTTAATTTTAAGCAAATTTAAAAAAGAATAAATAATTTACAAATTCAAAACCGGTATTAATACCCGGTTCCAATACCCGAACCCGATTATACCCTACCTGAGTACATAGGGTTGAGTTTTTCTCGTCAATACCCTACCCGAGCCCTACCTAATTTCTCTCAATACCCGATTTTCCAATGCTTGGTCATACCCGAAACCAGTTTCATACTCGAACCCGGGTATTAGAAAAACCTGATTTGTGCACCTCGGCCGCAGGTACGGACCAGGCTTTGGGTTCCCTCCGGAATAGTATCTAGAATCGGAATTGACCCAGAACCGGTTTCGCCAATACCCGGTCAAAACCCGACCCTACCCGAAACCTAAGAAAACTCAATGGAACCGGTCAAATACCCGACTATACCCAGAACCAATTCCTACTCGGACCCGATATTGACTTATGTTGACCATATCCGAAACTGGTTTCTACCCAGTTTCAGTTCTAAGAATGCCCGGTTTGTGCACCTCTACATGTATGGAACCGGGTTTGAGTATAAATGGATATTAGAAAATCGGGTGCTAGTTATATCGGGTCTAAGTATTGTCTCTAAAAACCATACACTATGTACCGGGTTCGAGTCGGATAAGTGGGTTTTATATGGTTAGGGTATTGGAAGTTGTTTGGGCTTTTGAATGTTAGTATGGGTTCAATAAATGGGCTTCTGATTTTGAGATAGAAAGTCTAGAGGTGTACAAATCGGTTTCTAGTGGGCTATAAATTGAATTGGCACGGTCAACTTTGGTTAAACACAAGTTAGGCTAAAAATTGGTTTAAAATGGAAATGATCTGATTTGAGTCTGAGCTCGAATAGGCTCGAGCCTGGCTCATTTAATTTACATAGAGCTCGAGTTTGATTCATTTCAATCTATATATCTAAAATTTGAGCTTAGCTCATGTTTAGCTTTTAAAGCTCGGGCTCGGGCTCATTTAAGCTAGGTATTTGAAGATGATCGGCCTTTGAATATGGGTAATGAATGGGCCGTATTATATGATATGGGCTTTTTGGTTCACCAAATGGGATTTTAGTTTTGAGAAACGAACCTCAGTTTTAAAACATAACATAGTTATACATTGGGTTGTCTAAAATGCCGAATTTGATTAACCCGGCCTAACCCAAACAAGCTAACCAGGGTTAAAATAGGGTTGAAATGTTTTAATAGGGTTTATCGGGTATGGTCAACTTTGGTTAAAACCAGTATGGCTAAAACTCGTTGGGTTTAGAATATAAATACTCGAACCTATAGGAGCATATTAGGGTCGCCTTGAAATGGGTTAACCGGTTTTTTAGAATAGGTTGGGTAAAACTGGTTTCAAGGTGCAAGAATACTATTAAAAAACATTTTTTAAGTATTTCTTATCAACTAAGTTTAAAAACAATTTACGAGAAATCTATGATAATGGACGTAGTGTATGTTAATATATTATATGATCAGATATCGGGAGAGAAAACATATGTCGATAAAAACTGTCTTATTTATCGTACTTATAAGAATTAACTACAAATGTCGGTAATATTATCGTAGTTTTCTATTTAAATTTGGTTTTCATTCAATGCTCTTGTTTTCAATAACATTTTAGTTTGGATTTAAAGGACATTAATAGTTTTTTAGGATCCACGTTTAAAATATTTTAATGTTAAAAAATCGTTTTACATGAATTTGATATGTTAAAATGTTAACCAGCGGGGCTTGCTCCAATGGCCAGGAACATGATGGATGATCCGGGTGTCCCAGGTTCGAATCCTGATTCCGACCGGATTTTTTCAGAGCATTAAAACATGTCGTGCCTTCGGGCGGGACGAGCAAACTGGGTTTTACCGGGAACGTCAAGCCAAACTTGGACGCCAGCGTGCATCCCGATCATGTCAACATAGCTGGCCTGAGTGGGATGGTGGGGCACGACTTAATCGTGCAGTGCTAGCTTAACTGTGTAAGTCACCGTTCGAAAAAAAAATGTTAAATGGAGCAACCTATTGAGGAAAAGGAAAAACAGTTATGACCCCACCAGAATAATTATGCACCGACTTTGTCAAAAACACCATTAAATAATGGTTTCGTTAGGTAAAACATATCTATTAGCAGACCTTTTTAAAACAGTATTTTGGCCAAATAAATTTAAAAAAATTACCTTTTTTAAAACCTTTTTAAGTTATATAGTGTTCCACAACCATATTTAGTAAAATGATATATTTAGTTTTTAACTATTTATAATTTTACTGATCAAACAATTTAGTGATTAATCATAAAAAGTTTTGGTGTAAAGAAATGACACATTTTGTAAATCTTTCTTAAGATAATATTTTTCTTTGCTATAGCAACGAACATGTAAGATATAGTATATATCTAGATCTTTTTATCAAATGGTTCTTTGTAAGATGTAAACATAATCATATCCTGTTGAATGTAAGGACTCGGAAACCTAACTTATGATGCTAAGCTCTAGTAGCTCGTGTATGGTGTTCTAAGTTGTCAGTACAATACCAGTAAAAAGTTTTAAAAATTAAATAAAAAGAAAAGCAATTTTTTTGTGGAACGTGCTTACGGTTCTGAAACGGGCGCTTGTAAATTTGTAATCTCCCAAAAAAAACGCTTATCCAATCTTTTCATCAGCTTCACAGATTATTCTCTTTAAGGATCATAGCCGTTGCAAAGTACAATTTTTTAAACCTAAATTTTGAGGAATATTGATGGCCATTGGGTTTTCTCAGATAAGTTGCAAGTGTTCAATACAACTTTCACACTAGTTGTCTGAGGTAAGATTGTTGTTTTATAACGAATACTCATCTTCATGTGCTTAGAGAAGGTAAATAGATGCAATGTTATGCTTGTTTTATGTGAATGTTGCAATAATGCACATTGCACCATGTATAAACTATATTCTTATAAAACTTCTTAACAAACATATCATCATAAAATGATAGCTTGAACCTGTTAAGATGCTTGTAGTTGTATACTAGTGTATAATGTGGACAAATATGTTGGAATAAGATTGTGATTTGTAAGTGTTGAGAGTACTTGAGCATGAAACCTTGTCCAAAATATGTGTGACAAACATGTAACCTTTCACTATACGACCACCATGAATAGTAAACATGGCCTTTTCTTCTAAAGCAAAGTGAAAAGCTAACGAACCAAGTGCTGACGTGGCCGAACGAGATCATTATTGAAAGACGAATAGTGAAAGGCATGATTATTATCGAAAGAAGTATTAATAGTGATTATGAGGATTTGTCGGCACAACCAACATGTTGATTACTCTAATAATTGTTGTTTTCCCTAATCAAATTATGTAAAGATAGGAAATAAACAATTGTGTAACTATCATGAGTGTGTCTTTCAAGCAAGAAGTAGATGCATGTAGAAAAGTGGCCACTTCTTGTATTAAAATAAAAATAATAAAACAACTATAAGATATTCTCATTATTCGTATGAAGTAAACTAGTACAACATTGAATGCAAAATCAAACGAACAAACATAAACATAAAGATAAAATACAATTTTATGTAAATACTAATTCTTAATGTTGTGTTACATGAGAACTTCAACAATGCCTAGATTTCACCGTTCAAAATAAAGATAAAACATAGCAACCCAAAACAACATTCCATTTTGAGTCCCATCTTCGCATCCTTCACAACACGACCCAAACAATCAATAATACTTAGCAACCGCACTACTAACATCACAATTTGGTACTGGGAACTACCAATTTCCACCGACTTCAAGCCAGTTCCTACCTAATACCCAACCCGACAATATATACTCGAGACACAACCCAAATTAATGCACACAAAAATACAAAATGCATCCAAAACATGGACCCCCATGAAGAAGAGGCGTTTGGCTTCAACTTGGGTCAACATCTTGAAGGAATGAAGGACTTAATCATTGTTAACGTGCAAAGTTGGGTCATGTTGTGGAGTTACCGGGTCTCATAGAAGTTTCACGCATAATGGGTGTAGAACCACATCCCTATGCAATAACAAATACTGTAATACTCTAAAAAAAAAGAAAATCAAAACCAAAAGAATAAATAATAATAATAATAATAATAATAATAATAATACGTACATGAATTAATAATATATCTGATGTAATATTAATATAGTCCTACAGAATTAGTTAACCATTATTTTAATAAAAAGAAAATTAATATGTATAAAATCTAGGTGGAACCACAATATAATATTGTGGTTTATAAAATGTTAACCCAGTTGGACCATTCTTATTAACCGACAACACTATTTTTGATTTGAGATTAACACAAAAGTTTCAAAACCTTTCATCCATATCCGATACAAACGAGCAACCGGAAAAGTTGGGATTAAATCCCTTGTAGAAGTCACGAAGCCCCCCACATCTAGCCTCTATATATCATCTGATTGGCTTCATTCAATCCTCCATTCTGATTCTGCCGGTGCCAAATTACTAATAAATTGTTCTGTTGTACGTACCAGTTGAAGCTTCCGATACCAGCTTTCATCGCGAATCTGTATAATCTGGTCTCTCGCTCTTTTAACGTTCGGTTTCGTCTGGCTGTTGAGGTAACAGTTCCTGTTCATGTTAATCGTTTGTGCTGAATAATCTGATTTAATCTAGTCCTCGAATTCTGGTTTGTTTCCGGCGACTAGAATGTGATTTAAATTCGGTTTTGTTAAAAAAAACATAAGACATCTTGCTGACTTTGTCACCTTACATATTTTGTTTTCTGCTAATTAATACCCACTTTTATCATGTTAACTTAACCTTACTGTTAAAAGGGTGGTGATAAGAATACACGTACATGTTTATATGGTACAAGAACTCTTTATTATTAGGTTATCAAAATTCTTTTTTGAAGAGGTAGGTCCCAGCAGAGCCCAGTTGGACCCGCAAGACTCACCTTGAAGAGGGACGTCTGCGCAGAAACCAACTGGATCCGCAGAACCAACCATGCTCAGAGACGTGACGTCCTTACGCGCAGTATGCAAGCTGTTCCCGCAGGAAATGCCTCCCGATGGTGAAGGACTCCGCCTGTTCCCGCAGCTTCGGATACAAGCCATCAGGGAAGGCCACCCGCGCAGCAAGGCTACACGCACAAGGCACTTAGCTCTCACTCAGTGTCACCTGAAGGAATGAGCAAAGCCGGGAACAATCCCGCACAAGGGCCGGAGGGGGAATACTCCCGCCCAAATAAGCCAGTCCGTACGATACGGGAAGATCTTCTGTACTGTACCTGACGAGGTATGGGAAAAAGATCTGACTAAAGATACGACAGCTTATTGACAACAGTATGGCGAGCAGCATGCTCCTGTACTGTATGTCACTATTAGCCGCTGCCTACTCACCAACTACTGCCATACCACGTGCATAGCCGGCAGTTGGTGGAAAAGGAATAGTACACAGCAGGCCTGGTCACTATCAGCCGCTGCCTACCCACCAACTACCAGCAGGGCACGTGCGTAGACCACTGTTGGTGGAACAGGAACACTGTTGCAGCCGGCCACACCTCCTTGGAAACCTACCTTCGGCTATAAATACCACAAATGGTATGATCATCACATCTTAACATATCTTATCATATTATACATGATATCTGCTCTAGCAATCTCTTAATATACTTTTATATTTAAAGAGCAATCTAGTCTGATTCTCACGCCGGAGGGTGGTCACAAGGAGGAACCCCCCCCCCCCTCTTCTCAGTGACAAGCTCACGGTGTCTGTTTTGCAGGTTATCAGAAGAACCATCTTCTCTGGGTCTAACCCCTCGTGGGAAACATCTATCTAACCCCCAGGTTACCAGTAATCTGCCCGGGGTTCACTTAGTGTTTCTTCATTGGCGCCATCCGTGCATAAAGCTAGAACATTTTTCTCCAGTTTTTTCAAACTTCTGGAAAGATGGTTAAAGAAACTCCGGTAACCACAACCCCAGCTACTGGGGGAAATACCGGCTACACAATTTTTACAAACACTACCCCGGTTACCCAAGCCGGGGCAAGTGAAGTAAATCTTACGAACACTACCCCAGTTACCCAAGCTGGGGCAAGTGCAGTAAATAATCGCTCACTGGGAATCACCGATACCCAGTTAGAAAAACGAACAAGACTCCCCCGCCAAACACTCGATGAGGTTAAGGCATGGGCGGAGGCACGTCAAAAGGAATTCCAAGCTGAGTTGGACGAACGCTTGCGTTCCGTCCAACAGGCTGACGAATTCGAAGAAAACTGGGACGATGACCTCGGAGGAGTCCGACTCCGACGCGAACCCTCGCCATAGGGCAAAAGGGAAGCGTAAGGAAACGGACTCCCAACCGAGAAGGCATTTTGGAGAAGCCTACAAACCAAAAAACACAGGTGGAAGTCCACGTGACTTCTCCAAAACATTCAGACCAAATGTTGCAAATGCAGGAACGTCCAAATTTGCAAGGGACATTGCAGAAGCAATTGCCCCAAAAAGTGCCAAACAAATGTCCAGCATAGGCACATATGATGGTATATCCGACCCAGATGATCATTTGAACAGATTCATAGCGGGGGCAACCGTCAGTAGTTGGACGGAACCCACGTGGTGTTACATGTTCCAAATGACGCTTGTCGGGGCTGCTAGAGCGTGGTTCGATCGTCTACCGGTCAACCACATCTACGACTGGGCAGACTTCCAACAGAAGTTTAGCCAACACTTCAGCCAGCAAAGAAAGTATACCGAGGAGCAATGGACAATCCTCAAGTGCATTCGAGAAAAAGATGAATCTTTGCTAGACTTCATCACTCGCTTCAATTCGAAGAAGCTAAGTCTGGGTAACATTAGCGAAGATCTTGTTCGCGCTGCCTTTATTCAGGGCGCGAACGACCCAGAGCTCATCCGCACCTTAACAGGTAAAGATGGCATGCCATCCACATGGGATGCCATCATGACAGCAGCAAAACGCTTTGCGGAAACGGAGAAGCAACTGGATAGAGATCTCCCACAGAGCACAAACCTCTACACCCAGAAAACAAGAGAAGACAACGTCCTTACCGCCCGATTAAACAAAAAGCGAAAGCTAGGCATTTGGCAGTCAAGGGTAAACTTTGACACCTCATCCGGCTTGCAGCATCGGTTAGGCGGAAGGGATAACGTACAGTCAAACAAGAACTCCAGATGGACGCCGCTCACCAAAAGCGTCACCGAGATATTCGCTACTGAGGAGCTCCCATGGCCAAAGCCTCAAATAATCCGACATCGTCACAATGCTGATCGGAGTAAATACTGTGACTTTCACAGGACAAAAGGCCACAACACCGAAGAATGCATAGACGTAAAGGACATGGTCGAAGCATTCGTCAGAGATGGGACGCTCGCGCACCTCGTGGCGCAATGAACGCTGAGCAGGCTGATGCGTGTAGAACCCCAGCTGGGGAAAACACGAATAAAAATTCCAGCTTCAATATGGAGACTACATGCTGCGTAAAGAACGAGATCCCGAACCAGGTGCGTATCGGCTCGATGGCACTCCTATCCCAACAACATGGAAGGGAGCTCAATTACACAGTTTGCATGTAAATCAATTCCAAATTTGTAAAGAAAAGGCCAAGAGCCACTTCTAATGGAAATGATTCTCCTTAAAACATCGACGCTGATGATTTTACATTTATACTTTATGAACTATCAACACTGATGCCGGTTTTCACCGCATAAATACGTGGAAAGTCGTTGCATGGGGAAGGCGGCAAAACCCGCATAAACCCAAAAAACGACAAACCTTCACGCAGGTCAGTTGAAGGGGAAAAGTTCAGTTATCCCACTAAATGAAAGTGCCGGTCTATCCGCATGAATCATGAGAGGAAACTGAACACTAACCTATTAACAACCGCGCGTCGAACGGTTAATTTATTCAACACGGATATGCCGGTTTTCACCGCATAAATACGTGGAAAGTCGTTGCGTGGGGAAGGCGGCAAAACCCGCATAAACCCAAAAAACGACAAACCTTCACGCAGGTCAGTTGAAGGGGAAAAGTTCAGTTCCCACTAAATGAGAGTGCCGGTCTATCCGCATGAATCATGAGAGGAAACTGAACACTAACCTATTAACAACCGCGCGTCGAACGGTTATTTAAAACAGAATTTCTAACAAAAGGATGAGGAAAACCTACACGCAGGTCAGATATGGGTAAAGTTTAGCCATCCTAAGTGCAAGTGACGGTCCTACCCGCACAATCACGAAAGAGGAAGCAAAACTTCACACCTATTATCTACCACGTTCAAAGGTTAACTTATCCTCAAAAAGGATGAAGAAAACCTACACGCAGGTCAGATATGGGTAAAGTTTAGCCATCCTACTAAGTGCAAGTGACGGTCCTACCCGCACAATCACGAAAGAGGAATCAAAACTTCACACCTATTATCTACCACGTTCAAAGGTTAACTTATCCTCAAGAAAAGATGAGGAAAACCTACACGCAGGTTAGACGCATGTAAAGTTTAGCCATCCCACTAAGTGCAAGTGACGGTCCTACCCGCACAATCACGAAAGAGGAAGCAAAACTTCAACCTATTATCTACCACGTTCAAAGGTTAACTTATTCTACACTTGGAAAATTGCTAATTTAAACTAAAGTATGCAAGTCATATAACGTTTATAAAGCAAGGAATCCAATAAAAGAAGCGGTCTTACCCGCACAAAGATTTATATTTCACAATGATTCATTACAAGAATGGCCGGGTAACTACCCGCCTACAAGAAAATAAATCTATACAAGCTAAATCTATCCTAGCAGTGGGAAGGGATCTTCAGGATCAGGCTTCAGGGCCACTTCCACTTGGACCAGCACCGTCAGTAGAGCGTGGCAGTTCAAGGAAAGCCTTAAGGATAGCTAGCCCATCATCAGCAGCAGCAACTTCATTCACCTTCTCCACCACCGGATGCGGGAAGGCGGCGTACTGATTCACTGCTTGGTCGTAAACAGCTTCAGTATCAACATTGTACAAAGGGAAGTTGGAAGGCGGGATGCCTTTCTCAACGAACCCTAAACCAAGCAGGAAGCCGGCCTTTTCCCCATCCTCGTGAGAAGCGTTGAGGGCTGCGCTCATAGCATCATCATAAGAGGTCTCTGAAAAGACCCGATGCACAACCTACAAGAAAATATACAAGTATCAAAACCTTTTCTATCTACAAAGAAAAGCGTAAAGACATGAAAAACATACATGAGACAACGCTTCTCGAAGAAGCCATTCCTTGGCAACCAGAGCTTCTTGGAGGGCAGCTTGAGCTTCGTTACGGGCGCGTTCGGCTTCACTCTTGTTGAGGTTGGCAAGCAACACTTCTTTAGCCGCAGCCTCTTCGACACCCTTTAGCTTCCTCTCAGTATGGTCAAGCACCCCCCTCTGGTCCAAGATCTCCTGGAGCTTTTTGGCGTCTTCCATCGCCAAGGCATCATGAGCCTGCTGGAGAGCCTCTAATTTGGCTTTAAGTTCTTCATTCTCCACGCGTAGAGTCTCAGCAACAGCTTCAGCCTTGGTGGCCCTCTCGGTTGCGTTCCTTGCAGTTTCCTTAGCCAACCGAAGCTGTTCATTAACAGCTTGGGCAGCCTTGGAACGGGCTTCGAGTCGTGCCTGAACTTCAACCTCGAGGGCCTTGAAGGCCTTCTCCTTTTCCGCAGCTACGGCGGAAAGCCTTTTGTTCTCCTCCCGGACAGCCCGCGCCTGAGCCACCTCTTTAAGGCGAGCTGCTTTTAACTTGTCGTTTTCACGACAAAGCAGCTCGACGCGCGGCTGCATCCGGGCGAGGAGAACCCGAAGCTCAATGGTTAGCCTACCCTCCTGGTAGCTAGCCATGGCTTCCCCCAACGCACCACTGGGAGCAGCGTGACGAGCCCATTCCACGCACTCCACAGGGGTGCGAAGGGTTGTTCCTCGGCGAATGTTCCATCGTGGAACATACACTTCATTGGAGTCCGACACTGCAAAAAATATAAAGCAGTTAGGAAAAGATAAGAAAAAATATGAAAAGGGCCAAAAGAACCCTACGCACCTGTAGGGTCAATAACAGGCCGATAGCCGCCGAACCCATCACCTGAACCCAAGGGAAATCCATCCAAGAGGTCAGGCAGATGGGAAGGTGGCAGAGATTGGCGAGAAGCCCCATGCGTACCTGATGGATCGGCCGTCGTTGCCGATGACGGGGGCATGGTAGCAGCCGCCGCGCTCGCCGCCGCGGAATCCGCAGCAATAGTAACCGCCGGCTCGGTGAAGGATGCTGTAAAAATAGCACTCACAGCCGGCGGTGACGTCATCACAGCTGGAACAGTCGGCTCAAAGGAGTGAGCAACTGAACCAGCGGAAGCAGGCGCAGGCGCCTGGGTCGTCGCCTCAGGTAGGCTGACCGGGCCTACCGTCATTGGCGGGGAGATACTCCTCTGCGCTCCACCCTGGAATGCGTCAACATCCACGCCTGCGTAAAGAAGATAAGTGTTAACGATATTAAACTATGAAGCTAAAGAAAAGAAGTTTGTACTTACGGGTTTTCTTGAGCCTAAAGGTACGGAGAGGCGGGGACGAACCCGATGGAGCCGGCCTCTTTGCGCCGGTCACCGTCGTCTTCTTGGGCTCTCCGGAGGTGACAATCACAGCCTCCGGAGCGGTGGTCTTATCACCACCGGGATTCCCCGCCACCTCTTCGCTCTCGGTCTCCGAATCAGACCGAGGCGCTGGATCGGCAGTGGAGGCCACCTTCTCCTTCCCCTTCCCGCCGGCAGCCTTCTTCTTCCGCACCAACGGAGGACCATCTGCGGATTCCTCATCAGAACATACGATTAGAGGAATTCCAGCAGAGGTTTCAACATTGAGGGGTCGAGGGTCGAATAGCGCCTTACCTGGCCGACGGGCGCTAAGGATCTCATGGCCTAGCGGATAGACCTCCACGAACCGATCCGCCGTTTGTTCTAGGATGGGCAACTCGTTCTCGTCTAGAGCGCGAGTACCCATCCGAGCGGGACCATCAGCCTCCCGCGGGTTCAGGAGCGACTGCAAGTCGTTCCCCTCTGAAATAAACAGGAAAGAAGTTAGAAGAAATTCTAAATCAACAAAAGGAAACAAAGCATACCGTAAGGAACAGAGTTCGAACCGTATTCGAGGACGATTGGGATCTTTTGCGCATCCGCAGCCTTCCACACCCGGCTCATCCCCAGCATCACCATCCCGGACTCCGCAAACAGGTAAACCGGAGATTGGACTCGGGATATCTTCGAAAACCATTCCGCCTCCTCGTAGTTGGAGGCGTGAAGGCTGGGAAGTGCTTGCCTGTTCTTGAATTTCATGGCAATGGGGATGGCGCGAGCGGATATGAAGAAGAACTCCCGCTTCCACGAGCGAAGACTGCGCTCGGTCGCGCAGATCTTTAAACCCTTAATCCGGGTTATCAATGTATACCACCCCTGGATGCACCTCCAAGTGTAGAAGGTCATCAGGCGGTCAACATAGGGCTCAATGCCCAGAATCCGGCACACCCACTCGAAGTGCCGAATCTTGGCAATCGCCATCGGGTGCACCTCGGTCAGGTGCACACCGTGCCTCTCAAGGACACGGTAAACAAACTTTGTCAATGGGAACCTAAGATTCCCATAAACAAAGAATGCAGCATAAACCCCGATCTTGCCTCTGGGGGCATCGTACACCGTCTGATGGGGTTCAGGAAACTCAGGCTCGAGAGACTCGAGCATGAACTTCCTGATGACGTACCGATACAGATCGCCAGGCAGAGCACACTGGCACTCGCCAGCAGTACTCTTGTCATCAGCTGTAGATTCGAGATCACGAGACATCTTGTAAAAGAAGAAGAAAACGATTTCGGGAGAATGCTTGCCTGAAAAGGTGAGTATTCGCCGGAAATCGCTTAAAAGATGAAGAGAAGTGAAAGTGTGGATTACAAAGAACCCTCTCCCCCTTTATATACTAATCGCAATTAATGCGATGAAATTAATGCGGAAGAGAGAGAAAACGAAGGTGCAATGAAACTATGACACGTGGCAAAAAGCAAGCTGGCAACAGCTGTTGACAGGACGCATACCATTAATTTCGCGGCCACGCGCCCGAAAAATCGCGCCCACGCGCCTGAAAAAGCGTCTGGAATGACCATGTACTGTCACGTCACCATAACTTCCTGCACGTCCTGACACAGTCAGAAGAAACCGTCGCACGACGTTTCAGAGGTTTGGACTGTTCTTATCCTTTCACCAACTCTTCGAATTTCAAAATTCAAAATTCAAAAAAATCAAAAAGTAAGCGGGAAAATACCCCTTACCTTGGCAACCAAGTAACTGTAAGACGGATGCGGGTACAGTGTTAAGGCAAAACCCTTCACATACCTAGCACCCGCAGGGAATTGAAGCCAAGAAAACCTTGGCAACCAAGTAACCGTAAGACGGATGCGGGTACAGTGTTAAGGCAAAACCCTTCACATACCTAGCACCCGCAGGGAATTGAAGCCAAGAAAACCTTGGCAACCAAGTAACCGTAAGACGGATGCGGGTACAGTGTTAAGGCAAAACCCTTCACATACCTAGCACCCGCAGGGAATTGAAGCCAAGAAAACCTTGGCAAACAAGTAACCATAAGACGGATGCGGGTACAGTGTAAAGGCAACACCCTTCACATACCTAGCACCCGCAGGGAATTGAAGCCAAGTAAACCTTGGCAAACAAGTAACCGTAAGACGGATGCGGGTACAGTGTTAAGGCAAAACCCTTCACATACCTTGCACCCGCAGGGAATTGACGCCAGGAATACCTTGGAAGTAAAGTAACCGTAAGACGAGCGCGGGTACAGTGTTAAGGCAAAACCCTTCACATACCTAGCGCTCCGCTGGGAATTGAAACCAAGAAGGATCTTCTGGGCAATGCTTGCGGAAACGGAAATAACATCCCCGCATAGCGGGAACGTCGAGAACTACGTTATTTGATGCTCCAAGATGGAATTGGTGGTTTTAACATAATTGATCACTATGCTCAAAACTACCAAAACCTCATGGAGAATCCACACAAGTGGGACTCAACGCTCCTGACTTGCGAGGAGGTTACAGACCTACCCGCATCATACCCAAAGACCAAGCAGGAAACTTGGGAATTTCTGCAAGTGACAAGGACTTCCGCGGGAGGAATCCCCATGGAAAACCTTAAAAAACCCTTTTCAAAACCCTTTGCTTTAAGTCCAAAAGTTCACCTCACTTTATTAAACACTCATGAGAAGAACATTGGACTGGGGGGACTTGAAGAGGTAGGTCCCAGCAGAGCCCAGTTGGACCCGCAAGACTCACCTTGAAGAGGGACGTCTGCGCAGAAACCAACTGGATCCGCAGGACCAACCATGCTTAGAGACGTGACGTCCTTACGCGCAGTACGCAAGCTGTTCCCGCAGGAAATGCCTCCCGATGGTGAAGGACTCCGCCTGTTCCCGCAGCTTCGGATACAATCCATCAGGGAAGGCCACCCGCGCAGCAAGGCTACACGCACAAGGCACTTAGCTCTCACTCAGTGTCACCTGAAGGAATGAGCAAAGCCGGGAACAATCCCGCACAAGGGCGGGAGGGGGAATACTCCCGCCTAAATAAGCCAGTCCCTACGATACGGGAAGATCTTCTGTACTGTACCTGACGAGGTATGGGAAAAAGATCTGACTAAAGATACGACAGCTTATTGACAACAGTATGGCGAGCAGCATGCTCCTGTACTGTATGTCACTATTAGCCGCTGCCTACTCACCAACTACTGCCATACCACGTGCATAGCCGGCAGTTGGTGGAAAAGGAATAGTACACAGCAGGCCTGGTCACTATCAGCCGCTGCCTACCCACCAACTACCAGCAGGGCACGTGCGTAGGCCACTGTTGGTGGAACAGGAACACTGTTGCAGCCGGCCACACCTCCTTGGAAACCTACCTTCGGCTATAAATACCACAAATGGTATGATCATCACATCTTAACATATCTTATCATATTATACCTGATATCTGCTCTAGCAATCTCTTAATATACTTTTATATTTAAAGAGCAATCTAGTCTGATTCTCACGCCGGAGGGTGGTCACAAGGAGGAACCCCCCCCCCCTTCTCAGTGACAAGCTCACGGTGTCTGTTTTGCAGGTTATCAGAAGAACCATCTTCTCTGGGTCTAACCCCTCGTGGGAAACATCTATCTAACCCCCGGGTTACCAGTAATCTGCCCGGGGTTCACTTAGTGTTTCTTCATTTTTGTAATATTATTCAATCGGATTCTGGGTGACACTCCATGCATCCTTTATTTGTGTCTTTAGTAAAAGTTACTAGTACTATAATAAACAAAAGAATAATACTCATATAAGATGGTTCGGATAATAGTATTATCGACTACGTTAAGTAAGATGATTAATAAAACCACCGTCGCCGGAAAGGTTGTTAAAACAACAACGTTAAGTTCTATAATTTAATTCAAAAGTATATTTAAAATGTAGGATCTAGTACGTGTTAAGGACGACTCGTTCGGTTTTGCTTTGCTTGCTAAGTTAAGGTACGGTTTCCTGTTTTTGCTATTTTTAGTATTAATTATAGTCCGTTAGTTTGTTGTACGGTTTCTGGGTTCTTTCACTCATAGTATTATTATGTTTTGTCACTTCGTAGTACAGTTTCTGTTTTCGTTTGCTTATAGCATAAATTCTAATTCGTTACTTTGTAGTACGGACTTTCGGTATTTCATATTTTAGTACCACCAAGTTGTCTCTATAGATACGATACGTTTGGTCTTTGGACATTTTATACGTTTTCAAATTTTATATGGTTTTGTTTAATTATCCGTTTTGGTTACTAGTTCATTATTGCATGTTCCTATGAACAATAATATGAATTTATGTTAATATGTTATATGTTAGGTAGTATTTATATTGCCTTCCAGATTTAGTACTCTGTTACCCGAGCACACACTTTTCGTGACAGTGTGTTTTAAAAGTTCACGGCGTCTCTAACCAGTACTTTGGCCGTTTAGAGGCGTATGGATCGATCCTAGTTCAGTTATATGTTACATGTTATACATTACACGTCATATGTTACAAGTTATATGTTATATGTTTTGGCTCTGGGTTCTTCTTTAATTACATGACTTATTAGTAACCACTTGTCGTGTAAGTCAGTCACCGTTATATGTTTCGTAATACGTTTAGTATCGGGTCTTGTTCTAGTGTTAATATTTTCATATGTTCTGAAAGTATCAAATTTCGGTATCATACCTACTTCGGTTTTGATAGATTTTGTTATTATTTTGCTTATGGTTATTGTCATATCGTTATTACTATTGTTCTTTTCGTTACTGGGCAATTTTTGGCTCATCCGTATTTTCTTGTTTGTATTTATCTTATTTGCTGACAGGTAATTCTGGAAATCAGGGAAATCAGTGATGAGAGTAAAAATGAAGTTCAAGAATAAAGATTTTATTTATTTTCTTTTATTTCAACATTTAATAAATAAAACTTAGGATTCCTTTCAATTGTTTGAACTCGTTGGTTTGAATTCTATTTCTTTCTTTCTAATGGAGTTTGTCTGGTTTATGATATCTGTAATGGTGACACGCCAGCCGGTTCCGGGTTGGAGTGTTACAAATACAACCAACACAAAACGTGGACAAAGCGATCATGACATCCAACACAAGAGATTGCAAAACACCTCGAGGAGTGCGATACGCTTTCAAACTTACATATGTTTGGGACATTCTCAAACATAACTCAAAGTGAGAAGTGTTCTCAAAACGCTTCAATAAATAAGTAGCTATAAAAATAAGGACGCTTAAGAGCATTCACAATACCAACTTTTTAGATAGTGTTTTTGAACTGGCAAGTGACACTTTCCTAACCAACAGTAATCTTTCTTTTTTCTTGCCCGACTCATATCCTTTTAAAAACATCCATTCTCTCAACAATCTACTCTCTTCTAGTCACTATGACATCCATATTTTTAGTAGTTTTTGTAAAAGAACTAATTCTCAAACTCTCTCCTTCACATCATACTCTCTTTCATCCACATCATCTTCTCTCTTCTTAAAAACACCTTAAAAAACATGTATTGTAGATGCTCTAAGACATTGAGCATCTACAACAACAAACCTCTACAAACCGTCACATCATATTTCAAACTTTTCTTAAAAACCTCACTTTATTCTACGAAGACAAACCTTCACAAATCCATCATATAATATTAAAATAATATATATTTACTTTTCAAGTAAATTGAACTTGAATTTATTTGAAAAGTAAAAAGTGTCGTCTCCATACATACATACATACATACTCCAACCAACCATATATCAAACCACAACTCAAACTCACTCAGCTAAAACCTAAAACCTGCATATTCACTCACTCACTCACTCACTCACTCACCTATATATACATATACATACATAAGTACACATATATATATATATATAACCGCCCTAAGCCAGAAGCAACTTGTTGATGGATGAAATATACGACTTCCGATCAACATCATCCACTCCACCGGAAACCTACCTGATTTCCGATCACTACTGGCCGTACTTTTGCGGATCCATTGATCATCATTTATTATCAATCGTATCGGATCAAGCTGCTTCCATTCAAACAAATCCTCCTGATGATGCTTATGTCGATACAATAAAGGCGAAAATCGCCTCGCATCCTTCGTATTCCAAATTGCTCGATGCTTATATCGATTGTCAAAAGGTATTATTATCTATCAAATTGTTCGTATTGATTATTATTCAATACAGTTCCTTACAATATATATATATATATACACATACTAGTAGAGTGCCTGCACGAGATAATTTATAATTTAATTACTAGGCTGTACTGGATTTTGTTGATTTAAAAATAATTAACTCGTGAAATATTGTATAATAGTACTTAAATTATTGCGTAGTTGATGACTGTACGTTGTGACACACACAGGTAGGAGCGCCACAGGAAGTAGCTAGTTTGTTAGATGATATTCGTCACGAAAACGACGTTAGTGAACGAAACGCGACATGCTTAGAAGTCGATCCTGAGCTCGATGAGTTTATGGTTAGTAGTCTTATATTGCATATATTGCGCACACAGATAAAACTAGCTAATTACTTATAACTTGTTGTTGTATAGGAAGCTTTCTGGCAATTATTGGTGAAGTGTAAATCCGAAGTCACAAGGCCCTTTGATGAAGCTATGGTTTTCATCGGTGACATTGAATCGCAACTCCGCGATATTGCCATAGGTGTGTGTACCATTCTACACTTGATCTAGCTCCTCTTCTGTTAAATATATTGTGATTGATTTTGTCAAGCACAAAATAGCATAAGCTAAGATATATTATTAATCAACTATATGCATATAAATATACAATTGAATATAATTATAAATGAAACTTAATCAAATATAATAACTAAAAAGAAAAACCTAATTAAAATATAAATGAGTATGATTACAAAGTAGCCTAATCAAGTTATAAATCATAATTATGATTGAGATAATTAGAATAAACCATAACTACTATATTGTATCGATAATTTGTATCAAACTTAGTACACACTTTTCTTGTTTCTTTCTCCATTTTCTGTAGTGTGAGAATTTATATGACTAGGTATTTAGCAAAGAAGATAATATCATAATTCTATTATAGATTCTCTCTGAAAAATGACGATTTTCACCGCACGGAGCCCAACCTCGAATCTCTTTTGTGTTGTATACCGTTTGATGATGCTTTTGTTGTGTTGTTTACGTATAATCTCATGGTAATATTGTATCACAACTTAAAAATCTCGAAGAGTGACATCTGATTTCATTTAAATAAGAAGTCATGGAATAATGATCGATAAACCCATAAATGTTGGTGTTAATACTATAAGGGTGGAATCCGGTACAAATATACTTAATATACTAACTAAACATACAAATAACTAGAGCGATTACAGTTTTAAACTAAATTGTTGTGTTATAAAAAATAATAGTTACTATAGTTCAAACATATATAGTAATAACAATTACACTAGTTAAAAGACATTTGTGTTTTATCCAAACACATTAATATAATAAGGATGATATATTTCAAAAGACACGTATAAATGAAAACATATTTTATCTTTGCTGAATTATGATAAAGATAAAACCCTAACTAGTATTATATGTAATAGACTAGGTATATCTAAAGGGAGATATTTTGTATACAACAAATACATATATAACTAGTAAAGATCCTGTACCAGAAAGAACCTAGTAACAACGGATATATGAAAAAAATGTGACGATAAATATTATAGAGAGAGACATAACACTTGATATTTCTTTCAGCCTCATTTCATTTGTATAAAGTTTCAAGTCAGTACTGGAAACTAAAATGGCGTTATATATATATATATATGTCTGTGTACTAGTAGTTGATAAGTGATATTTCACTTTTCCATGTTGTACGTAGTTTAAGAAAAATGTAATGTAGTGTCAGGGATGTCTGGAATCATGGACCAATATTAAACAGTAACTACAGTTAATTAAAAACATTTTCTTTTTCATGTTTGGTTATGTTGTGTCATGTTTGGAGTGGTTTTTGTGTTTTTAACATTAGAACTTGGAGGTTAACAGTTTCTTATAAAGTATGATTGTTATCCCATTCTTTTTTTTTTTTGCTCTAACAAGAACTTTTATTGACAGAAAAGATTAAAATCTAAAAACTTTCTGAATAATATAGAGATAATAAATAAAGAACAATAAAATAATGATGCATGTTTAAAATATGCATATATATATAATATTGCTGATAAATTACATAAGTAAAACTATGTGTAGATAATTTATATATTACTCTTTCTGTTTTTCTTATATATAAAATAACTTGATAATATCAAACTTCGATTCCCTTTTCTAATGCAGAACAGTATATATATATTGCCAGCACATATAGAACTACATGAAATATTCATTTTTCTAAGAGTATAATAAACACATGAATAAATTTGTTTACATAAGCTACATATTACACAAGTTTCATGACAAAACAATACAACTAAAAAAAACATATGAACGAATTAGTTGATAGTTTGCATCTAAATAACATATATACTATTTATATGTAGGTAAGAAGTATATAATATAATAAATAATGAACCATTAATGATCAAATAATTAAATGGTTTAGACTTGTTCTACATGGTTTTACGAAATCATAGTGTTTTGAAACGATTCTTTCCTATGTATGTAGGGCCAATCCGTAGATTTTTGGAGGCCCTATGTTCAATAAAGAAAAAAAATTATATTTTTGGGGCCCATTGAATAATCAAGAAAAAACGATTTTTTTTATTCTCTGGTTACTACATAATTAGTAGATTTATATTTGTGAAATTTTAAATTAATTTTTATATGTATATATACTATATTTTGGGTGTATTGTCCCTTCCTTTGTCTTCACTCTTCAGCTTATTTAGTCAAAGTGTTTCATTTTTTTAGATTGATTTTCATTTTTAGTGCATTAAATTCTCTAGGGTTCACATTGGGTTCTTTGAATTTGTTACTTGTGCATTTCACATGCTTGATACTGTATGTGAATACGAAAGCTACAACTTTAAGTTTTGAAGAAATAAATTTTAAAAGGAGATGCCATATTTAATTAACTTTAAAAAACAAGCTAAAATTTGATGTTATTTTTCTAATATTATGCTCTTCACTAGAAGGTTGTAACTATTTTTATCACACACAATTATAAGACTGGTGACTTTCAATAAAGAGAATGTAAAACTATAAATTATTGGTTAACTCATATATAAATATAAATTGTTTCATAGCATTTTTGCTAGTTAACAAATAATTTATACAATGTTACAATAATAATTGAAGTATGGAGTACTGTGTAAGTTGGAAAGTAATAATAGGATGTATGGATAGGGATTGTGAAGCAAGGGTGTCAAGTTGACTAGTCTAAGAATATTGGAGATGAAAGATACAAGTAGATGTTTGGAGATTCTTGATATTAACTTGACTTTATATTGTATTCAACACTTATTTTTTAGTTTACGAATCTGCATTCATTGGTGATTCATGTGAATGAGTGAATCAGAACAACTTTAGTTCTTATAATTAAGCATATAAATCATATTGATAGTAACTTTAAAACTAAAGAAAAACCTTTTTTTTTCTTAAAAGAAATCTATTAGAGCATCTCTGACATGTTTTTTTTATCATCCATGGTGGTTGACGTGGAAAAGAGAGTATAAGGTGATGAATGAAATTTGTGGGGACAACACCCGTGAATGGAGGTTGCGAGAGGTGGATAGGAAATTGTTGGTGCTTTTATTAGTTGAGTTGGATTTAATAAGTAAAAGTTTTGTTACTAGTTAACTCCGAGGTGCGAAGTACACTAATACAAGTACAAGACTCTCATTATAACATTTTAATATCTCCCCCATGTGCGCGCAAGATCCAACGGGCAACCCCCTTGGCAGGGATCGACTCTCGGTGGCAACTGTGCATTGGTTTAATTTTTGGCGTAGCTCTTAAAGTTCCTTGATGTTTTTTTCATAAAAAAGAAAGTACATTATAAACATAAGAAACTAACAATCTATTCAAATATGCTATTGATAATATTAAGACCATTATTTGTGAGCAGCATTGGGGGGGGGGGGGGGGGGATACACCACCGAGGAGCGGTATGGGGGGATCTCTCTCTCTCTCTCTCTCTCACACACACAATGTGGCGGTAATGAGGCTTTAAAAAAAACGTGGCTTTATGCAGAGGGGCTTCAGAGCCACGTTACCTGCGTGACAGTAGCGTGAAGAGGCGATGAAGCCCCTCCACAAAGAACGTTCTAAAGGTGCTTAATTTTATATATTATCAACCAAGTGATTTGAAGTTGAACACCATTTTAAAACAAGATAGTATCTATATATCCACTGTTTATAGACCATATATATATGGTGTTAAATGATAACGAGGAAAGATAATATTATTATTGGATATGCTAAAGAAAGTATGCCCCGGATAGAACGGGTGGTGTGAAGAACTTTCACATGGACTTCCGGGATTTCCGCTGCATGTCTTTTAAATATGTGTTGAGCATTCAATGCACACTTAACTACTCTCATCCCCACAAGCTCTAGCTCACACGTATGGATCAACCAACCCTAGGTTACTGTTGTGGTACACTGCACTCCATTTTATACTTCACTCTAATTACATGCATGGGACACTAAGCTTTTAATGTCTAGGAACCGGACATGTTGTGAATAAGACATCATGTGTACTGTTTTGATGTTATTCTAGGGTTTTTCATAGTTAGATAATTAGATATCATATGGAACATACATGAGACCAGTAAGTGAGGAAACCCTGTATTTGTTTTTCTTATCAAGTATGCAAATTAACTGCTTAACTAGTGAGGAGAACCGTCAAACAAAGTGCATTTGATCAAATGGTAACTAATCGACGGCGAATAACCATAGCTTTGTTTCAGTAGGATCAGCTTTGTTATTCAAAAGTGTGTTTCGGCACAACATGTTTCCCGCTTACTTAGTTCTTTTTTTGCAATTGAAAAGTTTTTAAGTTTGGGTATCACATACATTAAAGTCAAAACATATAAAATGTAAGGACAAGCTACACTTGTTTTCTCTTGTAAACCATGAAGTAACTTGTGGTGTCTGACTTTGATTTGATGTTGGGGTATCTATAAAATAAGTAAATAATATATATCTGTGTGCATTATGTCCTATCACTTTAAAGTTAGTAAAACACTGACATTGAAACGACCAAACGAAGAGTTGTCCTTCCTCAGTACAAAACATCATCATCGATCGTTTTCCCACCTTTGACGATGAGAATCCTGAAAACATTTGACGTTTGCTACTTGTTATTTTAGTGTTCTACTATTCACTAGTACAAACATTATATATCATTATTTGGTTCCTCTTGGCTGAGGTGTTATTCACTTATTTGTGGCACCATTACATTTTTACCATAGGAGAATCATATTATCCCTTGCATACACTTGTACAAGATTTTTACCCCATTTTTAAAACCTCATACAGTTTCTTCTTCGTTTTGACTTAAGTTCTCCCGGAAATTTACCAAACGAGTCAGGTTGACCATTTTTTTTGGGATACTGACCAAAACATTCATTTGACTAGTTAGCGTCGAGACTCAAGAGAATATTCATCTGACCAACCTATTCTTAGATTGTCCATGCTAAATCAACTCAACCCGCTGGCTTTTAATCATTAACTCGACGAGATGTTTTTGGCATCTGACAATATTATTTTGGCTTCCGACGAGATTATTTTGGACAAGTGATAGAATATGTTTGGCTAATAATTCCATCAAGTTAATGATATTAAAGTCAATGCAGTCGCCGATTATAGCATGGACATTCTGAGAAGAGAATTCACTTGATGCTGATTAGTCAAACGGAGATTCTGGTCATTATCTTTTTTTCTTCTTAACAAAACAGTCATTTGAACAAAAAAAAAGTCCCTAGTCACTAGTCAAAACCTTATTTTCAGTGTATATATTTGTAGTCAACTTGACCTGGTAGATTTCGGTAACTTAAATCTTTTGGGCTTAGTGCTTTAAAAAGACTGTCACGAATTGATGATGCCTAAACTAAATGAATGGGGTTGTTGTAAAGAGTGAGACATTAATATTCTGTATTATATTAAAAATTCTCATCCCTACACATATGAAGATAAGCCATAAATTGAGAGAGAAAAGTTTTAAAAACTAGTGAAATGTTAATATAGCATATGCATAATATAACTTATGTCTCACATTTAAATCAAAATAATATAACTTAATCATGTTCATGCTAATTAACCTGGCTGTAATTAATTAGTTTGTATATCTATCAATGTTTGTCTTTATAAAGTATAAACACTTTTACAATGCTTATTATAATACACTCTATATATGGTAACTTATATATGTAAGAATACCAAGAAAAATGAAAACAAAGATGATTTGATATATGGTTTAATTTAGATGAAGGCTGCATTTCATCATCAGAAGAAGAGGTTATAAGTGGAGGGGAGACCGCGGATAACACACAGGAACTGAAGGATACGTTGTTGCGCAAATTTGGAGGTCGTCGCATAAGATCCCTAAAGCAAGAATTTACAAAGAAGAAGAAGAAAGGAAAGCTCCCAAAGGAGGCAACAGCAATATTACTTGAATGGTGGAATTCACATTATACATGGCCTTATCCTACTGTAAGTATATGTGTCCTTACTCCATCAATATATGTCTTTTAGATCATTCAATGTGGATGGGGCCTTTAAAGCCTCCACATCATTGCTACGTAAAAAAACGGGGCTTCATAGCCCCTTTCCATAAAGCCCCTATATATATTTATGTATGTATGCATGTATGTATATGTGTATGTGTGTGTATGAAAGGGAGAGAGAGTGTGTGAAAAGACCCATGGCCCCACACTTTCCCCCTTGCACCGCCCGTCCCAAGACGCCCCTTTTTGCTGTTTGTGGGCTTCGAAGCCCCTTATGTTGCCCCTCATGAAGCCCACAATGGAGGGTCTTAGAGACACTATAAAGTGTTTAAAATAAAACTATAGTAAATGAGTTTTGAGAATAAGTTTGGATTTTGTTTCACGATTTTTTCTTAAGAAGTGTAGCCTGCGTTTTAAATTGATATATGTTCCCTCGCCTTTTTTAATAAATTGTGCTGGGAAATTCTTAAATGGGACGGGTATACAAATATGGGACTGCATACTCGTCGGATTACCCGAACCAGTTTACATGTATCATAAGGACAAGCCAATATAATAATATAGTATACAACTTATAAGAGTATAATAAAGTGTATGCTGATTAAAATCATCAAACTTATAAATTGTTAAAGAGCATACTTGAGTGTTTTATCTTTCAAGTAACTTTTAATCACATAAGACCATAAACGGACCAAATGGGTGGGGGTACTCGCGCTACGAATGTGTGATACACTTCTATAGTTATGGTACTTATATTAGCAATGTGTCAATATCCGGCCTATCTACAGTTGCAGGATTTTATAAAACTCGTACATATATATAGACACTCTTTAAATTTAACAATTGAGTAGTTTTAAACATTTACATACACGAGTTTTAACTCATTTTACTATAGCCAATTCGGTCTTAATCTACCTAGTTAACGCGCTAAACATATATTGTTATCAATTTATGATCCAAATTAATGAACACATATTAGCAGAATATATTCTAGCAGGTTAATAGTACCTCATGACTTTTTATCATAAATAAAAATGCAGGAAGGTGATAAAATATCATTAGCAGAGACAACCGGATTAGATCCTAAGCAAATCAACAACTGGTTTATAAATCAAAGGAAGCGGCACTGGAATCCACCCGAAAGCATGCAGTTAGCCGTCATGGGTGCGGTTTCTAGCAATAACGATTAAACTACGCTAATTTTGCATGCTTTTATGCGTGTATATATTTACATTCAAAACTATAAACCATAAATTATGGATTTGTAAATGAACTTTTTCTTTCCGTTTTTTGAAATGGTTGATAATTTATTTGCATTTTCGTCAATATGATACTTTTTTTAACAAGAATAAAAGCACAGGATGGGACGTCAACCAAGGTAACGGCGTAAACGAGCCAAAATTTTTGTTAGCAACTAGAGATCTGCCCATGCCCATTAAAGTTTGAATCCAATTGAGATTAAACGATCTTGTGCTTGAGCACAAGCTTGTACTTAAGCTCTTTTAATAAACGAGCTCTAACTTCACTGGACTCGCATCCTTAAACAAACTTTTTATTTATGTAAAATTTTATTTAATATGTTAAACATTTGTTTACATAATAATTAATGCTCGATAAAAAACGATGATAAAATTAATCAAATTACATATATTATGTCATATAAAAGTTATTTTAGGTAAATAAAATTATTAAATAATTTAATGTAAATTGTTCAGGAGTTTTGTAATCAAATCAAATATACATATTCTTTTACATCGAAATAGAAAATAGACAAAACCAAGTTTGTTAATTTGTTTATTAAAACTGTTTTTTTAAGTTGTTTCAATGGTGGTTATGATTTGCTTATTCAACCACTCATTTATTTACTAGTAAAATAGTGTGTTCGAAATAAGGAATATTAATATATCTATTCCAAACTAGCTACTACCAAAGTAAGATCAAAGACGTATGAAGAAGTCTATAAATTTACAATCAAATTTTGTATACAAAATTACAACTCATAAACTCACTACATTCTAGCTACAGCCCATTTTACACCTTCCTTATACGCGCTTTTGTTACATAAGTTACCTTCGACTCGCTACTCTCACACTCCTCGATTTTACTAAATATGCATGCCGATGAGGCGAGTTTGATCAATCCGATCAGAAAACTTCCAAACTTTAGCGGTTTTTATGCATAAAACAACAATGTACTTTTACTTTTTGTCTCATTTTTACCTTTTAAATACATTTGAGCACTGAAAAGATGGTTTTGTTCTCATGACTCATGGTATAAATATAAAACCGTCTTTCAACGAGTCAGAAGTAGAATGACTAAAACGAGCACGAAAGTGAAAATTCATCGGTATTATATGCAAAACAAGAACACCTAAACGGTAATGCGTTACCTCGGTGAGAACTGACTATGGGAAACAGTAGCAACTGAATCAAAATCAGCATCGTTGTCATTATAACGTTGTATATTTTCTTCTAACTGTTTGATATCATCATCGTTGATAAACGGGGGACTCGAGGGTGGCGGTAAGGGTTCATCGTCTTTCACTAGCATTTTTAGTGCCATTGATATTGTCGGTCTTAACGTTGGGTCTTCTTGGGTGCATAAGAGTCCTACATGTACCACTTTGATAGCCTCTTTTTTGAAATTATGGTTCGGATATGTGTGAAACATTAAGTTCGGGTCAAGGATTTCTTCCACCGTACCTAGTTGGAAATGCCTCCATGCCTGTTTGTTTCAACAACAAATCATCAAGCGGAATGTTAAAATTATGAAAAACTGTTAGATCTCTGACCATGGGTCTTAATCAGGCCGGTTTTCGGGTTATCAAGATGTAACTGTAGGGCTGTAAAAGAACCGGCAAGAAATTTGTTTATGTTCGTCTGTTTAATAAACGAACCGGACATGAACAAAAGAACTTCGTTCGGTAAGCTTAACGGACGAACACGAACATAGGCCGCGTGCCTTCAATAGTGTTCGCAAGCGTCCGGTAATGGTTATACCTTTTGAAATTAATATGTAATCGTTTATGTTCGTTAGGTTCGTTTATGTATGTTTGTCCATTAATGTCCATTGGTGTCCGTGTGTTTGGTTGTCCACTAGGGTCCATTAGGTCCGTTAGTGTTTGTTTGTCCATTAGCATTCATTTACAATATTAACAAACGGACACGGACAAACTCAATTTCTTAATGAATGGACACGGACACGAATTTTCATTCGGTAGAGTGTTCGTGAACCGTCCGTCTGTCCGACAAAAGCTTAACGGACGAACACGGACAAGGTCTCGTCCGGTTCAGTCCGGTCCGTTTACAGCCCTAGATGTAAGAATTATCAAAGTTAATGAAATGAAGTTTAAGACTTACGATTGCCACTAAGCTGTCTGTGTATTCCGAGTTTTTACTTCCACTGTTTTGTATTCCAGTAACTACCTCCAGCAACAGTACACCATAGCTGTACACGTCTGCCTTTTCGGTTAATTGACCAAGGGCTAAATATTCTGGCGCCATGTGTCCACTGGTCAAATTAAAACAATAAATTGTATCAGATTCTATATTATGACATGGCGTCTAATGTGGTCGCTTTCTTATCACTTAACACTAGAGGTGGCAAAACGGGCTGTAACTGATCAAAACAGACAACTTTTAGTACATTTGAAATGAACGTGCCCAAATAAATCGATGGCACGTGACTTTTTTGGGCTTTGGATTAGATAGGCCCATATCTGGGCTCAGGAAATAATAAGGACCAGTTTAATGTAATCTGGATTACTATAGTTAAGAGTCAGGTGCAAAAAAAAAACGAGTTGAGAACCGATCCCGGTTTTGAACCCGAATTTGAAACCGGTTTGAGAGGTTTGGATCCAACCCGAACCATAGGGTTGTAATCGGTTTGTAACCTTATACCTTAAAACCGGTTTAAACTCGGTCAGTTGGTCAAGCCCAAACCAAACCGGTTAAACCCGGTCTCAAAGTGGTAAAACCCCATCCTTCCTCCATTATAAACTAGGTTGGAACCTAAACCGGTTTCACCAAAATCTGGGTTTGACTTTCTTTGACCCAACCTGAACCGGTTTGGGCCACAAAACCTGGCTGGTGCAGCTCACGAATTAGCTATGCCAAGAACTGGTCCCTGGTATGGGCCCGCTTGTGCGCCTACACTCAGCCCAACTGGTAAACACTCTTTTGTGTTTTTTCTTTTCTTGATTATATTAATATGATTGTGATTTGTAAGTATGCTAAGTGATACATTAAAACAAATGACTAAAAGAGGTATATTATTATAAGCTTTTATGCATTGTTAATACGCTTTGGGTGACTTTTTACCCATTTTCATTTTGGCTATTATCTTAAGTATATCCGTCTGACCCATTCATCAATAAACATGTCTAAAATGTCACCTCTATTAAACACGCGACATTAAAAAATAATTTGAATCAAACATCCGTTGAACCTCTTTATAGTAGAACAGGACTACAAGGTAAAATAAAGAAACCAAAAAGGGTACTTACAGTGTTCCTGCAACTGCAGTGCTGATGTGGCTCTTATCCTCTTGAAAAGATCTGGCCAGCCCGAAATCAGCAATTTTAGCACGAAGCCTTGAATCCAACAAGATATTAGCCGCTTTAATATCCCTGTGAATAATACAAGTCTTGTTGTTCTCATGTAGATACACAAGACCTTCTGTTGTGCCAAGGATGATCACAAATCTCTTTTCCCAGTTTAATTCCTTGCCTTTTATTGCATCTGTAATATATTATCATCTCAATTTTATTAACTTCAATAATACAGAACTTTCATTGTAAAGAGATGATTAATTTAAAATTTTGTCTTTACCAAAGATGAAGCGATCAAGGCTCATGTTGGGTAGATACTCATACACAAGAAAACTTTCGGGCCCTGAGCAGCTGCATCCTAACAACCTGACCAGGTTTTTATGTTCAAAACTGCTGACGATGTTAACTTCATTATAAAAATCTGCTGCTCTGAATTTGTTGTTAAAAAAAAGTCTCTTCACAGCAATCTCTCTTCCATCCGGAAGAACTCCCTGAAATATTCAAAAATAATGTTTATTTCAATTTTTTGTAATTGATAGCTTAACATAATATAAGAACTGTCATTTTTTTTATGTATAATGTTTATAAGGTAGTAGTGTAGTACCTTGTAGACAGTCCCAAATCCTCCTTGCCCGAGCTTATTGGAATCATTCCAAGAGCTTGTGGCTTTCTCAATTGTGGAGTATTTGAAGTTCAAGCTACTATCAGTAAGAATCTTTACCAGTTTCTTAGCATCATATGAATCTGATTATTATCAATAGCGCAATAGACGATTTTAGCATATATCAGTTATGCAAGATTCTAATATGGTCTCCACCCGTAGAATGGTCAAATAAGGTATGTTTTATATTTCATAGGCAAAATAAATAGCTTAAGAGAAAACGGGTCGATGGGTCAACGGGCAAAAATTATGTAAAGTGTATTTTATAATGCACAAAACCATCTGATTCATTTTTATAAAAAATCAGAGGGTTGTTGAAATAGGTAAAAAGTCTGGACACAAACTTTATTGGTCATTTGGTCAATGCGACTCGACCCAGTTACAATCTTATGAAAAATTTGCTAGTTCTGACCCGAATCTTACCCAACCTGCCAGATCAACCCATTTTGCTACCTAATACTAAATCATGCTTTGCTTTAGTATTACAAAGCTAAGTCAAGATTGTTTCCAATTTGCATGTACCTGTTCTTTTCTGTTGTAACCATCTACGTCTTCGTATATACAAAGCAATCAACAATGTAACTACAAGAATCACAATGGCACTAACAACAGATGCAATAACAGCTATCATCTTCCCTGAAACACCAATCAGCAAACATTTTAACTATCTGTAATATCCATTAACATGTTTAACAATATCAAATTTGAAAAAAGAACTCATCTTTACCTCTGTTTTTGGATCTGACTGGAACAGGATTGAGAAAATCGGTATCCGAATACCTCATAAAACATCCAGTCATCAGCGCACGCCCTTCAGACCAAGGCAAGCATCCCAACACAGCTTCAGATGCCGCCTCTAAACAAGCCCTACAAGCATTTGCACTCAATGTCTTCCAGCAATTGGCCAACACATATGCTGACTCGTTCACTGTCCGAGGCCTTGTCACTTCTTCTCTTGCAAAATAACCGCCACTTGTCAATGCATCCCTAACAGCATTTGACACAGCCTGCCTCGCTGAATCCTGAAACACACTACTCTTTCTTGTGGTATTCCCACAAATAGTAGTGTCACTAGGTCCCGTAATTTCCTCATAAAAGCTATAATTCTGGAATCTCATGAAACAACCGTCTTGGTAAACAATACCACCAGTACTAGGGAAACAACGCGAAATAACAAAATGCGCTGAGTCATAGCATAGGATGCAGTCGGTTGTTGAAAGATCACCATAACATTGAACAAGTCCATAATTAGCATCAGGTGCTGCACCCGTACTTGCTGTTGCAAAAATTGAAGATCGAACTTTGTTGCCAAGCATTTCCGTTGTTTGGATGAAGTTCGCTACAAAAGCCGTTTGATTGTGTTCCGTCTGATTATTGCATGATAAGTTAATGATCTGGTTTCTAGGAACTCCCTCTGATATATCTACCAAAACTAGAATTATAATAATATTCATAAGAACCGCAGATGCTATCTCTGTTGATCTCTTCATCCTCAATAAAGATCTTGAAATTTGGATCATCTTCCTCTTCACATGCAGATTGAACTAGCCCTTGCTATGGTGGCTTTATTCTGGTGGTGTGGCTGGTCAAGAGGCAATAATGAATTAGGTAAATTCTTTGAGTAGAAGCAAATAAATAAAGTTCAGACTGAGGCTAAGCAAAACATAAATGATACTTTGGCACCATCACTTTCACACACATTAATTGCAACCCTAACAAATTCAGGAACTCAAACTACAATCTAATTACAACTTGCACAAATTCTGTTATGACACAATAAGCCTAACTCCAACTGATTGCCAGTCATTAAATAACATTTAAAGCAATATAATGGAGCACTGTATACTAATCCATCCTAAATTTGATATCAGCCTTCACAAATTCACAACTAGCGTTGGAATAATACGTCAGACACGACACGATAAGACACGATCACCTATGGTCAGTGTTGTAAAAATCTTGACTAGCCGCCAATTAATCCCTGGACCCTGATTAATCCCCACTGACTAATTTTGGGCCAGTCGGTCAATGGTCAAATCCGGTCAAAATCGTGATTAATCGGACTTAGTCGGCGTTTTCCGGCAAGGTTCCGACCAAAACGGCGGTTTCCGACGAGATTCCGGCTAAATTCAGCGGTTTCCAATGAAATTCTGGCCAAATGTATATGCGCATATATAAAACTGAAAATTACATATAAAACTGAAAATCATAAATTAAAGTCTAATCCAATTAATCCTGATTAATCGCTGGTGCTCACCCCACCGCCCGACTAGCGATTTCTACAACATTGCCTATAGTGCTAGACACGAACACGACACGATAACTAATCACGTCGTTTTTTCCAAACACGAGCACGAACCTAAACTTGTTTAACTCCGTGTGAAAAATTGGCAGGAGTAACAAACTATAAAAAACAAGCTACAATCTAACTACAATTTACACGCAGTCTGTACGTCAACTTCTGATCTGATATCGTCATCACAAACCGTTATAAAAACTAAACAGATTAGATAATCAGCTGAGATATATATATATATATATACACACACACACATCAATTAGCAGTTCGAACAGCATTAACAAGCTCAATTTTCAAATTAGCTAACGAAAATTGAACTTATCGAGCTTTGATTAGGTTGAACATTCAATTTAAACGATGAAATCTGATGAAAACAGAATGAATGCAAAGAGTAAAGTAAAGAATTAATCACCATTTGCTTGTTGTTAAGAGGAATTGGAGCAAATTATTATTATTTATTTATTATTATTGGATGGATTTTGGATTGAGGTGGTGGTGGTGTGTGTGTGTGTGTGTGTGTGTGAATTTTGATTTATTTAGGGAAAATAGTTATAATAATAATAATAATAATAATAATAATAATAATAATAATAATAGTGTGATCAACGGTTGTAGACGCTGACGATAAATTGACCTTTGTTGGACCTACCCCACTGTCGACTCGGTTTGTTAGGTAAAATCTCGTTTTTGTTTCCATATTTTGGGTCTACTTTTAAACAAACAGTATTGTCAAGGAAGTCACACCATATTTTGGAAAAACATTAGTGGCTCAATAAATGAAAAATGATTGTGATTTTTATGATTTTTAGTTTCATCATGAGGTGTTCGGCTTTTACCACAAGTGAGCCTAGAACTGGATATAACTTGGAGACGTTTACGAGTATTTTGTGAATCAATTTTTGAAAAAAAAACGATAACTTTTTTCATAACACCGTGAAGGGCAAGAGCATTAGCCAACAAAGGGGTGACGCCAAGGACACGATATTAATATAATATAAAAATTAGTGGGTGTATATAATATTAAATTTAGCAAAATTTAGTACATGGTTTTAAATAATTTACTAGTTAATACAAGTAAATTTTTTTTTCGAACGATAATTTTCACAGTTAAATTATCTCACTGCAAGAATACGTCGTGCCCCACCACTAGAAATTAGTTATTTTAAGAAACAATGAATTAAACAATTTATAATTATTAAAATTATAACTAATTGTTATTAATGGTATATAATTAAAAAAATGTAATATTTAATATTGACAAATAAAATCAATTAGTTAATTACCAAATTTGATTAACTGATTTAAAAGTCAAATAATTTATGAGCATCAATGTAGAGTTACAAGTGTAAAAATATAGATTCTATATTTATACATGTGGCATGTTTCAATGGGTTTGAATCAAATACAAATTAAATTAACGTGTTAAACGTGAGAATTAAGTAAAGTAATTATGTAATTACTTCATAGAGTAATTATGTAATTACCATATGATATAATTACATAATTACTTACTTGTATATATAACTACTCTACTTGATTCTCACGTTTAGCACGTTAATTTCATTTGTACGTTAACATTCCCCTATTTCAATTATGGCACGTTAATATAAAGTACATGGCTTAAAATTGGCGAACTATTCAGATATTAAGGAGGTGTTTGGCCTAGTTTTTTTAGCAAAGCTTATAGTTTTTTTAGCTTTTCTTTATAAAATAAGCTTAATTTGGTGTTTGGTTGAGCTTTTTTAGCTTATGCTTATAAGTTTATATAAGTTAATTTGAATAAGCTTATTTGAAAGTGGTTTTTTAGCTTATTTGAAGAAACTTATTTGTTTAAGGGGGTAAATTACTCGTTTGCCTTCAAATGGTGGTGGATTAATAATATTGAAGCAAGTTATTACTAAAACACTAAATAATGATGGATTTAACAATTTATTAAGAAGTATAATCAACTTGTAGAATAAGCTTAAGTATAAGCATAAGCTAAAAAAATAAAAGCTAGGCCAAACACCCCCTAATTATTATGAATAAATAATGGAATATCATGAATACGAGTAGCCGGCTAAAAAAAGAATTTTTCAAGATGACATTTTTGGTAACATACTAAATTGTATTAATAGCATGTAACAATCGAATCCGTAGAAAAAAAAATTAAAATTTCACTTAAAATATAATGTCATCACATTCATTATATCATAAAACTTTTAAAACATCAAGATGATTCAAGACTTAAATCCTACAAAAATCGACGTTTAGAAGAAACTTGCCGTTCTAGAAAAAAATATTCTTATTTTATCAACAATTAAAAACATATTAGTAGAGACATTGTAAGGCCCCAACACCAACACATCATAAGCAAATAGTTCAATTGGAACTACAACGAAAACCATGGCAGCGGAAACTAGTTTTACAATTCGAAATTAAAAAGCTAATCCAACAACCCGAATAAGTTCAAATACGAGAAATTAACAAAATAAACGAAATGTCAGTCTTCATACGGGTAACTTTACGAGCAGCCAATATGTCCATGATTCATTATCTAAATGGTACCTGAAATCAATCTAATATATATGTAAAAGTCAGCAACGATGAGTAAGTTATAGTTTTATAAAAGTACTTGAAATATAATTATTCATCAATCATTTCATAAAACCAAAAACACATTATAACATAACATAATGAAACGCACAGGGTCGTAAGGGTCCATCATCTTTCTTTCTCTTGTAACCGCTTTCAATCTGTAGCGGATTAACCAACACAAGCCATCGCTAGTCTTTACTTTGGATCGTCTGACCTATAAAGTATATCTATCAACTAAATTTTATATAATTATCTCTGCTTGTGGCCTAGTGGTAAGAGGCTTGTATCATTCAATATATACTAAAGTTCAATTCCCACTAGTGACACTTTAGTTGGATATTGACAATGAATGATTAGAGTTAGCTCTTGTGAGGTTGTCAGTTCGAATCCCGAGCCTACCCCAGGGTTTAGTCCCACAATGTGTTACGCAAGAGAGTTATGCTTTTGTGGTGACACGACGACTGTCAAGTGATAGTCGGCGGTATGGTTTCCTGGGGAAACGTTCAAGCCAAACTCTGAAGCCAGTGTGAGCCCGATTAAGACAACATAGTCTGACCAGATTAAGGCAGTGTGGCTCTCCAAATTAAAAAATGCGATAATCTAACACATAAAAAAATTGTTGTTTAAATAAAAAAGACTAAATTTTGTATCAGTTTAAAATAATAAGACATTTGTTTCCTTTTTGGTGTACCTTTACAACATGACAATAACCAAGTTGGGTTTGGTGGTGTCCTGTAGTTTAGTCAATGGTTGGTAAGTACAACATTGTATTTTGCTGTCTTTTATAAATACTTTAAAAAAATTATTATTATTATGTTATTTGCCATGGTATTCATTTTATATTTTTATGCCAATAATTCACTAGATTTAAAACCGAGAACTATATTTCCCATCATTTTACAATTTTACAAATTGAGTGTAACAAGTTATTTAAACCGAATTTAAAATACCAGTATTATTTGACCTAATTCGGATTCAGGTCTCAAATATATGAACTGGGTCATTATCCGAAATGATCCATTCATAACTGAGTCAGTCAATATACCCTACATAATTTTAGATGTATTGAAGAAATAAGTTATTATGGATGGTTCTACTAAACCTTCTACTATAAAACAATAGGCTTAACCTATTTAGAAATCTATATATTGTCAACATATTAGGTCGATAACTTGTTTATATTTTAACATTGCACAAATTAATTGACTTTTCAAACAGAAAGTTATTTAAAGGCTTAAAGCAAGATATATTTGTGGGAGTAGTTGGTTTCTTTTGAATGGAATATATAACTTTTGTGTGGTCTACTTATGCTTTTTTAATTAGAAAGTCCAATATTGTGCCTATATGAACATACCTAGAAGTGTAGTTTTGGAGTCTTGTTGTGGTTTAAACCAAATGTTTTGATGTTTTTATTTGAAATCAAACCAAAAAGACACAAACACGAAATTTGACCTCAATCAAGATTGATTCTTGAAAGGTTTAAAATGACACCCCTAAGCCATTCAAATTGCTAATGCGACATATTCATATTCAAACAAACTAGAAACACTTGCAAAACATTCAAATTGTCACTTTAATCTCTTTGATTTTCTTTCGTGGTCAACATGGTAAGGTAAGAAGACCGCCAAACTAATTATATCCACCAATCACGAAAAAGAAAGGAAAACAAAATTGACAGACTACAGTCACGTTTTCAACTTGAAACTACTCCACTCCTTCCAAACAAGTAACACTACCCCACCTCAACCGATTTATCACCCATAAAAACTCGAGAGACTTTATGTCACCCACCCACATTATTCAACCGAATTGGCATGCTATTAAACACCAAATCATACTTTGCTTTACATAACACCCATAAACGCAATAAGACAAAAGGCATGGAACGCCTTAGCTTTTCTCTTTGGAAAATTCGTGAATTTGTAGAGCTCCAAAAGGTCCTGAACACTAAAAGCGTAAACGTGCGGAACTTTACATCATGTACACACCACCTGCCAAGTCATCCGAGAAAACCCATATGACCCAAAAACGTGCTCCATGGTTTCAACATGATCCCCACATACCAGACACAATTTCAAATGAACGTGAATATTTCTTTTACTCAAATCAGCCAGAGATGGTAGTCTTTTCAACTCGATCCACAAGTGAAGCCAATACATTGACTTTCTTTTAACTCATTTCAAGCTTAATTGTCATCCATTTTTAAAGCCGTAAGAGAATATTGTTTGGATCTAAGGTCATAAACCTTGAGTATAAACTTCAACAATCAACATTTTTAAAAGTCATACATTATCTATCCTTCTTTTTCTTACAAACTTATAATATTCCAACCATGTGCCACCTTAATTTGAGTATGGATAATTTTGAATGTTGAAAATCAATTAATATCACATCAGTAGAAAAAAAATACTATCTTTGGATGTAACCGAACTGAGCAAGATCTTGTTCATGTTTACTCGTTAAACTTTATCGAACAAATGAACAGTTCGCGAATACCTACCCGAACAAATTTTTTTTTGCTCGTGTTGGTTCATTAACAACATAAACAAACACCTTATTGAATGTTCGTCAACACATATGAACAACTATGACTTCTGTTTGTATTCGTTCATTTAGTTAATCGAACAAAATTCTTTGTTCATGTTCGTTTATATATTAAAACAACGAGCATAAATAAATAAAGTTTTGATGTTTGTGACATCATCCACGACGTCAATAGTTAATTATTTAATGATATTACGTGTTATTAATTAAATAAAGTTGCAAATAATAATATATGAGGTGTAAATCCACTTAGAACAACTTTAATATGGTTTTTCCAAGTTAAAAGTTGCACTTGATTAAAAGGTACTCAATTAGTCATTACACTATAATATTTAAATTATCACAAAAAATTACACAAAAATTATACATTTGAAAGTTAATTTACGTTTTGTTTAATAACTAATTAATATTTCTTTTGTTATTACTTTATGTGTTCTGGTTGTTACTTGACACGTTCATGTTCAAAACAGTGTCTTTTATTTAAATATCAAAAGTAATGACTATATTTGTCTTGAACATGAGGGCATTTTTATACAAGTTATTTAAAAAACGATAGTATAAATGTTAGTTGTATTTTTCTATTTTTAGACACGCTTATAGCACTCCTAAACCCACCAATACCGTTATCATATTCATATTTCATCATTTTATGCATCACTTGTTTGGGTGAAAATGATTTTATTGTTTTTATAGGTACAAAGTGACTATGGAGAATAGTCGAAGCATTTGGAAGGCTCATATGATAAAAAGAAGTTTGGGATGATGGGTCGAAATTATAAATGTCTGAACCAACTCAAAATGACGTGTTGACGAGTTAAATTGTTAAAACAAGTGTGAATGAAGAAACTGCTTAAATCACATTTTCTTAGAGGTGAATTAAATAGGATGAAAAGAGTAAACAATATTTGGGTACTTTGGATTAAATAAAATGAAATAGAAAAAAAGAAATTCATAATATTATTGGAGAGTACGATAGCCTAATCACAAGAAAATCAACTTTCTAAATAAAACTCAATATCGTTGCAAGAAGGAATTTATGCAAGAAATGGATTATGGGTAGGTGGTTTAAGAAAACAAAAACTTGAGAGGAACTAATGACAGTAACAGGCTGATGATTTGGGCTTCCTGACTGGGCCTAGAACACAAACATGTAGACAATAATGGGCTACGGTATGTGGTTAATAATAATCAATACTTCTATCATCGCAACGACCTATAAAAAGATCAGAGTGGCTCAAGTTTAGAGTGTCGACAATGTGAACAACATTGGGTTAGACAACTAGACGGAGACATGGAGCAGGTATCAGAACGGCTCGATGTCACGCAGTCGTATATATCATTAGTTAAGAAGGATCATTGCACCATAACTTTCAATGATCGTAAACCGAAACAAATAAAAAGATTACCTTTGTGTTAGAGAGATTGCCTTCATATTTTTCATAATTAAAAAATTCCAAGTTTTAGCATGAAACGACTGTTTCCATATTTTTTAATGTCGCACTGCAGGGGTGGACTGACGTTTGCTAGTATTTTTTTGAATGAAATGTTTTCTTTGTTGGTTGTAAAAAAAAAAAGATTGTTTATATTTTTTCTTTGTTTACTTTAATTTTAAAACATTGGGTACATGCTGCATAACCGCATTTACAATTTTAAATCCTAAAAAAAGAAGTATATTTTAAAATGCATTTAGATAATCACTACTTCAATAAATGTTTACTTGTAATATAACACTAAGACGGGTACCCGCGCGATGCAGCGGGAAAACACATACATTTGTCATCATGTAACAAGTTTATGGTGTTCGTTGTTCGATTTGAAACCGAAAAATGTTCAAACGGGTCATGGTTTAATTTCATCGTTGATTTTTTAGTTAACTTTTGGCCGGTCGTGTTCAATTTTCAAAGGTTCGTTTTGGATTTCGACGAAAAAACCGCTTACTGACGGTTTGACCCATTTTTTTAATTAAAAACCATCAAAACCAGACCGCAAACGCTCATATACGTAAAATGTTATTTTTTTAAATGAAAAAAAAACTATAACAATATGATATTCAAATTAAAGAGAAAAACATGCTCGTTTTTATTGTGTAATTTCTTTAAAAAAAATATTAACGTATGAAAAAATTATTAACGCTTAAAAATCATGAGGGAAGTTGAGTTAAAATGAAAATAAAAATCGCATATGAGTGAAAGAACAAGGATCATATTTGTAACTATTTTTAAAATTTACAAAAGTTAAGCAAAGTGAAGAGGTTAATCTTGTAACTATTTTTTAATAACCATATATAATTCTTTTAGTGGACAAGTTTGCTCTTATCCTAGATGCATTAAATGTTGTACCATGTATTGATTGATTTGTAAATCTCTCTAATTTACCCTTCTTTCATACATTATATATAGTATACATATTTTGACCCGAAACCCATTGTGACAGGTGACGACTTATGGCCAACTTGGCCGCTACATGATAATTTGTATGCGGATTTTGTAAAAGTTGGCAAATAGTGTTTCCAATACAAAAGATTTGAAACAATAATCTGCTTCTAAAACATTGTTCAAACTTCAGCATATGCATGTTACTTCATTCATTAACAATAAACACTGTATTTTATTATGTGCAAATAATACGTACGCGTTACAACTGATCAAAAGCTGCGGTCAGTATTCAATACCCGTTACATAAATCACAACCTCGCACACTCACATTTTATATGAACAAAGATTTAAATGTTTTCAAAAATGATATCTTGTGACGACTAACTAGCGTTACCTAGGGTAGAAATGGCTGTGAGAAACCGAAGCAACCGAGCTACAATCATCACGGTCCGAGTGATTCAGTAACTTATTCGTGATATGGTTAAGTTCCATAGTTTTTTCGTCTATAAAAGGAGGATTAGAGGGGGCAGGTAACGGTTTCATCATTTTTTGCCAACATTTTTAGTATTGCTGACATGGACGGTCTCAAAGATGGATCTTCTTGGGTACAAAGAAGTCCTACATGTACAACTTTTAAAGCATCCTTTTGGAAATTAATATTGGGATAAATATGCATCATTAAGTTCGGGTCAAATATTTCCTCCACTGTACCTAGCTTAAAATGCTTCCATGCCTGTTTATCCATATATAAGTAACACATAAGTTTTAAGAAATAATAACTTATTGACTTAACTATGATTTGTAAATAATATAGCTTGAAAACTTACCGTAGACGGTAAGCTGTCGGTATATTCTGTAGTTTTGCTTTTGTTGTTTTCCGTGCCGGTAACCACCTCAAGAATTAGAACACCAAAGCTATAGACATCCGCCTTTTCGGTTAACTGGCCGTGGGCTAGGTACTCTGGTGCAATATACCCACTAGTGATATAAAATAAAAAAAATTAAATTAGCAGTCTATAATACTATAAAAGTGTACGTGTGCGTGTTCGTTCATTCATTCATTTAACTTTAACTAAAAAAAGATCGGACACTGTAACATCCTAAAATTTTAATGATGAATAAAGAAGTTATGTTTAGTGATTTCGCGTAATTAATTAATATCGGGTAAGGAGCGGGGTCTTGGACTTGGATTAATTGAGAGGGGTTAAATGAGAATGGGATTTCAGGGATATAAATACCCCCAAAATTTCAAAATATCTTCATTTTTCACCAAACTCCCTAACACTCCAAAAACACACACATACCACACTAACTTCGCCGCCGGACCGAGGGCAGATCCGGCAGACCCGAGTGAGAGAGAGAGCGATTAGTGGTGATAAGCAAGTAAACGAGATCCAAACAAGCCCAAAAAGGTATGATTCTTGATCTTTGAAGTTTAAAGATCCAAGCTTTTTAGTGTATAAACGACCAAAAATGGTCGGGGTAGCGTAGTGGGTGATATTGAACCATAGCAAGGGTGTTAAAATCGCTCGAAATGCCGATCAGAAACTAAAACAGCGGCTGCCTGGGCAACTTCGCCTTCAAAGTGACGAACTTCGCCTGCAAGCTAAGTTCGCCTGATGAACTTCGCCTGCAAGCTAAGTTCGCCTGATGGCAACTTCGCTGTAAAGTTAAGTTCGCCTAACTGGTAACTTCGCCTGAGGCCAAGTTCGCCTGATGACAACTTCGCCTGAAGCCAAGTTCGCCTGATGGCGACTTCGCTGTAAAGTTAAGTTCGCCTAACTGGTAACTTCGCCTGAGGCCAAGTTCGCCTGATGACAACTTCGCCTGAAGCCAAGTTCGCCTGATGGCAACTTCGCTGTAAAGCTAAGTTCGCCTAGCTGGTAACTTCGCCTAAAGCTAAGTTCGCCTAAGGTTAACTTCGCCTAAAGTCAAGTTCGATTAGAAAATAAATTAAAAATCTAATGAAAAATGTGTTAAGACAGTTAATGGAAATAAAATTTTTCCAAGCTGACCTGGCAGCTCGACCCCAGCCAGGGGCTCTGCCCCTTGGACCCTGCTAGGGGCTGCCGCCCCTAGACCCCGCTGCTAGGGGCGCTGCCCCCTGACCCCCGTTCGTTGTGGGTAGTAATTAAGACTAGAAAGATGTTATAAGTAGTGATAGTTAAATTGATATGTATACTTGTTATACAGTCAGCCGTGCACAACTGAAGAAAGGGATTACGATCAACGGAGAACGTAACCGTGTTCAGGTGAGTTTCTAGCCCCATTTATGTGTTACGTTTTCGGGGCTGTGTGCATACTCAATATGTTTGTTAATACACTTATCCTAAGAGATAAGTGTATGCCATATGTGGATAATGTGAAGTGTATGAATGATTGCTTGATAGTACGTGAACGATCTTCGGATATTGCACGTACTGTCAGGTTGTAACGCTATGTATAAGGTAAGTATGTTATGTATGTTTATGTGTATGAACATGATAGAGATAATAGAAGAAAGAAATGATAATGTATGGTTACGAAAAGGGTACCGAGCCCTACTAATACTCGAGGTATGATGTATGGTTGTATGGTAACGAAGAGGGAATCGAACCCTTCTAATATTCGAAAACTAGGGACCAGACCCTTATAATATCTGTGATGATAGGGACCAGACCCTTATAATATCTGTGATGTTAGGGAATCGAACCCTTCTAATATTCGAAAACTAGGGACCAGACCCTTATAATATCTGTGATGATAGGGACCAGACCCTTATAATATCTGTGATGTTAAGGAATCGAACCCTTTTAATATTCGAAAACTAGGGACCAGACCCTTATAATATCTGTGATGATAGGGACCAGACCCTTATATATCTGTGATGTTAGGGAATCGAACCCTTCTAATATTCGAAAACTAGGGACCAGACCCTTATAATATATGTGATGATAGGGACCAGACCCTTATAATATCTGTGACGTTAGGGAATCGAACCCTTCTAATATTCGAAAACTAGGGACCAGACCCTTATAATATCTGTGAGGTTATAGGGCGAAAGGCTCTTTAAAAAGTATGATTATGTATGTAAGGAAAGCATGAAGGTAAAAATGAACGTATGATTATGAATGTAAATAAAGTATGAAAGTAAAAATGAAAGTGAAAGCACTTAGGTGTATATGAAGAAAGTTAAGAGATTAAGTATGAAGCGTAAGAATGTATTGTATGATTATGTGATTAACTAGAACTCACTCAGCGTAGCTGACTTTTAGTATGCACGCAGGTGAGTAGGATGAGGCAGCTCGCTTGAGGAGACACATGGCACTGAACAAGAATCTGGCATCTGAAGACTTATGATGTTTTAATTTAATGCTTTAATGTTGAAAGACAAAGGATGTTTTGAGACAAGTTATGAATTATGTAAAGTTTTATGAAAGTTTTATATTCCGCGTAAATGTTTTAATTAACTCTGATATTTAGAACTGTGTTTATGAGTAAATCCAACACGAAAGTAGGGCTACCGGTAACGGGGCCTTACAGACACAAACAACTAAATGAACGAGGTTTTCTTGTTTATGTTCGTTCATTGAGATAATGAGGTGTGTTTGTGTACGTTTATGTTCGTTCATTAATAGTATAACGGGTGGTTCGCGAACGTATACGAACGAACATAATTGAACATAGACGAAAGAACATAATTGATCGAACACTAAGTAAATGTGAACATGCACATAAATCTGTTAGGCCTAATTATTGAAATTAGACCAAATTGTAATTGGCAATCATAAAACTAGACTAATGTTGTAATGAGCCTAAAATATTTAAGTGAATACGTAAATGAACGAGCTTAAAAAAGCACATAAATTAACGAGCAATAACGTTACGTAAAGAATGAACATAAAACACGAACATAAATAAATGAATGAGACGTGTCCATGTTGTTTGTTTAAGTAAATGAACAAAAATATTTGTTCATGTTCGTTTGTTTATTAAAAATAAACGAACATGAACAAACCTTCCGCCGAACAGTTCACTGAAACGTTCGGTTCGCGTACAAGCCTATGTTTTAAAATAAGGTACTTACAGTGTTCCAGCAATGGCAGTGCGATGTGACTTTTATCATCTTGAAAAGATCTGGCAACCCAAAATCAGCTATTTTCGGCGAAACCTCAAGTCTAATAAGATATTAGAAGCCTTAATATCTCGATGAATAATCCGAGTTTTGGTATTTTCATGAAGGTATACTAGGCCTTCTGCTGCGCCAATAATAATATCAAACCTCTTCTCCCACATTATTTTCCTGCCTTTTATTTGGTCTACAAATTTTTTTTAAAAATATATCATAAATCATTATCTTCATGTTTGACACTTAACGCTATCATTAACGGGTTTAAACTATAAAACTAACTTACCAAAAATGAAGCGGTCGAGGCTCATGTTGGGTAGATATTCATATACAAGTATGCTTTCGGGTCCTGAACAACTGCAGCCTAACAACCTAACAAGGTTTTTGTGTTCAACACTGCTAATCATGTTGACTTCATTATAAAAGTCAACGGCTCGGAATTTGTTGTTGAAATAAAGTCCTCTTGACCGCAATCTCTCTCCATCTGAAAGAACACCCTGAAAAAAGCATATCGGGTCAGCCCAACTCGATTTGGTGCGTACCAAATTGCCAGTTTTTATATGTTACCCAGGCCGTCCCTGAGAATTGTTAAAAAAAAATTTGGGCTGGGGGGCAAGAAAAATTTTGGATCTTAAGTAAAAGTGTTTTTTTTTATTGGATTTAAACAATCAATTTTTTAGATGGGCTTATTGGGTTACGGTTTGGGCCGTTCATTTTTTTTTAATAATAAAAATGAGCTTAAATGAATTGGGTAATTGGGTTTTAAACATTAATAATACACACATACAAATTTTTAGCTGCTACTTAGTATCGGCAATAGGTCTGAAAAAGTAACGCGCACACATATATATTAAACTTTTTAAAAAATTTCGGGCCTACCTAGGTGAACGGGCCAGGGAACGTCGCCCTCCCACCCCTGGACCCGTCCCGTCCTCCCAATTTGTTTTAAAAGGAAGTACCTTGTAGACCGTCCCAAATCCTCCTTGTCCTAACTTATTGGACTCGTTCCAATATCCGGTAGCTTTTTCAACAGTCGAGTATTTGAAGTTCAAGCTACTATCGTTAAGAATCTTTGCCATTTTCTCTGCATCATAAGAACCTGAATATTTTTTAAGCAATCATTATTATAAGTCCATCAACATATGTTTCTTCTAAATAAGTAGTTTAAATAAGCAAATCCTAAACGGTTTCAAAACAACTTATTGTTGTATCGAAACACAATAAGCCGCTAAACAATTAAACACAAACTAAATATTAAACATGATCCATATGGCTATACCTTTTCGCTTTTGCGTTACATATCTGCGGTTCATGATGTACAAAACAATCAACAAAGCAACTGTTAACACCACCACAGAACTAACAACAGAAAATACTATAGCTATTATCCTCCCTGCAAAAAAAAACATTAATAAAATTTCATTAGAGATATAGTTATTTAAAGTTTTTAACATTTTAAAAATGATTAGATTGCAAAACTAACAAGTTGACATGTAAATAAATTCTTTTTATTAAGTGATACATGGATCGGGTCGGGTATGACTGAAAACATACTTATAAGTTATAACCAATTGCGTCGTTTTTAAATATATATAACCGATCGGTTTACCTTAAAAAATGGTTCGTTAATTTCAGTTACTGGGAAAGATAGTTTGATGAATTCAAGGGGTGTTCATCGGTTCGGTTTTCAATTTATTCAATTATGATTTTTATTCAGTTGTAACTGAAAACCAAACCGAATAAGAAAAATGTTTAACTGAACCGAGTAACTGAATAATAGATTCAGTTTGGTCACGGTTAAAAAACCGAGTTAACGTACAAAACCCAAAAATAGTCAATAAAAATTAAAAATGGGTTATTCGGTGAAACTAAATAGGATTTCGGTTTTATTGGTTTTGGGTTTGGTTCGGTTTGGAACCGAATAAACATAATAACCAAATAAACACTTATAACAAACAATCCTAAATGTTACCTTTATTACTAGAGCCGCTTGAAATCGGTACATGATTAAAAAAATCCGTATCCGAATACCTCATAAAACACCCCGTGTTCAACACACGTCCCTCAGACCACGGTAAACACTTCGATATCTCCACCGACGCATTCTCCAAACACGCCCGACATGAACTCGGGCTCAACGTCTCCCAACATTGCGCCAACACATAAACAGAATCGTCATCACCCGACCCCACCATTTGTTCTCTACCAAAATAATTATTTTTTCTCAAGCACCCGTTACCGCATTCCCCACCACCGCATTGTCTCCTCTCGAAAGTAATCGCTTTTCCTCGTTGCATTCCCACAAACCGACGTGTCGTTTGGGCTACTATACTCGTCGTAAAAACTATAGTTTTGT